>NC_034599.1:103500744-103502259 GCF_900095145.1 Mus pahari
TCTTAACTGCTGAGCCACCTCTCCAGCTCCCTAAATTTTGAAAACATTCCTCCAAAACTTCTGGAATAACCTGGTTATCTAGTTTGGGATATTTACCTGGAGCAGATTTCTGTGTCAACTAGCACAATAGGAGGGTCCTGCCTGGACCACTCTCCTAAATGTTTTGTTATAAATCATGTAAGAATCAAGTACTTACTAAACAGTTCCTAAGCAGACTCAAGGAAAGTTGAACCCATCTTGCAGTCCTACCTAAATACAGATATGCACAGACACCACACCCCCAGATCTTCAAGATGGGCAAAGGCCAGTGAGCTCATTCCGCCTATCTTAATAGCCATAATGTTCTCACCCTGCACTAATCATGATGTCAGAGCTAAACCTCAATGCCACTCAACCTGGCAGAAGTCGGATATTTAAGTGATTCTCCGCCCCTGCCCCGCCCCCATCCATCTACATGCAGGCGTGCTGGGTTCTAGGTGGACCTAAGACACACCAGGCTTTATAACAGCAACGCAAAGACTCACAGGTGTAAAATGTTTAAACTACTTTCAAGAATAAAGCCATGACCGGGAGCTGTCCCACACCCCTTGTCTTCCCTAGTGAAGGACATCGCAGCTAAATCTCAGCTTCACGATCCTCACCGTTCACCATGCTTCCGTCACCCTCCCCAGGCTCGCTAGGGGCCACCTCTGATTCGACCTCGGCTGCTTCCTGAGTGCCATCAGGGCGGACAGAGTTTGATGAGAAGCCGCGCGAGTACCCTTGTCGCCCGGCAGCGACAAGGGGATCCGGCGGCCGGAGGCGAGGAGAGACGCCGGCAGCCAGCGCCATGAGCCGCCTGGCAGCCGCCATCGCGATCCCACCAGTCCCTGCGGCCCCAGACCGCGACAGTACCTTCGAGGGCTCTGCCAACTGGCAGCAGTACCGTACGCCCTCTGCTGGCCCGGGGGACTCGGTGCCGACCTGAGAGCAAGGAAGCTAGGATACAGCTAGGATGCATACCACAGCCTGAACCTCCTCACCTGGAAATCCAAACCACAGACTAGGCATCTGGATCTCAACCAGGAAAGGGAATAGGATGATTTTAGAAAATAGCGCTAGGTATTTGCTCAACGTCCATTCAAAAAACCGAGCCAAGTTCCCTCCAGGTCCTACACATGGTAAATTCCTTACAGGCTCCTTTGTAATGCCTGACTTGGTTGTTGATACAGTGCTAATAAGCAGGGCACCCATCTCCTATAGGTAACCCTGGTGAATACTCTAGAATATAAACTGATTTTATCCCCTGGACTGGAGTCAAGGGAGAAAGCACCTACTTCTGGGCACTGCGCCAAGAAACTGGGCCGACTCCACAGTTAAGAGTGGAGACCTGCTCTTCCTCTCTTGTGTGAGAACTGCAATTCTACTTCCAAACTACTGTGCCTGGATTTTATTCTTCTTCTGTCTCTCTCTCTCTCTGTCTCTGTCTCTGTCTCTCTCTCTCTCTCTCTCTCTCTCTCTCTCTCTTTTTTTTGG
>NC_034599.1:103502849-103509377 GCF_900095145.1 Mus pahari
CCTGGTCTACAAAGTGAGTTCTAGGACAACCAGGGCTATACAGAGAAACCCTGTTTCAAACAACAACAAAACCAAAAAATCATATATATATATGTGTGTGTGTATATATATATGTGTGTATATATATGTGTATATATATATACACACACACACACACACACACACACACACACACACACACACACAAACATGTTACTAAGCTGGTTGTGGTGGTACAAACCTTTAGTCCTGGCCCTTGGGAGACAGAGGGAGGTAGATCTCTGTATGTGTGAGGCCAACCTGGTCTTGCAGGACTGCCAAGGACAGAAAAACTGTATCTTGGAAAACCCAATGTGTGGTGAGACCTGCCTGTAACTCAGCACTCAGATGCAGAAGCAGGACTGCTTCATGTCCAAGTATAGCCTGTTCTACATGGAAGTTCCAGGCTAACGTGGGTTATACACTGCATCAAAAAATAAAACAAACAAAACACCACAAAAAAACAGGTCTGGGGATGGAGTTTAGTTCATACTGCTTGCCCAGGATCCATAATCATGTTCACAAGATTTGACCATCAGTACTATATAGTGGACGCATGTCTCTGAATCCCGCATTGGGAAATGGAGTAAGGAGGATTGGGAGTTCAAAGTCATCTCTGATTAGAAAATAAAAAGCTGAGGCCAACATGAGCCTCTCCCTTTTTTTGTTTCTTTGTTTTTGAGACAGGTATAGCCCTGGCTGTCCTAGAACTCACTCTGTAGACCATGCTGGCCTTAAGCCCACAGAGATCCACCTGCCTCTACCACCCAAGACCTGGGATTAAAGATATAAAGATACGGGCTGGTGAGATGGCTCAGTGGGTAAGAGCACCTGACTGCTCTTCTGAAGGTCCAGAGTTCAAATCCCAGCAACCACATGGTGGCTCACAACCATCCGTAACATGATCTGATAGCCTATTCTGGAGTGTCTGAAGACAGCTACAGTGTACTTACATATAATAAATAAATCTTTAAAAAAAAAGATATAAAGATATACACAACCACCACTTGCCACCATGAGCCACCATGCACATGGTGGAAAGACATCTATGAAAGCAAACCATCCACACAAATAAGCCAGACAGTGACCAAATTCCTCTAACTTCCAGGTCAGCCTGATGTACAGAGAGAGTTCTAGGACAGCCAGGACTGCACAGAGAAACCTTGTCTTAAAAAAAGGAAAAGAAAAAAAACCAAAACAACAAAACATGATTCCACAAGGGCTTTGCATTTGGCAGTGTGGCTCATTACTTTGTCAGACAGAAGTCTAACCAGTTTCAAAAATGGTCCTCAAAGACTATAAATAGCCCAATTTTCATCACAAGGATGAAGACATTTACCAAGTCAGGGTGAGCACAACAGTGGCTGAGGATAAAGTGAGAACTGTGTTGTTTCAAAGTTGAAGGAGACAAGTCTGGAGAAAAGACCCTCACTTAGGAAGGAACTTGTGCCCATCAAGACCCCTCAATAATGCACTCCGCTCTGCTTGGTCAGCCACAGGTTATGTGTACGGCTGTTTTGCCTGCATATATGTGCAGAGGCAGGTGGATGAATTCAAGGCACAAGTATGTTCATGCATGATTCTTGGCCTTGCTTCCAAAGAAACTGAGTGTAAAAATATGCACAGGGCAAAAGTTGCTATGAACTGTTAAGTGTCTAAACTTCATGAAAAGAAGATGGGTATCTGCTTTGCCATGCTCTCTATTTTTAAAAAACATATTTTAAACAGATGCCTGAAATTTTATGTTAAAAAAAAACAAAAAAACAAAGAAACAAAGGGATTAGACAGTAGTGGCGCACGCCTTTTATCCCAGCACCTGGGAGGCAGAGGCAGGCAGATTTCTGAGTTCTAGGCCAGCCTGGTCTACAAAGTGAGTTCCAGGACAGCCAGGGCTATACAGAGAAACCCTGTCTCAGAAAAACAAAACAACAACAACCACAAAACAAAAACAACAAACAAACAAAGGGGCTGGAGAGTGGCTGGGTGGTTAAGAGCAATGACTGCCCATTCAGAGGACCCAGATTCAATTCCCAACACCCACATGGTGGATCACACCTGTTTAGTTCCAGGGGATCTATCATCCTCACACATATGCAGGTAAAACAGCAATGCACACAAAATAAAAATAAATCACTAAGAAAAAGAAAAGAGAGGGTAGGCCCTTAGTTCTGTGAAGGCTCAATGTCCCAGTGTAGAGGAATGCTAGGACCGTGAGACAGGAGTGGGTGGGTGGGTGGGTAGGGGAGCATCATCACAGAAGCAGGGTAAGGGGGGATGGGATAGGGGATTTGCAGAGGGAAAACTGGGAAAGGGAATAACATTTGAAATGTAAACAAATAAAAAAATACAATTAAAAAATCCAAAAATAAATAAAAACTAAAACAAATTAATTATGAGAATAAACTGGAATAAAATATTAATATTTTTTTTAAAGAAAAGAAGGTAGGCATTGTAGCGCATGCCTATAAAACCAGTACTTAATAGCCTGAAGCAGTAAGATTTGAGAGTACAAGGTCAGCCTAGGATTCAAAATAAGACCCTGTCTCTGAAACTAAGAAAAAGCCGTGGCTGTCAGTAAGTGACAAGAGTGACTGACCTGCATAAGACCATGGGTGCAGCGCCCCACAATCCACAGAGACATACCAGGAGAGAAGTGACTCAACAAAGCTGCCTTTTGACCTGTACCAGACACACACTATACACACATTTATACACAGCAACAACAAATACAGCCTAAAAAGAAAGCTCATAACCAAAAAAAAAAAAAAAAAAAAAAAAAAGCTGGGCGTGGTGGTGCACACCTTTAATCCCAGCACTTGGGAGGCAGAGGCAGGCGGATTTCTGAGTTTGAGGCCAGCCTGGTTTACAGAGTGAGTTCCAGGACAGCCAGGGCTATACAGAGAAACCCTGTCTCGAAAAGCCAAAAAAAAAAAGAAAAGAAAAAGAAAGAAAGCTCATGCCAGGCAGGGATGGTGCAGGCTTTTAATCCCAGCACTTGGAAGGCAGAGGCAGGTGGAGCTCCAAATTTAAAGCCAGCCTGGTCTATAGATTGAGTTCTGGGATAGACAAGGCTACACAGAGAAACCATGCCCCAGACAAAACTGGTTATCGAGAATGTGGAAAAATTAAAATCAGTTATAAAGAGTTCTAAGACCTGGCATCAGCTTGAGCAGATTGTTCACTCCATAAATACCGGCAACTCCTGTCAAGTCAAGGAGGTTCTTCAGATAAGATTTTGGAAGGCTTCTGTTTCTATGATCTCCTCCCAAGTGTTCAGAGTAGGCAGTGGCAAGCCATTGGCTGCACACCAAATCCAGGCCACTACTGTTAGGTCTTTGTTGATATTTGTTGGTACTTGAAACATAGTATCCTTTACTCCAGCCTTGCCTTGCACTTGCTATTGCTAGTTAGCCAAGGATGACTTTGAACTACTGATCCTGTTAAGTGCAGGTAGTTCAGGATGTGCCAGCACACCTGAATTATTCAGCACTGGGGGCTGAATTCAAACTAGGAACATATTCTTGCCAACTGAAGTACATCTTAGCCCCATAAGGAAGTCTGAGTGGAGCACAACTATGCTAATTTGCTTATGTAATATCAATTGCTACCTTTCTGCTATCATGGCAGAGTTAATTGCAACAGAAAAACATGACAGCAAAACCTGAAAGATAACTGGGCATGGTGGCTCATGAATTTAACTCCAGCACTCAGGAGAAAGAAGGCAAATCTCTGAGTTCCAGAACATCCTGGTCTATGTATAGAGTTCAGGCCAAGCAAAGCTACATGTGTGTGTGTGTGTGTGTGTGTGTGTGTGTGTGTGTGTGTGTGTACACTACATATATAGGTTTACTAATTTAGAGATATTTCTTTTTATTTAATTTATATTTTTATTGAATTTTAGTGTGTATGCATGTTCGTGGTTCTCCTTCCACCATGAGTGCCAGGGATTTAACTCAGGTTATCAGGACAGCGTGGCAGTAACTATGACCACAGAGCAAACTCACCAGCTCTCAGAGATATTTCTGTCTACTTTTGGATCAGAGAGAACATCACCACTAAACAGAATCAAGGTGTAAAGGATCTGAGTCTGCAGGGGGATGTTTAGGAGCTTAAGCTTTGCTTATATTTTGATTCATGATAACTACAACTAATTATGTAGCCCAGGCTGCCCAGACTTGTAGCAATCCTGTTTTTGCCTTCCAAGTGCTGGTTTATTACAAGTATAAGCCAACATGTTTAGGAAGTGAAACTTTAAAGCACCAAAAAACAATAGAAGGAAACCCAAGACAACTGAGGCTCTGTGCAGACCACAGGACCTTTGAAGGAAATAGGAATCTATCAACACCCAAAACACTGGAGCTCTCAGCCAGCATGTGGCAACTTAATCAACTTAAAATATTCAAAATGATAAGACATGGTCAAGCTGACTGGAGATATGAAGAAAAGAAGAGCTATCAAGTCAGGTAAGCACTCCCCCCTACACACACATGTGAAAGCCACATATCCCTTAATGTAAGGTCCTGCATCAGGTAAAAACACAATTGCATAAGGAGCGCACAGGGAAGAGCATACTGTGGCCTTAGGCCTGGGCAGATCACCCTGCAGGATTCCTAATGCCCCGCGCCTCAGTTCTGGACAGGAAGGAAAAGATGCAGAGGATACTTACAGGTAAGGGTTTTTTGGGTTTTGTTTTTTGACATATTTATCCTTAATTTGGAAGGAGGCTTTGGTAAGAGATTGATGGCAGTATAGGGACAGGTCTGGAAAGGAGATGATTTGGTTTTTCAAGATAGGGTTTCTCTGTGTAGCCCTGGCTGTCTTAGAACTCTCTCTGTAGTCCAGGCTGGCCTCAAATTCACAGAGATCTGCCTGCCTCTGACTGCCTAGTGCCAAGACTAAAGGCATGAACCACCACAGCACAGCTGAGATGATCATTTTTTACTTTCAATTCCAAACCTGTCCCTGTGGGCTCTATTCAATACAAATGACCACTGTCTTCTGGGTGCCACTTATTTTATTTGAACACTGAGATACTATTTTTTACCACATTCCTTCTTTTTCTATGGGTACGTGGAGATAAAGTATCATGTATTACTGTAGCCAAGACTGGTTATGAACTCCTAATCCTCACGTTTTCCTACTGTTGGCTAAGGTGCTTATACCCACATCTGGCTTTCACAGCTCCTTCTTAAGGGCAGAAGTTCCAGTGAAGTCTCTAGAGTGCCAGGGCATTACCTATAGCCCACCTACTGGAAAGCGAAGGAAAAAGGATTGCTTGAGCTAGAACTTCGAAGTCACCTGTGCAATGCTCTAAGACTCCATCTCAAAGGAAAAAAAGGGGGGAGGGGTAGCTCAGTGGTAGAGTGCTGGCATGGTGTCTGTGAGGCCCGATGTTTAGGGCCTTCCTAATACCACCACCACCAGCGCACTCACACATGCAGGCACACAAAGGAAACAGAGAAACAGAAGCAGCATGGAGAAAGAAAGCTTAACTGTATATGCACATCAAGATGTCTTCTGCATGCCCTGTGGGTGCCTTCTGGAGGCACAGCAAAAGAAGCAGTGTGCAGCACCTGTGGGTCACCACACGGGGCAGTCTGTAGTCCAAGAGCACAGTATACTTCTTGGCATTCACAGAGGCATGGCCTACCTGACTCCTGGTTAACCCAAACAAACAGTCTTTGAGCTTAGCCACAGCACATCTAACACTCTCAGAGCCACTCACCTGCCATGTTGGAAATGTTAACGTTCAGCCTTTTCGAGTTACAGGGCATTTTAAGAAAGAAAAAAAAAAAAAAAAAAAAGGGCAATCAACTCTTGTTTTGGCAATGGTAGGGGTGGCATTTCTTTAAAACCTAAGTCAGGTGGTCAGAAGGGTTGCAAGTATGTATTTCTGCTACACTGCTGCCAGAAGTCAGGGCCATGGGAGAGCGAGGGCAGTGAACTGGAAACACAGCAGCACCACAGGCCACAGAAACTGCTCCCCACACCTTTTCTAAGTTCTTGACCTTCAAAGTACTGTAGAGAAACTAGACTAGGCAGGCTCATTCCAGATGTAGCAAAGACGCAGTGACCTAAAATGCTGTTCTTTCCAGTAGGCAGAGCGATATGAGCGCCTAGGCAGTCCCAGCAGGGAAGAGAGCCTGTCAAGACAAAAAGGCCACCAGGAACACTGGTCTTGGCAAACGGAAAAAAAGACTTAAGTCTGAGAAAAAGAAAGATGCTCCTGTGCTCTGACTGTTGTCCCTGGCCATGGGACATGAATATAAGTTGACCTGAGGTGAACCATCATTCATCTGAGAAGGAGATATTCTTCCGTATCACAAATATGTGCTATATTGCCAAACAACTGTCAGGCAGATTTAATGACAGTAAATAGTGTTTTGAGGTCCTGGGGAAGATAGCATGTATGCAAACCTCCAAGATGGAGGGTACCAGGTTGGGTAAGGGCTCTGTTCTGACTATTTCAAGAATTCTCGCTGGGTGGTGGTGACGCACACCTTTAATCCC
>NC_034599.1:103509537-103536123 GCF_900095145.1 Mus pahari
AATTTGCCCTCTGAACCAGAAGAGCCCAGGAAGTCCTACTAGCCTAGGAGCTTCTTCATCTGGTGCTTAACAACTTAATTCATCTTAACATTCCTTTCAGGCCACACATGGAGGCTCATGGAGACTGTAGTGTCCAAGCTGCATAACCAAGGACCATGAAAAGCCTATTGTAAACATTTTCTCACCTGGGGTCTGCCTTCTCTGCCATGCCCACCCTCATGACTCACTTTCCAGAAGCATGCCCCAGTACAGGATCTCCACTGCCACCCACCTGCCCACCGATCTCAGACTAAGCTCTTACTGAAAGCAAAGCCCCGCCTCTCTTACCTCGAGAGATGGTCCCTCCAGGGGCAGGGTTGACACACATGGGTGGAAGACGGGGTGGGGGAAGCTTGCACTGACGCTGCCTGTGCTGGGTCCGATCTGGGGAAAGAGAAAACACACAGCGTGACATGTTCTCGCTTCACAGTAAACATTACTGAGCTAATTCACCTTGAGAATCCAAATGGACCTCAGAAAAACACTGGAGAGCCAATCCCAGGTTCTGAGGACCAGGGCATCAATGGCATACAACAGAACAGTAACTGGTATACAGACACACCAGAAACATCCCTGAAGAAGATCCCTTCTGACTCTCTAGAAACCCTAAGACTTCAGCTACCCTTTAGGAGGTTTATGACAGCTTGGTTTCGTTTTTCTGAGAGAGCATATCAAATGACCCAGGCTGGCCTAGAACTCATTATGTAACCAAAGATAATTTGAACTCTTAGGTCCAAGTGCTGGAATCACAGGTCTATGTCATTACATCTGGCCTCTCTGGGAATCTTAACATACATCCTATCTGCTTTGCTTTAGTCTTTTCTTGTTGTTGTTTGAGATAGGGTTTCTTTGTGTAGCCCTGGCTGTCCTAAAACTACATCTGTAGACCAGATGACATGAGTTCAATCCCCAGATTCACACAGTGGAAAGAGAACTGACTCTGACCTTTACAAGTGTGCCACAGAACACAAATCAATACAGTTATAATTCGAAATGCTAAAGTGATTAACTTGTCACACCAAAGGTTTCATTTAAGATACTAAATCCTACTTAAACAAGGACCTACAAATTTCACTAAATTTTATTTTTATATTTACTTATTTGTGCATGTGTACATTATTTTATGCCATAATGTACATGTCAAAGTCAGAGAACTCTCTGGAATCTGTTCTTTCCTTCTACCACGAGTTCTAGGGATCAGACTCGGGTGCTCAACCTTGGCAACCAGCACCTTTACCTACTGAGCCATCTTTTCAGTCCACATATTACCTTTTCTTGTTGTTATTGCTGTTCCAACAGGGTCTCACTATAATAGCCCTGACTGGCCTGGAACTCACAGAAATCCAGCTGCCTCTGCCTCCCAAGTGCTGGGATTAAAGGCTTGCACCACCACTGCCTGGCCGCACTACTGTACTTACCCTTGCCCAAGGTCTACTTCTGCTATATCTTCTTTTTTACTATAGCATTTGTATTGATCCTTTGAGGGCTTGATACATGCACACAATGGGTTTCAATCATGTTCTATTTCTCCTGAAAGTTGATTATATATATATATTGGTTTTTAGAGACAGAGTTTCTCTATATAGCCCTGGCNGTCCTGGAACTCACTCTGTAGACCAGGCTGGCCTTGAACTCAGAAATCCACCTGCCTCTGCCTCCCAAGTGCTGGGATTAAAGACACTCACTCAGCCCAAGTAAATCTAAGAAATCCTGACCCCGTGCTAACTGGGGCCCATTGTGTAAGAACATTAAACAAGGGCTGGGGATCTAGCTTAGCTGGTAGAGTGTTCCTATTATGCACAGAGCTCTGGGATTTATCCCTAGCACTGAATAAACTGAATATGGTAGCAAGAGAACTGGGAGTTCAAGATATCCATGGTCATGTAGCGAGTTTGAGGCCAGTCTGACCTGTGACTCTCTCAAAAGAAAAAGAGTATTAAATAACACAAGGCTCTTCCTCCTTCACAAAACCTGCACTGTTCTTTCAAATATTCCTACTACAAAAGAACTGTATGTCACCCGCCCTTTATTAGTGAGTGGACAACAAAACCCACAGGTTAGTAAAGAGACACAAAGTAATTAAGTGACTTGAGGGTTTCAGCTCAAAAAATAATGTTCTGCCGGGCGTGGTGGCGCATGCCTTTAGTCCCAGCACTCGGGAGGCAGAGGCAGGAGGATTTCTGAGTTCGAGGCCAGCCTGGTCTACAAAGTGAGTTCCAGGACAGCCAGGGCTATACGGAGAAACCCTGTCTCAAAAAATCAAAATAAATAAGTAAATAAATAAATAATGTTCTGTCCACAGTAATCTCCATTTCAATCTTTCTACTTAGCACTTCCTCCATCTCAAAAAAAAAAAAAAAAAAAAAAAGCAACTCAGTGTTTCAGCCTCTATGCAAAGAGATGTCATGACAGAAGACAATCAAAGAGGTAAGAAGCTGTTCACAGCTCACAGCCCTGGTGTCCTCGTGGCACCATACTGTGGGTCAGACAGACCACCACTTGGTTAGAGGTTCCCTTGCCTCTATGAACATAAGAGAGAATAGACACAATTGGGAGAATCTATTTAATAAGCAGTTAAGGAAATACCATTCTGGCTCTATTTTTGAAACATGCTCACATCAGAGCCTTGGTCAGCTTTTATACACACATATACACAAACACTGACATACACAAGTAAGTTAATATGATTTGAAAACTTTAGTCAAAGCTGGGCGGTGGTGGCATACACCTTTAATCCCAGCACTTGGGAGGCAGAGGCAGGCGGATTTCTGAGTTCGAGGCCAGCCTGGTCTACAGAGTGAGTTCCAGGACAGCCAGGGCTACACAGAGAAACCCTGTCTCAGAAAAAAACAAAAAAATAAAAATAAAATCCCTGGGTAAGAGGCAACATCAGTTCTGAGCTAAGGTAGGCAAGGAAAGAAAGGGTTACAGAAATTATAGAGTCAGGGAACTGCACCCTGCAGAGGCGGGCTCACAGCCTCCCTAGTGCCCAACCACACACAAGACACAAGACGGGCAAGGAATCGTGTACAGTTCTACTCTTACCTTTTCTGAATGAGTCCAAGCTGAACATTTCTGGCCAGGAGAGAAAGCTGGAATCCTGAGAAGGAGGGTCAAAAGGCCATGAGTGTTGACTACTATTCCTGGTTCAAGACTCTGCAAAGACTGCAAGAGCACAGACATTATCCAGAAGACTAAGGGAATGAAGCTGGAAACCAGTGGCCCCACCACCACTCCCCAGGTTTAAGAATTCAAAGGCCAAGTCAGGAGGTGGTGGAACGCACCATTAATCCCAGCACTCTGGAGGAAGAGGCTGGTGGATCTCTGTGAGTTCAAGGCCAGCTTGGTCTATAGAGTTAGTTCCAGGACAGCCAGGGCTGCAGAGAGAAGCAGCCTTCCTTTTTTTTTTTTTTTTTTTTTGTTAATTTGCTTCACTTTCTGAACTCTGATCCTCCTCCATCTGCCTTCCAAGTAAAAGAATGACAAGTGTGTGCCACCATGCCTATTAACTGAGGACTCTATTTAGAGAGTACAGGGAAAGTAACACTTATAATTTAGTAATCTGTTTTGTAAAGTATTCAAACTCATATTTAGAGATCTTAACAATAACACTCCTGGAATAAGATTAGGTCCAGTAACCCTTACTAAATTTCGTTTTTAAAAAATCTACATATTGTTTTGCACATGAGGTTAATGTCTAACATTGCTAGGAGACTGGGAGGGCCTATATCCCTGTTCCTGACTGCTAGTCTCTTTCATTCACACTCATTGGGATGTGGGCAGTAAAGGGCTTGATCTTTCAAAACCACAATATGACCTCCTCTTCCCAAGGTATGCTGGAAATTTCAACCAGTAAGATATGGTGCACTCCAGAGAGAAAACTTTAATAAAAATCAATTACAACACCATCAATGCAAATTAAAGGAAGAGTGTAGTTTGGAGTCCTAATTTTAAAGAAGACCTGAGTGTTTTAGGGTTTGCTTGTTTTGGGGTTTTGTTTTTGTTTTTATTTATTTATTCATTTTTTGTATTAGGAATTATATATACTCAAGGCCTTGTTCATGCTAAGCAATTGATCCACCACTAAGCTATATCCACAGCCCGTAAACAATAATTCTTGCTAGGAAATTTTAAGATAATCTGCATGTAAACAGACTTGGATTTTGTTTTAAATTTGGTTTTTGGAGGTTTTTTAGATAAAGCTTCACTCTGTTACCTAGTCTGGCCCAGAACTCACTATGTAGCCCAGACTGTGATTGAACTCAAAGAAACCCTCTTACCTTGGGCTGCCAAGTGCTGGAATTACAGACAGGAGTCACCATGCCTAGCAGAGTTTTGCTTTAAAAGTCTCTGGATCCTCTCTTGTCAACAAAGTTTCATATACCACAGTCTTTTCCTGTCTTCATCTCAAAAAATATGAGATTCAAGATATCAAATCATTTCATTTTATCGTGTTCTAGAACATTTCACAGAGATCCAAAAGAAACGTGCTTCTCTTATAATGTGGTAATGTTTTTTTAAAAACATTTGATTCAGTCTAATATAATTTATAGCGATACATAAAAGTCTAGTAAGTCAAAATTTCTTTTGTGAGGAAACACAACTTCTAGTAGATTGCTTACAGGATGTCTTCAAGCCACTAATAATGAACGATACCCCTAAGAGGGCTACATGCTTTATGGTGTGGCTGAGCAAAATGTACACCATGGCTCTACGAGCAGGGCTAAGCCACCTTACCTTATAAAAGCAGTGAAGGGCTCAGATTTTGCAGGCTTTTAAACTGGAGCTGAATTCTCTCCTTGCTATTCCTCATCACGAGGCTGGGCCTCCTGGAAAATAACAAGGTAAGGTCACTGGAGTGGCAACCTTCACTCGGAGGCAAAACTATACCAATCATAGAAATCAATGTACTAACTTTAAAAAGTTTTAACACGGGCTGGTGAGATGGCTCAGCGGGTAAGAGCACCCGACTGCTCTTCTGAAGGTCCTGAGTTCAAATCCCAGCAACCACATGGTGGCTCACAACCATCCGTAATGAGATCTGACACCCTCTTCTGGAGTGTCTGAAGACAGCTACAGTGTACTTACGTATAATAAATTAAAAAAAAAAATCAAAACAAAATTTAAAAAGTTTTAACACAATAGCCTCACTCAAGAGGCCCCTGACCCGTTCTAGACCCACCAAATGTGAGCTGTGCCACAGAGCATTCATAAGAACATTTTCTCCAAGCTCAGAGCAAAAGCCCCTTCGCTTTTCTAATCCCATAATGGCTATAATACCAATCTATCTAAAATGATACTTCCAGACTGGGAAAATTATAATCTCAAAAACATTTTCACAGTTTACAAAGAATGCCCATAGACTTGACCTCATATAATCCCTGAAGTTATCCTATGAAAAATATTCTCTCCCAGAGAAAGAAACTGAAGCACAGATATCTAATTTACCCAGGATCCCATAGCATCAGGACTGAATGAATTCTGACCCCATGGTTTACACATTTCTATTACACGACTTTTCTTACATATCAACCTGTATTCTGCATGTATCATGTTCATTTTTTGAAAGCATAAGTGGGGTCCAAAACTGGGTAAAACTTTTTGGATTATAGCTTTATAAATTAAAATACTGAAAAGTTTGATCTTTGGGTGTCAGGTGGGGTACACCTACATAGACAGAAACTTTGTCAAAGAATATATACATGTACAAGTAAAAAGCATTATCATAAATCTAAATAATAATATATAATAAGATCAGGAACGAGTTCTCCTGCCTGGAAATGTCATACTCTGAGATTTAAGTATAAATTATAAGATGTTGTCAAGAGGTGCATGGCACATGGCGCTGGGGTCACTGCCTTCCAAGAAACCGTTGCAAGGAAAATCATCAGAAAATGTGTAATTTTACTCTGGCCAGTAGGTTGCATCCAAAAACAAGTTGAGACCTTGCAACTGGACGGCAGCAGTCTATTCGCTACCATGCATGGCGAGCACCCATGAACTGGGGGTTGTAAGATGAACAGTCTCTGCATTGGAAAGCCGCAATTAAAAGACCAATGTTGCTTACACAAGGACTATCTAGAAAGCGCATAGACGCTGTACTCTTGGCTTGAGGGTTCTGAAGACCCCTGGGACTCCACTTCACTGCAAACAAAGGACCCACCATGCATTAGGTCTTCCCCTGCAAAATGGGACAAGTCACTACCAGCAAACAAAGAACACCTCACCCCTTAGCCTCCCCCACTGACAAGGTCGGTGCAAAAGGAGGCAAACCAGAAGAGTAAAAAATGCACCAAGGCCTCCCTTTAGAGGAACGGTCCTGACCGCACAGTGGGAGGAGGGGCAGACAAAGGTCTCGGGCACTCCGGGGACTTCCTCCGGGCCCAGCCTGGGGAAAACCGAGCATCCCCTGAGGCGAAGGCGTCGTCGAGCCAATGAAGCCGCCTCTCTCGGCCTCCACTGAGCCCCTGGCAGTGAGGCCCGCCCCGGCGGACCGGTCTGGCCCCCGCCCCGCCCCGGCTCCATGGCAACGGCAGGCCGAGGCCTGGCTGCCCGCGGCTCGGCCCGGCCGGCTTCCCGGGCAGGCCTAGGATGCCCGGCCTGCTCCTCAGACTCGCCAGCTCCTCCTTCCCACTCTCTGCCAGGCCGCCGGCCGGACTCGGGACCCCTCCTCGCGCCGACCACCCCCGACCGTGTCAGGCTGCTTCAAGGGGCGCGAAAGGGTAGAATAAAAAGCCCAATTCACCTGTTGTTACAGATGTGAAACAAGCCTCGGTGCACGGCGCATGAGCCGCGGGCCCCCCCTACTACGGCCGGACTACAACTCCCACCAGCGACGGCGCGGTCCCTTCCGGGTCCCGGGGCGGAAGTCCCACCTGCGGCCCCGGCTCTGTTCGTCCTGGACTCCTGTGCGGGCTGCCGCTTCCTCGGGGCTCGCCAGGCGTTCGGCTGCCTAGGTTGTCTCTAGTGTTCCTCGGCTCACAGCGCGAGTCGGTCAGTCTGAGCCTGTACCCGGGCACTGGCTGGAGGGAGCGCGGCTGTAGCCCCAGACGCAGGCGGGACTTCCGGCGGAGCGGCCGGGGACGCGCGTGGCCTGTGCCGTGGGAGCCGGCGGGAGCTGGGGACCGGTGGTCATCTCTGGCTGGTCTCTCCATCCCCAGCCGCAGCTCTGTGTCGCACCTTTTCCCTCCTGCGTCTCCCCTTGGTCTTCTGCACTTTTAGGAAGGTGAGAGATTTTTGCCTCACAGAGACATGAACCAGGCAAAGGACAGGGTAGCGCTAGCTGCTGGCTTCAGGGGGGTGTGGTGAGGGACGACTGCGAGCCTAGGCCACATCGACTCTTGGGAGCGAGGGAAGGGGTTGTGCCTGTTTGTCCTCTGAACAGAATGAAACCCGCCGTCAGTAGAGGAAACTCAGTGGCGTTGGGCAGTAGTTCACATCTGGGAAGACAATATTTGAGGATGTGCCCTTTCGTGATATTTGGAGAACTAATGCAATAGCTTATAATTTAAAACAGACGAAAAAAAAATAAAATACTATGTGTATGCGTGTGGTACCACGTGACATGGCATCAGATCCCCGGAAGCTGGAGTTACAGGCTGTTGTCGGCCAGCCATTATCTTAGGTTTTCTATTGCTGAGGTAAAAATACCATGACCAAACGCCGCTTGGGGATGAAGGTTTACTTCTCACCTTATAGGTGACAATCTGCCACCGAGTAATGTCAGATCAGGAATTGAAGCAAAAGACATGGAGGAACCATTGCTTACTGCCTCATGGCTGATACACAGCCCAGAATTTACTATCTCCCCAGGTGAGGCACCCCCAAAACCTCCACCCTGCCTACAAGCCAGATTGTTGGGGGCAGTTTCTCAATTGTGGTTCTCTCTACCCAAATGACTATAGCTTGTGTCAAATCAACCAAAACACACACAATTACAACAAAACTACTAATCAGGCGAGTGTTCATAACCACTGAACCATATCTCCAGCCCGTTTTCCTATGCTCTTTTTTTTTTGTGCAGCTATTTAAATGTATTACTAGCTGGGTGCCACAGGTGACTTCAGCTGGTCCGGAGCTGGGGAAAGACAGCTGGGAGTTAGAAGCCAACCTGGATTGCATAGCAAGAAAGGCATGGTAGTATGTGCTTCCAATCCTAACGTTCCGGAAACAGAGACATGCAAATCTCTGATCCGAACAGTTCCAGGCCAGTCAGAGAGACACAGACCCTGTCTCAAATGAAGAGGGAAAGAAAAGGAAGGAAGGAAAGTATACTAGTTCTTATTTTCCTGCTACATTGCACAGAAGGCTAGGAGAAACGAAGGAGGTGAAACAAAGAATTGCTTCTTGAAAACAAAACATAGAAATCCCTGCAGTGCCCAACATGTTTGGTACATACTTGGAATCCCCATAGAAACAGGATCTTCAAGGCGAGCCTCAGATAGTTAGACCAGTTTGAATTATCCAAGACTGCATCTCAGACAAGCAAACAAATCCTTGTGCTGGTAATTTGAGAGACTGCTATTTATAGGCAGGTATGTAGACAATATGACCCTGGTGTCAGGAAGCCTAATATCCTAGTAGAAAAGAAGACAGAGTGGGAGCCAAAGGAAAGAGATAAATGCTAGAAAGGTGTGAAGTGCTAGGGACACAAGAGAAGTCTTGCCCACTGCTGAGTGCTAAGAGTGTTGGTTGAGAAGTATGTCCTGAGACTACAATGGCTCACTGTGGTCAGCAGATTAAATAAATGTGTAGACTTTTTACAGAAAATAGATCAGACAAAGTTTCTGAGTGTAGTAGTGTGTGGTTTAACCCCCATTTGCTACAAGTATGAGGCCAGCCTGGGCTCCATTGAGAGACACTGTCCCAACAACGAAGTAGAAAATGGGTGCTGGAGAGGTGGTTAAGCAGTTCAGAGCACTTGCTCTGCTAGAAGACCCAAGTTCGATTCCTAGCATCCACATTGAAGCTAACAGCCCTCTGCTGTTCCAGTTCCAAGGGAGCTAATTCTTTCTGTATCAGTGCCACCTAGACATAGACCTAAAGTCAGACAAATATTTATACACAGAAAAATATATAAATTTATTAAAGTGGACCAGCAAGGCAATCACCAGAGCCCACACAGTAGAAGGAAAGAACCAAATTGGGGGGACTGGAGAGATGGCTCAGGTTAAGAGCGCCATACTGCTCTTCCAGGGGTCCTGAGTTCAAATCCCAGCAACCACATGGTGGCTCACAACCAACTCCAATGGGATCTGATGCCCTTTCCTGATATGTCTGAAGACAGCTACAGTGTACTCATATAAATACAAATAAATGTTTTTTTTTTAAATAGCCAAATTGGGAAAATTGTCCTTTAATCTCCATGTACATGATGCTGTGCTATGGTGGGCCCACCCACCCACTCACACACATACAAATAAATGTTCATAACGTTTTGGTTTGATTTTGGTTTTTTGAGACAGGGTTTCTCTGTGTAACAGCCTTGGCTGACCTGGAACTAGGTTGGCCTTGAACTCAGAGATATGCCTACCTCTGCCTCCATAGTGCTGGGATTAAAGCCCTGTGCCACTACTCCCAGCAATAACTATAATATTTAAGAATTAGAAAAAGGGAGCTGGAGAGATGGCTCAGCGCTTAAGAGCACTGACTGCTCTTCCAGAGGTCGTGAGCTCAAATCCCAGCAACCACATGGTGGCTCACAACCATCTATAATAAGATCTGATGCCCTCTTCTGGGGTGTCTGAAGACAGCTACAGTATACTTACATATAATAAAATAAATCTTTAAAAGAAGTAATAGAAAAAAAATAGCTGGTAATGATGCATACCTTTAGTCCCAGCACTGGGAGATGGCAGAGGCAGGTAGGTCTCTGAGTTCTAGGACAGCCATGGCTACACAGAAATCATGTCTCAAAAAGAAAGGAAAAAAAGTCAAACACAAAATCATTATAAATCAGGCCCAGTGTCTCACACCTTTTAATTCCCGTGCTTGGGAGGCAGAGACAGATCTCTGAATAGCCATAGACATATAGTGAGAATGTCTCAAAACAACAACAACAACAAGCAAACCAGAAGTAGATCTAGAGAGATGGCTCAATTCAGAACACATACTGCACTTGTAGAGGACTCTACTTCCCTTCCCAGAACTCAGGTCAAGCATTTTAATTATTTCTAATTCCAAGTCCAGGGGATCTGACACCCTCTCCTCTGGCACCTGTACTCTGTACACACATATATACACAGACACACACTTTTTAAAAAAAGGAATGTCATGTTAAGCGATTTCCCTGGTTTTTATTTCTTTGTGGTGGCCTTCAGCATACACTTTATTACTGAACTACACTAGCAGACTCTTAAGAAATCTAGTCTCACCCTTTAGATTGGTTGGGCAATAGAACTATATTGGCATCCTCACACCTGCCTCTTTCCTCCACCACCCTCCCTACTTTTCACACTAGAGATTACCCCAGAATCTCAGTCAAGCTGCTTATGTGCCTTAATCACCAAGCCACATTCCCCAGCCCCTTTGATTCTGAGTCAGGGTATCACTGTATGGTAGACCAGGCTGACCTTGAACTTACAGATCTTCCTGTGTAGGGAATGGAAGAAGTTCTGAGTGTGTACTATTGGCACAGGCAAGGACAAGGCCTCAGCCCCATGGAAGTGGCAGAGCCTTAACCTGGGTAAAGGCTTGAAAGAAATGCCAAAGCTTTCCTCAAGGGACCAAGTATGAGTGTATATGAACAATGTCCAGTGTGTGCAAACACTAGCAACTGCAGCTTCCCTTAGATGTTTATAGCCTCAGAGGTCTCCTGCCAAGACTAGCCAACCCTTCTCCCCCTCCCCCATGCTGTACCTAATAAACATGCTGAGGGTCCAGAACCCTGCCTCATCTCAGCTTTCCTGTACCTAAGTGTGTATGCCTATTTTCATTCCTACCCTGCTTCTAGTCAGGGTTCCAGGCCCCACGCTGAGTGGGATGTGGTACAGCTACCTTCTGCCTCCCTGGTGCTGGAATTAAAGACGTGTGACACCTGCCTGTTCCCTTCACCCCCACCCCCATGAAGTGTCAGGCTATATACCATTCTTAGTGCTTACTGGCTCTGAAAACTGAGTATAGAAATAGCCACTTGCTCTTTGCCCCATTGTCACAGACAGAGCCCAGCAGCTGTTCCTGCATCTATAAGGCTGCTGTTTTTGTATTTGCAAAAACCATTATGGTATATGTATATGATGTTTGGGAGGTGCAGGGGATATATGTACGTGCCACAGCATACTGAGGAGCTCAAAGAACAAATGGTGGGGTTTGTTCTTTCCTTCCACCTTTATGTAGGTTCCAGTGATGAGCTCGAGTCATAAGGCTTGTATGAGAAGTACCTACCCACTGAGCAATTTCTCTGCCCTCATGCTTTAAATGCATGACAAGTTCAAAGCCCAGACATTGAGGTTTTTGTTTTGTCGCCACTTTTACTTGTAGAGAAACATGTGTTTCTCACCCTCTGTTACCTATACTTCATGAGGACAGTTCTCCCACCCCTTCAGACATGTTACTTTATGGGTTGTGAAGGCCAAGTTGCCTCTGCTTATTTCTGGATGTATAACTGGGCAACATTATAAGACACTATGTTTATTTTTTTATTTTTTTTGGGGGGGAGGGTTTCAAGACAGTATTTCTCTATATATCCCTGGCTGTCCTGGAACTCACTTTGTAGACCAGGCTAGCCTTGAACTCAGAAATTCGCCTGCCTCTGCCTCCCGAGTGCTGGGAGGCATGCACCACCACGTCCAGCTTAGATACTATGTTAAAAAAAAAAAAAAAAAAAAGATAGGCCTGGCAGGTAGAGACGTAATTAATAGTGGATTTAACTTGGTGTTTGTGTATGTTCAAAACAAAACAGAAGCACAAGTCCTCAGAGCAGACCTGCGCAGTAAATGGTGTGCAGGACACATGAAAATGAATACTCACCTGGGCTCAGTGTGATGAAGCTACAGAGAATCAAGGACGAGAAACCTTGCCAGGCATGGTGACACATACCTCTGGTTCCAGCCCTCAGGTGGCAGAGGCAAGTGGAGCTTTGTGAGTTCATGAACTCATGAGCTCTAAGTGAAGAGACCCGGCCGCAATAACCAAAAGAATTGAACTGAGTCGCAGTCTAAGCAGAAATTTAGTTAGCAAAGCTAAGCAAAAACAATACTCCAAAGAGAGTGGGTGAGCTGCCTCAAGACAGAACAGCGTGTGGGTTATGTTATGAACTTAGAAGAAAGAGTTGAGATTGCTGAGCAGTTTTGTCCCCAGAACTCACATGGTGTAAGGAGAGAGCCATCCAAATCTTACCCTCTTGTAAAGTGTGCACCATAATGCCTATGTGCATCTTCGTAAGTAGGTGGTGTGCTCGTAGGAGTAAGATGACCCTTTCTCCTTCTAAACCGTGGTGGTCAATTCTCTCTCTCAAGGTATTTCTTCCAGTGATACTCTGTAAAAGCCCAGAAAGGAGATAAGAACTACAAAGCCCACCAGGCGTGGTGGCACACGCCTTTAATCCCAGCACTCCGGAGGCAGACGCAGGCAGATTTCTAAGTTCGAGGCCAGCCTGGTCTACAAAGTGAGTTCCAGGACAGCTAGGGATATACAGAGAAACCCTGTCTCGAAAAACCAAAAAAAAAAAAAAAAAAAGAACTACAAAGCCCACACTGCACATGATATTATAGTGGGGTCAGCTCCATTGATTCAGACCCTTCATCAGTGCACATATGGGAAAATGTCCTGGTGCCTTAGTGTCTTATACAGTGAGAACCTGGGCTCAACTGCAAGGATGTTTAACCATAAAGGATTATTTCTAACTCTGCCTACTTGGTATCACTTTTTTCCTTTTCATATACTATCTCACTGTGTAGACCTGTCTGGCCTAGAATTCACAGTGTAAACCATGCTGTCCTCATACAGTGGGTAATTGTTCAGGCCAGGCAATTCTGGTGACCTGAGTTCAGTACCTGGGACACATGTAAGGGTGGAAGGAGAGAAGCAGCTCTACAAAGTTGTCCTCTTACATGCTGTACTGGCCAGTTTTGTGTGTCAACTTGACACAGGCTGGAGTTATCACAGAGAAAAGAGCTTCAGTTGGGGAAATGCCTCCACAAGATCCAGCTGTAAGGCATTTTCTCAATTAGTGATCAAGATGGAAAGGCCCCTTGTGGGTGGGACCATCTCTGGGCTGGTAGTCTTGGTTCTATAAGAGAGCAGGCTGAGCAAGCCAGTAAGAAACATTCCTCCATGGCCTCTGCATCAGCTCCTGCTTCCTGACCTGCTTGAATTCCAGTCCTGATTTCCTTTGGTGATGAACAGCAATGTGGAAATGTAAGCTGAATAAACCCTTTCCTCCTCAACTTGCTTCTTGGTCATGATGTTTGTGCAGGAATAGAAACCCTGACTAAGACATATGCATACCTGCCCACTCATGCACACACATCATGTACACACACAATAGTAAGACTTTTAGGCCTGGAGACATGGATCAGTTGTTAAGAGCACTGACTGCTCTTCTAGATGTCCTGAGTTCAATTCCCAGCAACCACATGGTAGCTCAAAACCATCTCTAGGCCGGGCGTGGTGGCGCATGCCTTTAATCCCAGCACTCGGGAAGCAGAGGCACGCGGATTTCTGAGTTCGAGGCCAGCCTGGTCTACAAAGTGAGTTCCAGGACAGCCAGGGCTATACAGAGAAACCCTGTCTCAGGAAAAAAAAAAAAAAAAAATCTGTAATGGGATCCAATGCACTCTTCTGGTGTGTCTGAAGACAGCTACAGTGTACACACATACATTAAATAAACAAATAAATTTTTAAAAAAGATTTCTAAATGAAAAAAAAACAAATTTGTATAGAATACAGTAGAGGAGACAAAAAGAGGAAGTGAAAAACATGGTAAAAATGATAAGTTGTGCAAGAGGACATAACTGTATCAAAACATATGTATGGGCCAGTGAGATGGCTCAGGGTACAGATACTTTCAGAACCATCCCAGTGACCTGAATTAAATCTCTAGATCCTATTTATGTGAAGGGAAAAAGGGAAAACTAACTTCACAAAGTGTACTTGTGTGAATTGAATTCAGGTTATCAGCAACCTTACCATTTATCTCACTGATAGTCTTACATAAATACTAAATTTTTTACTTTTTTTTTCAAATCTCTTTATGAAGCTCAGGCTGGATTCACATTCGTTCTGTGATTACATAATTACAGTTGTATTCCCATAGTTGTAGCTAAATTATAGATAGCAGGCATACACTTAGTGATAAAATAGGTACACACACACACCAACTTAGAGGGGAAAACGGTTATTTTAGCTAACAGTTCCCGTTTAGTGTCTATTGTTAAAGGGAAATCACAGTACTAGGAGCTTGAGACAGCTGGTCAAGGGCAAAGAGAATGAATTTATACTTGCTACCTTGTACTCAGTACCTTGGTTTCTATACTGTTGTATAGTTAAGGATTTCCACTGCTTAGGATAGATGGTTCCAAGTTACTGTAAGTTGTGTGACGTTGACAAGGCTAACCATCACATATGGGAATGTACACATGAATGTATTTAGAGGTTCATTTTTTGGCACTGTGGTAGATTGAATCTAGGACTCATGCTTTGTAGCATGCACTCTACCACCAAGTTAAACCTCCAGTCTAAATAGCTTTCTTTAAAATTGCTTTTATGAGCCGGGAAGTGGTGGCACGTGCTTTTTATCCCACCACTTGGGAGGCAGAGGCAGGCGGATTTCTGAGTTCAAGGCCAGCCTGGTCTACAGTGAGTTCCAGGACAGCCAGGGCTATACAGAGAAACCCTGTCTCAAAAAACCAAAAAAAAAAAAAAAAGTTATGTATATGAGTACACTGTAGCTGTCTTCAGACACACCAGAAGAAGGCATTGGATCCCATTACAGATGGTTGTGAGCCACTATTTGGTTGTTGGAAGTTGAACTCACGACCTCTGAAAGAGCAGTCAGTGCTTTTAACCTCTGAGCCATCTCTCCAGCCCAAATATCTTTGCTTTAAGGTATAGTACTAAGCATGTACTTTGATATCTTGTCTGCAAATTATTTTAGCAAATTGTCACTCTTATGTGGGAGAAAATGGGGTAAGACAAGGTTGGATTCTTTAAATTTTTTTGGAAATAGGGTTTCTTTGTGTAGCCCTGGCTGCCCTGGAACTAGCTCTGTAGATGAGGCTGGCCTCAAATTCACAGAGATCTGCCTGCCTCTGCCTCCCAAGTGCTGGAGTAAAGGTAGGCATCACCCCCTCATGAGACAGGGTTTTTGTTTTTGTTTAGGTTTATTTATTTTACTAGTGTGTTTGCTTGCATTATGGATACAACGTGCTTGGAGGACAAGGAGGTTAGAAGAGAGCATTTGATTCTCTGAACCTGGAGTTCTGGATGGCTGACTCACCATGTTGATCCTGGGAATTGAACCTGGCTCCTCTGCATGAGTGACAAGTGCACTTCATCACTGAGCCATTTCTCAAGCCCTGAGACAAGGCTTTATCATATATGCAACTCAAGCTGACCTTGAACTCACAAACTTCCTCAGCCTTCTTAGTACTTGCATATAATACAGGGGGTGGTAGTGGTAGGGGAGCTGGCAAGATGGCTCAGCTGGTAAGAGCACCAACTGCTCTTTTAAAGGTCCGGAGTTTAAATCCCAGCAACCACATGGTGGCTCACAATCACCCTTAATGAGATCTGATGCCTTCTTCTGGTGTGTCTGAAGACAGCTACAGTGTACTCACATATTAAATCTTTGTGAGCAAGTGGGGCTAGACAATTCCCAACAACCACATGATGGCTCACAATCATCTGTACAGCTACAGTGTACTCACATACATAAAATATTAAAAAATAAGACAGGACCTCACTCCAGGCTGGCCACCAGCTCACAAAGGTCTGCATGTCTTGTGTCCTAGTGCTGGGATTAAAGGCCTGAGCCACTATGGCATGGCACTTTGTGGGTTTGTTTGTTTTGGTTTGGTTAATTTGGTTTTATGAGACAGTCTATGTACATAGCTCTGGCTATCCTGGTATTCGATCTCCTTATTTCTGACTCTGAGTGGTGGGATCAGAGGCATTTGCCACACTATATTGGGCAATTTAAATTTTTTATTTTTTAATTTATTTTATTACTATTATTATTATTATTGTGTAGCCCTGGCTGTCCTGGAACTCACTCTGTAGACCAGGCTGGCCTCGAACTCAGAAATCCACCTGCCTCTGCCTACCAAGTGCTGGCACAGTGTACTTGAAAAGGGATGTTTACTTCAGATATAATTTCTGGCTCAGCAGTTAAGAACACTTGTTCTTCCAAAGGACATGGGTTTGATTCCCAGCACCCACATGGAAGCTCACAACCATCTCCAAGTAACTCCATTTCCAGCTGATGCCCTCTGCTAACTTTCATGGGCACTAAGCACACATGTGGTACACAGGCATATATGGACAAACAAAAGATTTATACACAAAAACAAACAGACTCTACCACCTGGAACTAGTTATTTAACTTCTCTATGATTGTTGTTCCATTTTGACCATGACTCATTTTTTTTTTTTTTAAAGAACTCTTGGATGGTTTTATTTTTTCCAAAGATTTATTATATGTAAGTACACTGTAGCTGTCCTCAGACACTCCAGAAGAGGGCGTCAGATCTTGTTACGGATGGTTAATGGCCACCATGTGGTTGCTGGGATTTGAACTCAGGACCTTCAGGAGAGCAGTCGGGTGCTCTTACCCACTGAGCAATCTCACCAGCCCCCCCTCCTTTTTTTTTTTTTTTTTTTTTTTTTTTCCCGGTTTTTTGAGACAGGGTTTCAATGTATAGCCCTGGCTGTCCTGGAACTCACTTTGTAGACCAGGCTGGCCTCGAACTCAGAAATCCCCCTGCCTCTGCCTCCTGAGTGCTGGGATTAAAGGCGGGCGCCACCACGACGGCTCTAGAATACTTTTAAAGTGATGAATTTGAGAGTTCCTGAAGTGCGAATATCACAAAGGAAGATAATGTCCAGTCGCAGAAGTAGCTGGAGCTAGGCCGACTAGGCAGAAACCATCTGATGTGGTTCGAGAAACATTAATGAAGGCCCGAATGTTTGTGAAGCCGAAGCTCCAAGCAAGACTAGGTCTTTAATGCAGGTCCCCAAACCGACGCGACCTCCGGGACTAGCAGGAATTGCTTACTAGCGCTCGGGGGGGGGGGGTGGCTTTCTCCAGCAGAGATACAGAACCTCCTTGAGATTGTTGACCGCCTAACGAATAGACGAAGGGGGCCCGGGAGAGTCATTCGTAGTGTACACCAACAGCAGAGGCTAGGGCTCAGTTCCGAGACCAGAGGAAAACGCGGGCAGCCTCTGTCTGTAGCGGACGACCGGCGTGTTGCGCATGCGTACGCCCGCTCTCAGCGCCCGTCCGTTGCAGCGCCAGGGTCCAGAAGGGGCGTGGCCGCGCCTCGGCGCCGGAAGAGGGTTGGCTGGGCGGGGCTAGGAGGAGGAGGAGGAGGAGGTGGCATCTGCGCGCGCGCGCGCGGGTGCGAACGGGAAACGCCGCGAGGGCCAGGCTAGGCCGGGCGGTAGACACGACGGACGGTGACTATGGCCGCGACAGCGGGTGGCGGTCCGGGAGCAGCAGCAGGCGCCGTGGGTGCAGGGGGTGCGGCGGCGGCCTCTGGGCTCGCCGTGTACCGGAGGAAGGACGGGGGCCCGGCCAGCAAGTTTTGGGAGAGCCCGGACACGGTGTCCCAGCTAGATTCGGTGCGAGTCTGGCTGGGCAAGCACTACAAGAAGGTGGGTTCGCACGCGCCCGTGGGGACCGAGGAGCCACGCGACGGGGGCTGATGGTGGCTGCCCGCTTCGCATGCCTCGGGCCGCCCCTCCCCCCCTCCGCGCGCCACGAGGGACAACAAAGGCCGGCTCGGCGCTTGCCACGCCCCCGCGGGCGACTAGGCACGCGGCGACCTGGCCCCAGATGCCGGTTCTCTGTGGCCCACGCACTCGCGTGGGAAGCCTCAGCTCACTCGCTCTTATGTGCAGAAGAGGTGGAGCTGGACAGAGTCGCAGAGCGTGTGTTTCTGTTCTTTTGTTAGCTGCCTCAGGTGTGTGAACAAAGAGCCCATCCTAATGAAAGTATCTTGAAGTTTTGTTTAGAGACCAGTTGGTAAGCGGCTAGGTAACTAAGGGCTTGCTACCCTGTGTGGATTAGTAGGGGGCCTTGGATGACTGGCCTTGTGGATTAATGTAGGTTTAAACCTTGTATTGTAGGATTGATACAGGACTATTAAAAGTGTTGGTTTTCCATTTCATTGTACTTTAGGTGGTGTGTAAAGATCTGAGTACAAGCGAGAGCTTCAGTTTATATCATCTATATTTTTTTCGTAATGTTTTTTGGGGAAAAAAATCTTGTGTTTCCCGTACTTTCGAATGCAAATTCTGCTGAGTCAGTTGTTTTAGAAGTCGTGAATTTTAACCCTTTGTTGATACTTTAAAATTTTACAACTGTTTGTTTTGGAGGGGCACACGCAACTCCTGTTTGCATGTCCACTTAAGCAGATAGATTCTCCTCGAACACCATACTGGTCCAGGAATTGAACTTAGGTCTTGATGCTTGTGACAAGTGCTTTTACCCATGTGTTTCCACCTCATTGGCCCCAATACCTCTAGTAAAATTTCACCTTCGTGTAAATGCTGAAGAATGAATCCCTTAGTTGATACGATGAAACATCCAAAACACTTCCTCTACTTTTTTTTTTTTTTTCCGATCTTGTACTCTTAAATTCAGTAGTAGTGGTTACCCCATTGTGGACCCAGAATGGGTGTTGAGATTTGCAAGCCTGAAGATGCAACTCCATGTTCTGGCTCATAGTTGACATTTAACTGTCTCACCTTTCTTAATAGTTGTTTCTTGTTTATTGAATGAATAAAAGTTAAACTAGGACCTGGGGATGTAAATCGGTTTGTAGAGTGTTTGTCTAGCATGGGTTAGGTCCAGAGTTTGAACCCCCAGCACCCTGCATAGAGCCACCAAAACCAGGCATTGGTGGCTCTCTGCTGCAGTCTTTTGAGAGGGGTGAGTGAGATCAGAAGTTCAAGGCCATCCTTTGTTACATAAGAAGGTCAAGGCAAGCCTCAAGGACCAATATGGGACTCTGTCTTAAAAAAACTAAAAATGGACAAACTAGCGTGAACCATTTCATTCAGTGTCTGCAGCTTGGTGAAGCCTACTTGTGTTTGACAAGGATCTTGGGTTGCTTTGGTGATACACTGGTGTTTTCAGAAGTGATCATGTCTCTAAGGCTTGGAAGTCAGAAGTAGAGTTGACTTACCTCTGCTTGGTGTACCCTACACTTTGTCCTCTTCCTCCTGTCCCTGCTCTCCCGTTTCTGACACCATCTCACTATTTAGACCAGACTAGCCTCAGACTTAAAAGAGCTGCCTGCCTGTCTTCCGCCTAGGATTATAGGCATGGGCCACACACTAGTTCATTGATTATTTCTATTGCATTTTACAGTGTATTTAGGACATACAAATGTAAAGGTTTCTTTGTGTGTAGGATGTGCATGTCAGTATCCACAGAGGCCAGAAGAGGGCATCTCATTCCTTGGAACTGGATGTAAACTGCAAGATCCGGGTGCTGGGACCTGAACTCTGGTCTTTGGGAAGAGCAGTAAGCACACTTATCTTCTGAGCCATCTTCAGCACTAGAACAAAAATTTAAATATCAGCAATTAATATGAAACAAATGAGACATGAAAGGTCTCTTTTCTTTCTGCCTGGGCCACATAAGACTTCACTTCCAAAAACAAAACAAAAAAAACATCATTGCTCCGAAGCACCTTTGTGGGCGAGCATGGTCTTCACTTCCTTGCAGATTCTCCTTTTTTTTTTTTTTTTTTTTTTTGGTTTTTTGAGACAGGGTTTCTCTGTATAGCCCTGGCTGTCCTGGAACTCACTGTAGACCAGGCTGGTCTCGAACTCAGAAATCTGCCTGCCTCTGCCTCCCGAGTGCTGGGACTAAAGGCGTGCACCACCATGCTCAGATTCTCCTTTCAAGTCTAGAGTTCTGGGGTTATGAGGATGAGCCACAATAGTGGGCTCAAGTAAAAAGATAAATTTGGTTTTAGTTTCTCTGTGTGGTTGTTTTGCCTGCATGCATGTCTCTGTACCAAAGTTCGCCTGGTGTATGTATAAGCTAGAAGAGAGCTTTGAATCATCTGGGACAGGAATTAGCATAGTTTTGAGCTGCCATGGAGTGCTGGGAATCAAACCTAGGTACCCTGGAAGAGCAGCCATGGACTCAAGTGCAGAGCAGCTCCAGCTCTATCAAAGGTTTTGTAGTTAATTCATTAGTTACATTTTCCTTGTCACAAATCTACTTCCTGGTCTTTACAATTGGTTTGCTTTTTTTTTTTTTTGCCTTTTTAAAAATGATTTACTTATTTTTACTTTATGTGTATTGTTTTTTAATTTGCGTGTATGTCTTTGTGAGGGTGTTTAATACTCTAGTACTGTAGATATAGATGTGAGCTGCCATGTTGGTGCTAGTAATTTGGAAGAACAGTGAGCACTCTTAGTCACTGAGCCATCTCTCCAGCCTGGTTTGTCTTTGTGTGTGGGTGTGTGTTTAAGGGTGCTTTTCCTGCATGTATGTCTGTGTACTCCATACATGACTGGTATCCTCAGGCCTGGAGAGGTCGTGGGATCTCCAACTGGAGTTACAGACATTTCTGAACTGTCATTTGGGGGCTGGTAAGAGCATCTAGTCTTAATTGCTGAGCCATCTCTTTAGCATTTATGATCTGCCTTTAACTATGAACATGTATTATTTTTATGATTCTTTATAGTGGAGAATGAACTTTATGCACCTAAAATGTGGTGGTTCGGTGCTGTTACTAAGTAGGTACTAGGAACTAACATAACTTAGCTTTCTCTCTAGCATTAGCTGTACCAGGTTTTGTTTTGTTTTTTTTTTTTTTTTAAAGATTTATTTATTATATGTAAGTACACTGTAGCTGTCTTCAGACACTCCAGAAGAGGGCGTCAGATCTTTTTATGGATGGTTATGAGCTACCATGTGGTTGCTGGGATCTGAACTCTGGACCTTCAGGAGAGTAGTCGGGTGCTCTTAACCACTGAGCCATCTCACCAGCCCACTGGACCAGGTTTTAAGTTCATGTCTTTCTTTATCTTGCAGTATGTTCATGCAGATGCTCCTACCAATAAAACACTGGCTGGACTGGTGGTGCAGCTTCTACAGTTCCAAGAAGATGCCTTTGGGAAGCATGTCACCAACCCAGCTTTCACCAAACTACCTGTAAGTCCATGAACTTGTTAGTAGGCATCTCCAGTTTCTGTACTTTTAGGTGTCACTTTTAGTTCATTTCCCTTACTATTGCCAGGCAATATAGGGGGTAGCGGGGAACAACCTGTACAGAGGAGGCTTTTGTTTGTTTTTGAGACATCATCTCACTGAGCCCAGGTCTGGCCTGGGCTAATACTGTCTGTATTAGAGGCTAGCTGTGAACTGTCCCTTTAACCTTTACGCCTTGAACGGGGATTACTGGAGTGTGCTGTCATCTTCAGCTTAGTGGTGGAATTCTTTCCGGCTGTGCTATTTAATGTCTTTTATATTCTGCAACAATCAAGGAGAAGTAATATTTTTCTGTTATGGTTGCTCTCTGCTGTGTTGTCTATACCGATGCTTGTTTATTAGAGTACTGTGTGTGTGTGTGTGTGTGTGTGTGTGTGTGTGTGTGTGTGTGTGTGAATTAAAATTTTAAATTTACTTGTGTGTGCTTGTATGTGTATGGACACATGCCTGACACAGCAGGCTTGTAAAAGGTCAGGCCAACTCCCACAAGTCAATCCCCCCCCCCCCCCCCCCCGCATGTGGGTCACAGGGAGCAAACTGAAGTCGCCAGGCTTGGTAGTAAGCACCTTGACCTGCTGCCTTCTACCACATGAAGTATGTTTATTCATTTACACGGAGGAAAACAATAACAGGATGAGTGTCCTCAGCCGTCAGATAACTGTAGTACTCTAGTGAGAGCCACAGCAAAGGATGCTTATACAGAATTGGAGACCTTCTTTTCTTTCTGGTTTTTAAGCCTAGGGCCTTGTGCATACTAGGCAAGTTCTGTAACAGTTTTATTTGACTGGTTCACACTAAAGGTCTGTGGTAATTTCTATACTTCTAAAATTATATCAAGGGACAGTGAGGTGGCCAAGCAGATGAAAGCACTTGTTACCCTGCTCGATAGCCCAGAGTTCCATCTTTGGAACCTGCACAGGGAAAGGAAAGAACACGGACTCTTAAATTATCCTTTATGTTTGCTCTTGTACTATAGCGCTGTGTACCCTCCCACAAAATAAGGAAATACAGTGTGGTGTTGTGTTGTTTTGTGTTTTTCACACAGGATTTCTCAATGTTACTGGCCCTGGTTGTTCTAGACTCACTTTGTAGACCTCCAACTCACAGAGATCCGCTTGCCTCTGACTCCCAAGCGCTGGAATTAAAGTCCTACACCACCATTTCCAGCTAATAAATACAAATTTTGTCAATTAAAAATCTTTTTTCTTTCTTTCTTTCTTTCTTTCTTTCTTTCTTTCTTTCTTTCTTTCTTTCTTTCTTTTTCTTTCTTCTTTTGGTTTTTCCAGACAGGGTTTCTCTGTGTAGCCTTGGATTTTTTTTGTTTGCTTGTTTGGTTTGACTTTTTTTGAGTTTCTCTATGTAGCCTTGGGTGTCCTTTAATGTACTCTGTCAGCCAGGCTAGCCATGAGCTCAAAGATTCTGCCTCTTTCTCTCTACCTCTTTTTTTTTTTTTTACATTTTATTTATTATATGTAAGTACACTGTAGCTGTCTTCAGACACTCCAGAAGAGGGCATCAGATCTTATTATGGATGGTTGTGAGCCGTCATGTGGTTGCTGGGATTTGAACTCACGACCTTCAGAAGAGCAGTCAGTACTCTTAACCACTGAGCCATCTCTCCAGCCCTCTCTCTACCTCTTAAATATTGAAATTAAAATTGTCACGGTGACTGGAGAGATGGTTTGGTGATTAAGAGCACTGGCTGCTCTTCCAGAGGACCTGGGTTCAATTTCCAGCAACTACGTGTTGGCTCACAACCATCTGTTAGGGGATCCAGTCCCCTTTCCTGGTGTGTCTTGAGATAGTGGCAGTATACTCATACGTGAAATAAATAAATTGTCGGGTGGTGGTGGCGCACGCCTTTAATCCCAGCACTTGGGAGGCAGAGGCAGGCGAATTTCTGAGTTCGAGGCCAGCCTGATCTACAAAGTGAGTTCTAGGACAGCCAGGGCTATACAGAGAAACCTTGTCTTGAAAAAAGAAAATAAATAGGGGACTGGCGAGATGGCTCATCGGACAAGCACTGACTACTCTTCCGAAGGTCCTGAGGTCAAATCCCAGCAACCACATGGTGGCTCACAACCATCCGTAATAAGATCTGACGCCCTCTTCTGGTGCGTTTGAAGTCAGCTATGGTGTACTTATGTGTAATAATAAATAGATCTTTAAAAGTAAGTGGTTGGCAGTAAGGCGTGCGCCACCAGGCCCAGCCAGATAGGAGTTTTTAAGTGTAACATGAATGATGTTATCAGAACCTTTTCTTATTCTTTTGTGCAATTTGTGGTTTTTAGGCAAAATGTTTCATGGATTTCAAAGCTGGAGGCACCTTGTGTCACATTCTTGGGGCAGCTTACAAGTACAAAAATGAACAGGGCTGGTAAGTTTTTAATTCATTTTATGTTTTGATGTGATGATGATAGTGATGTGAAATCATATTCTTTTTTATGTAGAGGATTCTGTAAGAATATTCGTGTTAATGGCAAGGTAAGGCCTTTTTTTTTCTTTTTAATAAGTTTTCACTATTTCATTTTAAGATTATTTTTTTCTCAAGATTGAAGTTTCAGTCAGCTGTGGTGGTGTGAACCTTTCAACCCAGCCCTTGAGGCAGAGCCAGGCAGATCTCTATGAGAGGTCCCTGTAACAACCCCTCAGACAAAACCAAAGCAGAACTGCTTTTCTTAGGGAAATAGGATGCTTTGGTTTTGGGTACTAAAGATTGAATTGAGGGCCTTGTGCATGCTGAGAGTGTGTCCCTAGCTACAAGGAAATTATTTGCACATACACACTTAGGGTAGTTTTGTTTATTTTTTGTTGTTGTTTTAAGATGGGGTCTCTAGTAGCCTTAGCTGTCCTAAACCCCACTATGTAGACCAGACTGGCTGAGTGGGACTCCTTTGTAATTTAATGGCATACCTGTGAAGAGTTGTACAACTTATTTTCAGAATTGGAGTGCTGAGAGGTTTATTTCTGGATGTGGCAAAATTTCTTAGTAATTTGGATTTCTTCTGAAGGATAGAGTTGACTTTTTTTTTTTTTTTTTTTAATCTTGGGCTGGAGAAATGACTCAGAGGTTAAGAACACTGACTGCTCTTCCAGAGGTCCTGAGCTCAATTCCTAGCAAACATATAGTGGCTCACAACCATCTGTAGTGGGGATCCAATACCCTATTTTGTCTGAAGACAGCTATAGTGTACTCATGTAGATTTACAAAAAAAAAAGGTCTTACCTTAAAAGTTGTATTACATTTTGAGTTGGAGAGATGGCTCAGAGGTTAAGAGCATTGACTTCTCTTCCAGAGGTCCAGATGAACAGAGGGAGCCCACTGCACACAGGATATCATCTGTGTGTATATTATATACATACATGTTTTTTTGAGACAGGATACATTTTCTTTTTTTTTTTTTTTGTTTGTTTGTTTGTTTGGGTCATGGTATAAACACAACAGTCAATAAATAAATAAAGAGAATGGTAGGTGCACCAAATTTGCAGAACAAAAAACTAAAATGGAAGCAGAGCCCAGGAGTCTATCAATGAAGACAAAAAAAGCATGAGGTGGTCTGCAACACGGGACAGTTCAAGATGGGTGGCCTCTGACCTTGCACATGCTAGGATTTCAGGCACATAGATTAAAAGATGCCAAAGAATAAAGAAGTAAATCAATAGTCTGTGATTTCACTCAAACGGGAAATGTCATTAAATCTGTCTTATGAAGTTGAAATATTTGCTAACAAATTATTTTAGATTTCTACTTTTTGTTGTTCTTGCATGAATTTCCTTTGTGTGTTTCATCTGAATGTGACTCAGCTTTCCAGGTGTGAGGGGTAACTACCCACTGAGCAATCTTTCTGGTCCCTCTTCTTTATGTTTTTGTAGTACTCTCGTAAGCATTTCAAATGTTCCTTAGTTCTTTTTCTGTCTTTCATCCATGTTTTGATTTTGGGTTCTTTGGAAATGGATACAGATGAAGACTGGAGTGTCGGTGTGTGTGGGTGTGTGTGGTGAGGGGGGTTGCAGGGGTCATGATTCTGAGATGGATACAGATGAAGACTGCAGTGCTGTTGTGTTAGGTTGAGGAAACAGACAGTGGCTCACTATGTAGCCCTGGCTGGCCTGAAACTCTCCTTATATACATCAATTAGGATTAAAACTCAGAAGAAACATGCCCACTAATGCCTCCAGAATGCTGGAATTATACCCTGTCAGTAATGGCTTTTCGTTGTTGTTTCAAAACAGGGTTTCTCTGTGTAGTCTTGGCTGTCCTGGAACTCACTGTGTAGACCACACTGGCCTCTAACTCAGAAATTCCCCTGCCTCTGCCTCCCAAGTAAAAGGATGCGCCACCACTGCCCGGCTGTTAGTTTTTGGGGGTTTTGTTTGGTTGGTTGTTTGGTATGGTTTTTGTTTTATTTATTTATTTTTTTTTGTCAACCTGACAAAAGCTAGAGTTATCTGAAAAGAAGAAACCTTCACTGAGAAAATACCCCTTTTTTATTGGCCTATAGTAGTAACCCTGTAGGGCATTTTTTTGCTTGTTTTATTTTTTTTTTAATTGATGTGGAAAGGCCCAGCCCACATTGTGGGCAGTTCAGAGGTGAAGAGCTGACAAAAAAATAAGAAAGCAAATTAAGCCCATAGGGACCTGAGCAAACCATAGGGAACAAGCCATGGTCTCAGCTTAAGTTCCTGCACCGTTTCCCTGATGATGGGCTCTAACTGTGAACCAAGCTAGAACATACACTACTTTCAATAACTGGTTATATTCTTTTCTCTTTACTCTATAGACTCAGCACGCTTACCTAGTGCTCTACTGCTGAGCCACACCCTTTTCCTCTCTCTGCTTAAAATATATATATTTTATTTTATTTATTTATTTATTTATTTATTTATTTTTAGGTTTTTTGACTTTCAATAACTGGTTATATTCTTTTCTCTTTATAGACTCAGCACGCTTACCTAGTGCTCTACTGCTGAGCCACACCCTTTTCCTCTCTCTGCTTAAAATATATATATTTTATTTAATTTATTTATTTATTTATTTATTTATTTTTAGGTTTTTTGAGACAGGGTTTCTCTGTATAGTCCTGGCTGTCCTGGAACTCACTTTGTAGACCAGGCTGGCCTCGAACTCAGAAATCCACCTGCCTCTGCCTCCC
>NC_034599.1:103536433-103557534 GCF_900095145.1 Mus pahari
TATAGTCCTGAGCTACCAGGTTCAGCCTCATTAACATTTCTGCCAATGATTTAAAAGAGTTCTGTTTCTCAAGTATCCCATTATTTTTTTTTCTCGTTTTCTTTTTTTTTTTTTTTAAAGATTTATTTATTATTATATCTAAGTACACTGCAGCTGCCTTTAGACGCACCAGAAGAGCGTGTCAGATCTCATTACAGATGGTTGTGAGCCATCATGTGGTTGCTGGGAATTGAACTCAGGACCTTTGGAAGAGCTTTCAGTGTTCTTAACCACTGAGCCATCTCACTAGCCCCCTATTTCTTTTCTTTTCTTTTTTTTTTTTATAATCTTTGTGATTAAGATCATCTAGTTTCATTCTGTTGCTGTGTCTTAACTACCATATTGCAGTAAAGAGACACCATGACTAAGGCAACTCTATAGAAAACATTTGAATGGGGGCTTGCATGCTTATCATGGGAAGTAGACAGACATGGTGCTAGAACAGTCTAGCTGAGAACTTTACATCCTGATTGTCAGGCAGCTGGTGCAGAGAGTCACTGGGCCTGGGGTAGTCTTTTAAAACCTTAAAACCCATAGATACCCAATGGCATAACCTCTCTGGCAAAGTCATTTCACTAGCTGGGGACCAAGAATTCAAACATAGCCTGTGGGGGCTGTTCTCATTGAGCCACCATACACTGGTTAAATACTCTAGCCAGAATGAATTTGGGAAAGGTTTATTTGGTATACATTACTAGATCACAGTCTTTCATTGGGAAAAGTCAGGACAGAAACTAAAATCAACCTTCCCATATCAATCATCAATCTAAAAATTCCTCACAGACATTGCCATGGGCTAATCTGATTTGGGCTATCTCTGAACTGAGACTTTTCTTAAATGACTGTAGGCAGTCAGGTGACTACTGATGCTGATTAGGGCAGATGGGATGATACCTCACTGCAGTTTTAGTCCTTGATGGATCGGGATATTAAGTTTTTTCATGTTGGCCATTTGTGTGCTCTTTCCATTTGGGTCTTCCCATTTTAAAATTAGACTTTTATTTCACTTCTTCATAATAAACTCTTTATATTAACCTCATCAGATATTCAATCTCTATTTTCTTTTTTTGTTGTTTATTTTTGTTTATTTGTTTGTTTGTTTTGAGACAGGGTTTCTCTGTAACCCTGGCTGTCCTGGAACTCACTCTGTAGACCAACCAGGCTGGCCTTGAACTCAGAAATCCGCCTTCCTCTGCCTCCCAAGTGCTGGGATTAAAGGTGTGTGCCACTACCGCCAGGCCTTCAATCTCTATTTTCTTTGTTTGTTTGTTTGTTTGTTTGTTTGTTTTTTTGAGACAGGGTTTCTCTGTATAGCCCTGGCTGTCCTGGAACTCACTTTGTAGACCAGGCTGGCCTCGAACTTAGGCGCCTCCCGAGTGCTGGGATTAAGGGCGTGCGCCACCACACCTGGCCAATCTCTATTTTCAAACAGTGCTCAGAGATGTCTGTCATAGTACTGGTTTATAATCTTAGCATGGGATACAAGGCAAGATGATCAGGAGTCTAAGGATCAGCAGCCAAATGGTGATTTTGAGGCCAGCATGGTTTATTGAAAAATTAACATTTTATTTTTTATTTATGTGTATTTATTTGGGGGTTATGTATATAGGTCTCTGGGGGTGTATATTCATGTGAGTGTAGGTAACTATAGAGACTGAAGAAAGCACCAGATCCTTTGGAGCTGGAGTTATAGGCATTTGTGAGCCACCTGATCTTGGTGTTAAACGAGGCATAAGAGATTAGCATAGCTTTCCTCTTCCTTTGCAGAGTTGTGAACCATTTTTTTCCCCCTGACTTCCACATATGTGCTGTGGCACCCATTTGTGTGTTCATACTTTCTGTCTTGTAAAATAACTAAAATTTCTTTTTGTTTTTCTGAGTTAGGGTGTTTTGTTATTTGATTATATGTAAGTATACTGTAGCTGTCTTCAGACACTCCAGAAGAGGGCATCAGATCTCATTACAGATGGTTGTGAGCCCCCATGTGGTTGCTGGGATTTGAACTCAGTGTTCCTAACTGCTGAGCCACCTCTCCAGTCCCGTGTTTTGTTCCTTTTGGTTTTGGTTTTGGTTTTGATTTTTTTTTTTTTTTTTTTTTTGGTTTTTTGAGACAAGGTTTCTCTCTGTAGCCCTGGCTGTCCTGGAACTCACTCTCTAGACCAGGCTGGCCTCAGAAATTCACCTGCCTCTGCCTCCCAAGTGCTGGGATTAAAGGCCCGCGCCTCCATGCCCAGCTCTGGTTTTGATTTTTATAGTTTTAGCTGGTCTGAAACTCACAGATTCGCCTGCCTCTGCCTCCTTAGTATTGTGATCACAGGCATGTCCCACCATGCCCAGCAGCACAGTAACTAAAATTCTTACGTGTGTTTTCATGGGCTCATGCATCATCCATGGAGAAGTAAGAGGACAACTTTTTGAGTCAGTTCACCTACCCTGAGGATACTAGAGATAGAACTCAGGTTGTCAGCCTTAGCAGCCAGCATCTTCACTGCTAAGCCATTTTGCCTGCCGTAAACAATAGTGTGTGTGTGTGTGTGTGAGTGAGAGAGAGAGAGAGAGAGAGAGAGAGAGAGAGAGAGAGAGAGAGAGTGTTTGTGTGAGTGGTGAGTGAACTTTTCTAAGTTTGCATTTGTGATTCCCTGTAATTAAATCTGTGGAATACCGTTACTTTACATTTCTTCCCTTGTAGTACTTGGGGTTGGATCCAATTCCTTTCATATGATAGGTAAGCATTCTGTCACAAGCCATGTCCCCAGCCTTGTGAACTATTCTGTATTAGGGTGAAGGAAAATAGGAATTCATAACATTGGTACATTGTTTTGACTGGGGTATGTCTTTAAAGAAAATTTCGCCATTTTTTTTAAACGTGTGTGTGTGTGTGTGTGTGTGTGTGTGTGTTATGTCTGTGTGTCTGTCTGTGTGTAGGTCAGAGGACAATTTGGGAGTCCGTTATTTTCTTCCAGTGTGGATTCTAGGAATGAGTCATCTTTGGAGTTGTCTTTTTAAGCCTTTTAAATTCGTTTAAGTTCCACAATGAAATTTCCATTTGTATAAGGCTGAAGATAAACTTAATAAATTTTTTTTTTCTGGTAGGCGGAGATTTGATCTTCAGAACCCATCAAGAATGGATCGTAATGTTGAAATGTTCATGAACATTGAGAAAACATTGGTACAGGTAAGTTGGAGACTTAGATCTTGTTGTCCCTGTCCCACCCCTTCCTTTGCCTCAGTCTTTCCTCTTTCCCATCTGTCATGCTGTAGATAGGACTTCTTTAATCCCAGGTCAGCCTAAAATTTCTGCCTCAGGAGTCCCTATTCCTAAATTTATAGATGCATAAGTCACTACCTCAACCTAAAAGTTTATTTTACCCTGTCTTAGTCAGGGTTTCTATTCCTGCACAAACATCATGACCAAGAAGCAAGTTGAAGAGGAAAGGGTTTATTCAGCTTATATTTCCACATTGCTGTTCATCACTGAAAGAAGTCAGGACTGGAACTCAAGCAGGACAGGGAGCAGGAGCTGATGCAGAGGCCATGGAGGGATGTTCTTTACTGGCTTGCCTCCCCTGGCTTGCTCATTCTGCTCTCTTATAGAACCAAGACTACCAGCCCAGAAATGGCGCCGCCCTCTCCCCCTTGATCACTAATTGAGAAAGTGCCCCATAGCTGGATCTCATGGAGGCATTTCCCCAACTAAAGCTCCTTTCTCTGTGATAACTCCAGCTGTGTCAAGTTAACACAAAACTAGTCAGTACACACCCTAATCTACTTCGAATTCTTAGATTGCAAAAGATAAAAGGAGGGACTTTGTTAAAATACATAATTTTACTGTTTTTATGTGCATTGTGATTAGAGCTGTAATTGATCTGGTCATTTAAAACTGATGAGTGTCAAGCCAAAATTTTTCTTTTGTTACTTTTGAGACAATGTCTCTTTTAGTCTTGACTTTCCTGAAACTCACTATGTAAAAACTAGAACTAGGTTGTCCTGGGACTCACTATGTAGACCAGGCTGCCCTTGAACTCAGAGATTCTTTTTTCTACCCCCCAAGTGCGTGATTAAAGTGCGATATTTCTCTTTATTTACTTCATTTATTATTTGAGTCATTTTTCTCGCTGTGGCGCCCTGCCTCTGAGGGCTGAGAGTAGATAGGTGCATGCACTACCACAGCCTGCTGTTCTTCCTCTGCTTCTCTGTTCTAGAAGCACTCGTCATAATGGTAACTTTATTACATTTTTTTTTTTTTTGATTTATTTTATGGTTGTATAATAAATACCTACTTTCCTCTGGATCATAATTTGAATATAAGAATGCTTAAATTTCTTTTTCTGAGTTTTTGGTTTTGTTTTTCCCTTCTGGGGGGGGGGGTTTATGGTGCTGAGGATGGAACTAGAGTGTGAGCTAGGCAAAGAACTGTACCACGGACAGATATTTCCACTTCACTGTTTTGCTGGTGTTGCTGAAGTTGTTTGTTTGTATGTTTTAATTTGGAGACAATTTCTCTGTGTAGCCCAGCTTGTCCTGGAACTCACTCTGTAGACCAGGTTGGCTTTGAACTCAGAGATCTGCCTGCCTCTGCCTCCCAAGTGCTGGAATGAAAGGTGTGTCCTACCACTGCCTGGTTTGAAATCAATTATTTTTATGTGTTTACATAATGTGTAGTTATGGCACATGTGCCGTGGCATGTATGTAGAGGTGAGAGCGTAGCTGGTGGAGTGAATTCTTTCTCCCCACCCTTGTGTGGTGCTAGAAAGGAAGTGAGGTTCATGGGCTTGCACAGCAGGCATCTTCATCACTCTACACCAGCTCTGATTAAAAAATCTTAGTTTAACCAGATGTGGTGGCGCACGCCTTTGATCCCAGCACTCGGGAGGCAGAGGGAGGCGGAAAAAAAAAAAAAAGAATCTTAGTTTATGTGTGAGTGGTGTCTTTGTGACTGTGTATAATGTATGTGCAGTGCATATAGAAGTCAGAAGAGGGCATCGATTCCCTGTAACTGGAGTGAGCTGCCATGTGGGTACTGACAGTCGGAACCTGAGACTTCTGAAAGAACAGCTGGTACTCTTAACCACTGAGATGTTTCTCTACCTCACCTTTTTGAGAAAGAATCAGTGAACCTGGACCGTAGCTTTTTTGGTTAGTGCATGGCGGGAAAGCCCCTCGAATGCTAGCTTCTCTCTTACACATTGGAGGCATCAGTTTGGACTGCAGATATGTGTCATCTCTCTGCTCTGTGAACACCTGACATTCACAACCAACTCCTCATCTTATTCAGCACTTGACCCACTGAACCACCTCGCTGACCAGCCAACCTACCGTCTTTCCTACCTCCCTCCCTCCCTCCCTTTTTTCCGTTATTATTGTGATGCGAGGGTTGAGATAGCTTCTCACCATGAAGCTCCAGCTGGCTTGGAACTCACAGAGATCAGCCTTCCTCTGCCTCCTGAGTGTCAGGATTAAAGGCCTCCTGCCTCTGACCTGGCTGTGTTTTAGCAATAATTTCATTCAAATGATTATCAGCAGTCTTTTTCTAGCTGCAGAGGGATCTGGGGATGATTTTAAGTAGCCTGCTGAGCCATCTAGGGTTTTTTTTTGTTTGTTTGTTTTTGTTTGTTTGTTTGTTTTTCGAGACAGGGTTTCTCTGTGTAGCCCTGGCTGTCCTGGAACTCACTTTGTAGACCAGGCTGGCCTTGAACTCAGAAATACGATTGTCTCGGGGGGAAAAGAAAAGGTGATAAATGATGAGCATGACCTGTGAGATGGCTCAATGGGGAAAGGCACTTGATGGCTTATGTGGCAAAAAGAGAATGACTCCACATGCTTGTGTGATGACTACATGTGTGCCCTGGTGCACACATCTCCGCATACAGTTAACATAAATACGCTATAATAATGACGACTGTCAGTGGACATTAACTCAAGATTATTTGAATTTCATTCCATCTTTTTGTTTTCTCAGAACAACTGTCTGACTAGACCAAACATCTACCTCATTCCAGACATTGATTTGAAGTTGGCTAACAAGTTGAAAGATATCATCAAACGGCATCAGGTAATAGACATGATTGCTTTAGTGCGGTGGTAGTAAGCCTTTAATAAATGCCAGAATTTGCCCTTTGTATGTGTCTGCCTTGAAGGAAGGATTTCTCGGAGTTCCTGTGTACCCTTATGGAACATTCAGTATTTCCTAGGATGAGTTTAGGACAGTCTTAGATTTTGCTTAAATAGTTAAAAGTGGCCCATGTAATCTGTTAGCTCAGAATGTATGAAGTCCATGAAATCTGTTAGCTCAGAATGTATGAAGTCCATGAAATCTGTTAGCTCAGAATGTATGAAGTCCATGTAATCTGTTAGCTAAGAATGTACGAGGTTCTGACAGTCTGCTCTCCCCACCCTCACCTGACAGCTAGTTGTATATTTTATGTCCTTTTTTAAGATGAGTGAAAAAAATCTGGCTTTCAGGCAAGAATGATAGCACGTGCCTGTAGACTGCTTGAGAGGCTACCGAGGCAGCGTAGCAAGACTTTCAGTGAGAACAAAACCCTGTTCCCTGAAGCTGGTGCTTTGATTATCTTAGTTCATTTTAAGCTGAGATTTTCTTCTTGTTGTTTACTGCAATGTTGGTTTCACCATATTGATACCTATGACAATTGAGAACATCTAGGTACAAGAGCATTTCTGCAAAATGTCATTTATGTGACAGTGTTTGACTAAGCTCTAGATTTGTTGGTTCAGAAGCCTCATGAAATACCTTCTTTTTCCTGCTGTAAAAAATGTGTCTTAGCTTTAAGTAAAATACCTTACATGCCTTAGAAGAAAATAGTTTATGTATAGATAAAGCTCTCTCTGTAATTATAGATATTGTAGACTTTCTCTCACAAGTAACATACTTTTGTTGTTGTTGTTGTTGTTGTTGTTTTGAGACAGGGTTTCTCTGTATACCCCTGTCTGTGGTGGAACTCACTCTGTAGACCAGGTTAGCCTCGAACTCAGAAATCCACCTGCCTCTGCCTCCCACGTGCTGAGATTATAGACCTGTGCACCACTGCCTGGCTGACAAAATTCTTAAGAGAGAACTATTAGTTTATTATTCCCCTTCAGGGATGCAGAGATGACTCAGTGGTTAAGAGCACTTGTTGCTATTGGGTTTGGGGTTTTTTGTTTTGTTTTGTTTTGTTTTCTTCGAGACAGGGTTTCTCTGTATAGTCCTGGTTGTCCTGGAACTCACTCCACAGACCAGGCTGGCCTAGTACTCAGAAATCCACCTGCCTCTGCCTCCCTAATGCTGGGATTAAAGGCGTACGCCACCACGCCCGGCACTTGTTGCTATTGTTGAGGACCTGGATTCAGTCCTCTGCAGCCACACAGTAGCTCACAGCCCTCTGCAGCTCTAGTTCTAGTTCATTTGAAGTTCTCTTCTGACTTCTGTAGGCATCAGGAACATGTAGGGGAAAGACAAATACAGGCAGAACATTCACATACATAAAATAAATCTTTTTTAAAAAATCATGGTGCTAGAAAGATTACTCAAAGACCCAAGTTTGATTCCTAGCCCTCACAACAATTCACAACCTTTTGTTTCTTCAGTTTTGGGGGATCCAACACCCTCTTCTGGCTCCCTGGACACCAGGCGATCAGATGGTATACAACCATACACGCTGGCAAAACACCAATAAACATAAAATTTATTACTCTACTTCACAGATGATATGCACCAAATGACTTGCTATGTCATCTGAGTAGTAGACCATATAGTTGAGGGTGGAATGCCATAGTAACAGGCTCCTCTGCACATTGGCTCAAACTTACTAGCTATGGATTCTCCTCCCCCCCGCCCCCTTCTGACAGCTATTTAGAAATGATAACACTTGGCCAGGTGTGGTGGCACATGCCTTTAATCCCAGCGCTCGGGAGGCAGAGGCAGGCAGATTTCTGAGTTCGAGGCCAGCCTGGTCTACAGAGTGAGTTCCAGGACAGCCAAGGCCACACAGCCAAGGCCCTGTCTTGAAAGAAAATAAAACAAACAAACAAACAAACAAAAAAATAGAAATGATAACCCAGTGAGTCTGAAGCTCTTAGGAGGCACAAAATTGCTTCAGGTAGTTCTAAAGTTTTTATATTTTAGTTTTTTAGATAAAGTGGCGGTATGTTTATTGGTCTGGAATAATGAGTAAATACTCATTTTTCAAGGAGAAATGTAGAGGATGCCCCGAGTTTCTACTTAAAATTGAATACTTGACTTTTTCTTGTTTGTGTGGTATGAAGAATGAGCAGTTGTTAGTCTAAATGGTTTTGGGGTTTCTAGTTTTGTTTTAAAGATGTATTTAGTAGTCTTTAACCTAGCCATATATTACCTTTAATTTTCATAGCTTTGTCCCAACATTGACATAAAGTGACAGCAACAATGTACACTGTGGTTGATTCAAGTGTCCCACTTGTTATTGATGTAACTCCAGTTTATGTGCCAGCCTTCATGTCAGTGAATGATGATTGAAGCTGGACAGTAAGGCAGGAGGGTGGAGAGCTTAAAACTAGCATAGGCTACATACTTGTAATTCGGGGGGGGGGTTGTTTTTGTTTTATAGTTTGTTTTTGTGAGACAGTCTCAAGTAGCTTAGACTAGCTTTAAACTTAGTATATTTGAGGATGGCCTTCAATTTTCTAGCCTCCCGTTTTCCCAAGTTCTTAGGTTCTAGGTCTAGCTAAAATCTGATATTTTTTTAAGTGAATATACTTTACAGTTACTCTTTTTTTTTTGTTTTGTTTTGTTTTTTTTTGTTTTGTTTTTTTTTTTTTTTTGTTTTTTTTTTTTTTTTTTTTTTTTGAGACAGGGTTTCTCTATATAGTCCTAGCTGTCCTGGAATTCATTCTGTAGACCATGCTGGCCTTGAACTCAGAAATCTGCCTGCCTCTGCCTCCTGAGTGCTGGGATTAAAGGTGTGGGCCACCACGCCCGGCTGTTTACAGTTACTCTTAATGGTGTTGGGTTCCCATATTCATTGTTTATGATGGTTATGAATGCTAACATATTCCTCAATAAGTTTCATTTTTAAAGAATTTCTTGGTTTTGGATTAATGACAGTTGATAAAGTAGACACAAATATTTCCAAATCTTTTGGAAAAATTCAGGCATTTGAAACACTTGATAAAGAACATTTCATCCTTATTTGTATATCTAGAAACACTGTTTTATGTTGTTAATCACTATCCCTTTGCTTGACAAAAACGATTTTTTAAAAAAGCCTTTTCCCCTTAGAGAATTTGCATCCATACGTAATGGTTTGATTGCCATGTGCCTTATTTTTATGTTACTTATTTATTTGCTTTGCAGGGGACATTTACTGATGAGAAGTCAAAAGCTTCCCACCACATTTATCCATATCCTTCCTCACAAGAGGATGGTAAGTTAACTGTTAGTTGTAAGCTCTTTAACACATACTTCGCACCGTAGGGTATAAATAATGTAGCCTTCTTCTAAAAAATGTCTAAATAAGTACACCACCATTTCTTTAACATATCACTTAGCTGGTATGTTACTCTGAGTTTGGACCACTTGATTCTTTTAAAAAGTGAGGCTCAACCTCTGCTGTTCAGTATTCTAATCAGTTAGATTTTTTAGAATGTAGCACCAAATAATGTTGATGTTTGCCGTGAAGTAATAAAATACAGAGATATCTGAGGCCCATGATTATTGACTGCCACAGAGTTGAGCAAACTCTGGTTAGATAAGTCTCTAAATGAGGCAGGGTTCCATATACCTCAGGCTGGCCTTGAACTCTCTGTGTAGCCAAGAATATCCTAACCTTGAGACCTTTACGCCCTCAGCTCCTGAATGGAGAGCGTATGTGCTGTTGGGCCTAGGGCTAGGACCCCATTACCCAGTTGCTGAGCTACCTTCCCAGCTCTTCTCTCTCCATGATGCACCCCACTTTTTATTTCTCAGTTTTAAAATTTGGTGTGTTCTATGTATCCATGTAGGAACCCTTGTGCCACAGTGAGCTTCTAGAGGCCAGAGGACATAGACAGTTTATGTGAATTGGTTTTGTGTGTATAGGGTCCTGTGATTCAAAGTGAGTCAGTTGCATTGGCAAGGGTATGGATTGACTGAGCCATCTCATTGGCCCAAATGTTTCCCGTCTTAAATCTGAACCCTTAACATTAAAATGGTGGGATTTTTTTTTTTCCCTCTATTATTATTGTAAGGATCTCACAATGTAGCTCATGCTGGCTTTGAATTGATTGGAGATTTATTTATTTATTTATTTAGGGTTTTTTTGAGACAGGATTTCTCTGTGTAGCCCTGGCTGTCCTGGAACTCACTCTGTAGACCAGGCTGGCCTCGAACTCAAGAAATCCGCCTGCCTCTGCCTCCCAAGTGCTGGGATTACAGGTGTGTGCCACCTCCACCTGGCTGATTAGGGTTATTGATCTGCTCAACGTATTCATAAATCCCTGAGACTTACTTTGGTTTGTCTCCTTTGATTTGATAGTTCAAGTGATCTATCATCAGCTTCTCTCATTTTGTCTTTGAATATACCTGTTAATAAACAGTTAATTTTCTGGGCAGTGGTAATTTTCTCAGCACTTGGGAGGCAGAGCCAAGCATGTGGCTGAGAGTCCAAGGCTATTCTGTTGTACAGTTTCAGGATGGCCCAGGCTACACAAGAAACCTTGCCTCCCCCCATCCCTATCCCCCCCACACACACACAAAAAAAAAAGAGAAGAAAGAGAAAATGGTTCAGTTCTATCATTGATTGTCTGTTCTGTTTCTTAATGTGTTATGGGTTTTGGTTTTTGTTTTTGTTTTAATTTTAATTTTCTGGTTTTTTTTTAAGACAAGGTCTCGCCTTATAGCCATGCCTATCTTGGAACTTGGTATTTTAAATTTCTTTTGTGGCGGTTTGGTTTGAGTTGGGTTGGGTTGGTTTTTTATTATTCTAAATTGGTTTCTCTGTGTGACCTTGACTATCCTGGAACTCATGCTTTTGACCAGGCTGGCATAATCTTTGGGGATAAATTCAGAGTACCTAAGTCAATTTTCACTAGTTTTAGAGAGCCCAGAGGTTTGTTGGTGGTTCAGTGTTTAAAGGCATTTGTTGCCAAGGCTGGTAACCTGAATTCCATCCCTGGGACCCATATGGTAGAAGGCGAGACCCAGCAACCATGTCTGTGATTAGCTGCTTTTTTGACCTGTTGTAGGATCACACAGTAGGAAGTTGCACATGTATGATCAGGCAGTCAGAGATATTCATTTACATTTATGTTTGTTTGCTTGCTTTTTGAGGCAATGTTTGTGTAACTTTGGCGGTCCTAGTACTAGCTCTGTAAACCATGCTGGCCTACATCTCAGAGATCTGTCTGCCTCAGTCTCTCAAGTGCTTGATTAAAGGGATACCACCACTCGACCCTCAGGATTTATTTTTAATTGCTATGTCTGTATGGAAATCTGTGCAAGTGAATACAGGTGCCTTTAGAGGCCAAAAGAAGAGGATATTTGGTCCCCTAGAGCTGAAATTAAATGGGGTTGTTGTGAGCTGCCTAATGGGAATTCTGTACACTGAACTCTTGTCCCTTGCCCCCCCTGGCCCCCTCAGTCCCTTCACGATTTTGTTCAGTTTTTCATAATGGACTTAGAGCTCCTTGTTTAGTTGCAAGATGAGCTGGATAGTGAGCTTCAGAGGTCTGCCTTCCTCCACTCACTCAGTCCTGGGAATTGGCATGCACCACCACACTCACCTTAATGTTGTTACTTTCTAGGTTAGATTTATTTATGTTACTTTTTGTGTATGAATGTTTTGCCTGCATGCATGTACGTACATCTTGTATGTGCTTGTTGTCTTCCTTGAAATTTGGTTATGGATGGTTGTGAGCCGGCATATATGTGCTAGGAATTGAGCCTGGGTTATTTGCAAATTCAACTTGTATTCCTGTCCCCTGGCTTATTATCTAAGTACTGGTATCTGAACCTTGGTGGCCAGTGGTTTATTGTCTGGCCATTGCTCCAGCTCTAGCTCCAGCTCCAGAAAGGGCCCTTTAATCTGACAAGTGGTTTTCAGTTTGAAAACTTAAAATTTGGAACATTTAACTACTCTTGCAGAGGACCAGAGTTTAGGTCTCAGTAGCTACAAGTATATTCTTGGCTGTCTATAACCATCTGACACCTCGTCTGACCTCTGGATTCCTGCACATACGTTGTATACATATATGACATTTGGGGGCACTCATAGACATAAAATTAAATACATATTTTTTTAATCCTAACTAAATTGAGATCCTATTTTGATGATTTTCTTTCAGAGGAGTGGCTGAGGCCAGTGATGAGGAGAGACAAGCAGGTGCTGGTGCACTGGGGTTTCTACCCAGACAGGTAATCCTAACTGTCATGTGATTGTTCATGTTGGTCTTGATAATTGCATATGCCTACAGGTTGTGAGAATGAAATCTATTAGCATTCCCATCCGTTTGTTTGTTCGTTTGTTTGTTTGTTTTGTTTGTTTGTTGAGACAGGGTTTCTCTGTGTATGCTTGGCTGTCTTAGGACTCACTCTGTAGACCAGGCTGCCTCGAACTCACCTGCCTCTGCTTCTGCCTCCCAAGTTCTGGGATTAGAGGCAAGTACTACCACCTATTTACTACTATCTCCCCAGGATTGGAATTAAAAGCATTTTTTGTTTCCTTTTTATATTCTGCCTGTCTCTGTCTTCCCCACCCGCCTCCCAGGAGTGGGTGAGGGATTAAATCCAGATCTTTACACATGCTAAGGCTTAAGGGCTTTACACCTGAAGCAACTTCATCTTTTTAAATACTAAAGCCTTTTAACGTTCAAATATATACATATAATATACTTATGAAATGCAGTGTGATATTCTAATGGAATTTGTAAGTGTACAATATTTACTGAGAAAATTAGGATAATTCATGTTATTATTCCTTTTCTGTTACTTCCTGATTGGAGCCTTTAGGATCTTGTTTTCACATATGCTGTGGCATGAAGATTTATGTCAGCCAGGAGTGGTGGCCACACCTTTAAACCAGCACAGAGTTTGAGCCCTGCTTGGCCTACAAGGCTACACAGAGAAACCCTGTCTCAAAAATACAAAAAAAAATCCATGTGAGATACATACACCACATATGTATAGGAGAGTTCTTTATTTTCTGAGTATAGTTAGTTACCTTTTCACGGTTGCTTGGCCTATGACTGTATGCTGTATGCCAGAGCATTGTGGTGTAAGGGGTGTGCTGACGTAGAGGTGACTGCCAGGAAACAGAGACGTACCAGAAGTTGCAAGGCCAAGATGCCCCTGTGCAGGTATACTACTGACCATCAATTTCTGTCTTCTAGTCTGCCTGTCCTAGTATCTCACTCAGGTATGAAGTCAGTGAATTATCATTGATAGTTAAAACTCCTCCATGGCCCAGTTAGATTCTTTATTTAGCCTTGGACCTTGCAGGGAAGACTTCATATTTGAAGCCTAACATAATTTCACTCATCTCAAAGAGAAAGATTTATTTGCCAAAGTGATCTCTTAGCATGTTATTAATCCATTAATTAAGATGTATGTCTTTAAGAAAGGAATCTTGGGGACTGGAGAGTTGGTTCATTAATGAATTCTTACTGATCTTGAAGAGAATCCAAGTTTGGTTCTCAGAAGGCACATATCACTCTGTAACTTGAATTATAGGAGATCCCACTTCCTTTCCTCACCTGCAGAGGCATCAGACATGCACATGGTGTACAGACATACGGACAGAACATTCATAGAAATTTAGTAAATTCACAGAAAATGAGTAAATTTTAAAAATCTTTTTACTGGTTCTTTGTAAATTTCACATCATGTATCCCAATCCCATTCATCCTCTCCACTAATGCCTTCTTATCTGCCCTCCTTCATTGTAACTCTACCCAAAAGAAACAGCAAAACATTTCCTTGTGGAAGCTTCATGTGTCTCAAAGTATACTGTTTTGGGTGCACTCGTGCCATGCACGTGTGGCGGACAGAGGGCCCAGGGCAAAGTCAGTTCTCCTACTTGTGCATGAGTTATAGGATATGAACTCAGTCTTTTAGACTTGCGTGGCAACTTCTTTTATCCATGATTCTAGACCATCAATTTACTAAGAAGGTTTTTTTAATATTTGTAATACATATCCTTAGTGCTTGATCAAGAGACTTGGATCTAATTTGTTTGCTTGTTTAATTGCTTTATAGCTATGACACTTGGATCCACAGTAATGATGTTGATGCTGAAATTGAAGATGCCCCAATCCCAGAAAAGCCCTGGAAGGTAATGGATATGTAAAAATGAAGTTACTCTTGACTGGGCATAGTGGTGCACACCTTTAACCCCAGCACTAGGAGGCAGAAGCTGTCAGATCTCTGAATTCAAGGCCAGCATGGTCTGCATACTTAGTTCCAAGACAACAGCCATGTAGAGAGTCCCTGTTCTAGGAAATCTGTTGACTAGGCACACATATGATGCATAGACATAACGTGTATTTAAAATACTCATAATAATACACATAAATAAATAATACAAATAATTCTGTCATTCTCTACAATAAACTAGTTTGTTTTTGGAAAGCTGATGTCACTCTGGCTTATACTGTCCCTGAGATGACTATGCAGTCACTGCTGCCCTGATTTTGTAATGGTCATCTTGCCTCAGTCCCATTAGTAACCCCATGCCCAGAAACAACTGTATTTTTTTTTTAATATATAATGGTGTTTTCCTTTTAATGTCTTCAACTCAATATATCCGTGGCCCTGACGGCATTGTATTAAGGTCTTAGGAGTTAATGTGTGCAGTGCTTGAGAAGAACCCAGTGCCAAGCCGGAGTGTGAGAAATGGGGTTGTCAAGTTCAGCCTGTATGGAGAGGTCTTGTGAATGTATAATTTCTCTCAACTCTGTTCCTCCCACTATGACTGAGCCACCGTTACAAAGATGTCGCACTCTGGGATTATAGTAGAAGATAAACTTTGTTTTATTTCTTTTGTTTTATTAACTCAGGATTTCTTTGTGTAGCCCTGGCTGTCCTGGAACACCATTTGTAGACCAGACTGGCCTCGAACTTAGATCCACCTGCCTGTGCCTCCTAAATTCTGGGATTAAAGGCGAGTACCACCACCAACTGGTAAGAAATGTCTTTCAAAAGTTGCTGTGAACCGGACGTTTGTTCATTCACAGTAATGATGTTTATTACTGCCCTTTCCCCCGAGAAACAAAAAAAAATTTTTTTTTAAAGATTTATTTATTTATTTTACGTGTAAGTGCTCTATCTGCATGCCAGAAGAGGGCATCAGATCTCATTACTGGTGGTTGTGAGCCACCATGTAGTTGCTGGGATTTGAACTCAGGACCTTTGGAAGAAGAGTCAGTGCTCTTAACCACTGAACCATCTCTCCAACCCTCTTAATTTTAGTTTTTTTGTTTTGTTTTGTTTTGTTTTTTTATTTGTATTTTTTTATTTATTTGTATTTTTGTTTTTCGAGACAGGGTTTCTCTGTGTAGCCCTGGCTGTCCTGGAACTCACTCTGTAGACCAGGCTGGCTTCGAATTCATAAATCTGCCTGGCTCTGCCTCCGAAGTGCTGGGATTAAAGGCGTGCGCCACCACTGCCAGGCAGTTTCAGTTTCTTAACAAATTAAAAGCATAGATTTTAATTAGTAAAGCAAAATTCATCTTTTAAAAAAACTATAACTTGAGGACCTGGATGTGGTGATGACCTTTGGCACACTCCTTTAATTCCATACTTGGGAGGCAGAATCGGGGATCTCTTTAGTTGGAGGCTAATCCGGGCTACAGAACAAGTTGCAGTATAGCCAGGGCTACACACAGAAACCCTGTCTTGACAAAACAACAAAAACAAACTTGATTTTAGAAAACAGTATTTTAGGGGCTGGTGAGATGGCTCAGCAGGTAAGAGCACCCGACTGCTCTTCCAAAGGTCCTAAGTTCAAATCCCAGCAACCACATGGTGGCTCACAACACACCCTCTTCTGGAGTGTCTGAAGACAGCTACAGTGTACTTACATATAATAAATAAATAAATCTTTTTTTTTTTTTTTTTAAAAAACAGTATTTTAAAATGTATAGTAACGAGAGCTAACTACCCAAAGTGCACATTCTCCTGTCTTCCAATGCCTATAACAACAGTGTTCTGTGCCCAGTCCCTGTGACTTCACCATTTCTTGCAAGGTTATTGCCATTGTTGTCAGCATCAGTTTCTCCCCCTCTTCACAGAGGCTTTTAGACATGAGCTGTGCCATTGGAGACACAGGCTTAGCAGATGACCTTGCAGATCTTCTGTGGTTCCTCTTTCACTCTGTTTTTTTTTTTTAAGATTTATTTATTTATTATATTTAAGTACACTGTAGCTGTCTTCAGACACTCCAGAAGAGGGAGTCAGATCTTGTTAAGGATGGTTGTAAGCCACCATGTGGTTGCTGGGATTTGAACTCTGCCCTAATTGCACATGAGAGACTATAGACTGCAAGATTAATAGAAGGCCATACTTATGTAGGAGTGACCTTGTAGTATAGCTTTTTGGGGGACACCCATGCTCTTTAAGCAGATCCAATAAACTTACTGGCTCCACAGATTGAACTTTTGTGGGATCCTGTCGGTTTGTTGTTGATATCCTACAAAGAGGGGGTAGATACTTGTTTCCCTTGGGAAAGTGCCTGAAAGAAGTCCATCTTGTCTTCTATTGGCTGCCCTATAACAATTTATTTTCAGTGTTGAAGCTTTATAGGTGTAATTGCTAGTTTTTGCCTTTCATTTCATTACAAACAAGCACTCTCTGCGCCCTCCCCTCTGGACCTTTAGGTGTGTGACTTAGAGGAGGAAATGGTCTAATGCTGAATCATAATAGTGTCAATTTGATACGGTTCTAGGTTCATGTAAAATGGATTTTGGACACTGACATTTTCAATGAATGGATGAATGAAGAGGATTATGAAGTGGATGAGAACAGAAAACCAGTGAGCTTTCGTCAACGAATTTCAACAAAGAATGAAGAGGTATTTCATTTGGCACTATTTCTAGACCATTGGTTGCTTTTGCTCTTTCTAAATATTTTCTTTCTTGATAATATACACTTACACCCTATGGGCCATCACCTAAGATGTCCATGTATAAGTTATTGAGTGACTTAGAGATCTTAGCTGTCTTTTCCAGCAGATACAAGGTAACTTTTTAGATCAATTACTTAACGTATCTGGGTGTTATGGCATGTGTGTGCATGTGAGCATGTAGTGTCTGGATGCCACAATAGGCCTGCTGGGAATCAAACCCTGCAGCAGCCAGTGTTCTTCACCACTGTCCTGCCTCACCAGCTCTTGGTTTTTTTTTTTTAGCTATTTTTATTTTATGTGCATTAGTGTTGTACCCACATGTATGTCTATGTGAGGGTTCTAGAACCCCTAGAGTTAACAGACAATTGTCAGCTACCATGTGGGTACCACCCCCTTGTTTTAATTTTTAATGCATTTTAAAATTTAGCCATCAGAGCAATAATAACTTTTATGTTTTTAAATAATACCACGCAATAGCTAAACTTACCTACCAGTTTTTCTTAGGAAAACCAGTATCTTTATTTAATATTACAATAACTTCAGTGTAAACACAATGCTACAAAATACTGGTCTTAAAATACTTGAAGAATTAAAGTGCTTCAGTGTCTGACAATAGGGGATTTAGCATTTAACATCTGTATTCCTATTAAGTCCAAGTCCTTATTTGTAAGAAGATACCACAATGAAGCATGTTACTTTATATGCTACCCTAAAATTGTTTTGGTTAAATGAAGTTCTGACTATTTACTCGTGATTCCATAAAAAGCAGTGGTGCATGCAGTGAATCCCAACCAGGCATGGTGGTGCATGCAGTGAATCCCAACTCTCGGGTGGCAGAGGCAGGCAGATAGGGCTGTGTGGTTTTGAGGCCCTCCTGGTCAGCATAGCAATTTCAGGCCAGCCACAGTCACATATTGAGACCCTATCTCTACAAATAAAAGCTCAGAACTCTTTGGCTACATGCATCACTAGAGTAAAAATTTAGGCCGAGAAGATAGCCTTTTGTAACTTGGAGGTTTATGGCAGTCCAGTGAAGAGACCTGTAATTCTAAGATCACTTTTCTTTATGACAGCTAAATTTGTTTTGCTTTTTAAATTTCCTTTCTGTTTCATTTTTTATTGTTGTTTTAAATAAGTGTAGTCTGTAACTTCATTTGTGGCTCAGGGTTACCTGAATTGGCAGTTCCAATCTACTAAGCCTTCCTTCCAAGTGCTGGGAATTCAGGTCTGTTTCCCCAAGCTTGGCTTGTTCTTTTTTGTTTTATGTTTTCTTTGACATTTATATTTATACATATTTGTATCTGCGTGTATGTATGTTAAACCATTAACTGAAAATAGAGAGATTTCATGTTTCTACACCTGTGCTCTTAATACTAAAACATCTTTGTAACACTGTCTGTTGCAAGATTTTATTTATTTTTTAATTTTTAAAACTATTTCGGATTTGTGTTTTATTTTTTCCACACAATGTTTCTCTCTGTATCCCTGGCTGTACTTGAACTCGCTCTGTAGACCAGACTGGCCTCCTTAGTGCCAAGTTTAAAGGTGCTAACATAATATCCACTCTTCTAAAGCTCTTGGGCTATTTTATAAATGCCACTTTGTTTGTTTGTTTGTTTGTTTGTTTTTCCGAAACAGGGTTTCTCTGTGTAGCCCTGGCTGTCCTGGAACTCACTTTGTCGACTGGCCTCAAACTCAGAAATCGGTCTGCCTCTGCCTCCCAAGTGCTGGGATTAAAGGCGTGCGCCACCATGCCCGCTTGTTGCTACTTCTTAACTCCTGTTTTGCTGGTGTTTCGTGTTTTTTACTTGTTTTGCTATGAATTCTCTGTTTTTGAAACATCCCCGTGAAGGGGATGGTAACCCTGAAAAGGGATTGCATCTTACAGGTTGAGCATGGTCACCTAGATGGTCAGGAATGGTTCTTTATGCTGGTAATTGGTGCTTATTTTGTGGCTTCCTTTGCAGAGATTTGGTAGTGTATGGAAAGTTGTCTTTGGATATGGGTTTGCAGAAACTGACGAGTGGATAAGGTTGCCTGACATTTATTTTCATTTTCTTCTTCCTAGCCAGTCAGAAGTCCAGAAAGGAGAGATAGAAAAGCATCTGCCAATGCTCGAAAGAGGAAACATTCCCCTTCTCCTCCTCCTCCCACACCCACAGAATCCCGGAAGAAGAGTGGGAAGAAAGGGTAAGATGTTTGTAGGTTGATCAGAAGTCAGGGAGAGAAACTTGGAACAGCTTTCCTAGGTATTTCCCCGAAACCACATAGTGGCTCACAACCATCTGTAATGGGATCCGATGCCCTCTTCTGGTGTGTCCAAAGACAGGCACAGTGTACTCATCATATGTATAAGACAAATAAAATCTTAAAGAATAAAAAACAAAGCCTTGTGCTCGCTTCGGCAGCACATATACTAAAATTGGAACGATACAGAGATTAGCATGGCCCCTGCGCAAGGATGACACGCAAATTTATGAAGCGTTCCACAGTTACTGTCTCTATTGGATCTGATTACCTCTCCCATTTGTGATTAAACTGACTGACAGAAATGATAGGACCAGGAACTATTGAACTGTTGAAAGTTCTAACAAGCCTGACCGTCCTGTGGTAACAATATGAATTTGTAATGAATAGATTACTGATAATATAAAATGAAACTTCAATGCATTATATAATGCCTGAAGTTTATACTCACAGTGTGGGTAATATTTGTTGAATTCTGTTATTATAAATAGATTTTTGATAATTTCAGACTTACCTACTTTAATATATAGTTGTTTATTTTTTAATTTAATTTTATTTTTTTCATTTTCAAGACAGGGTTTCTCATGTAGCCCTGGCTGTCCTGGAATTGTAACCCTAAACTCAGAGATCCACCTGCCTCTGCCTCTTGAATGCTGGGATTAAAGGTAGTCCTATTTTTGTTCGATTGATTATTGGTAACTGTTTTCTGCTTTCTTTCTTTCTTTCTTTCTTTCTTTCTTTCTTTCTTTCTTTCTTTCTTTCTTTCTTTCTTTTTTTTTTCCTTTTATTTTGCTTTGGTTTTGGATTTTTGTTTTGTGGTTTGTGGGTATGTAGAATGATTTGAGATGATGGCTCTGTGTAGGTCCTGGAACTTTCTCTATAGACCAGACTGGCTTCATACTCACACAGATGTGCCTGTGTCTTCACTGAGGACATGTGCCACCACTGCCCAGCCTATGCTGTTTTGTTTTTGTTTTTGAGGCAGGTTTCTATGTAGTCCTGTGTGTCCTGCACCTCACAAATAGACAGGCCTCACACTCAAAAGACATCAATCTGCCTCTGGATAAAACAAGCTAGATTCATTTGAGAAGAAGAAACGTAAATTAAGAGGTCCCTGCCCTAAGAACAAGCCCAATGTGGGAGGGCTCCACTCCCTGTTTGTGGCACCACCTCTGGACTGATGGTCCTGGGTGTTACACAAGTGCTGGCAAACAGAGCAGTAAGCAGCCCCTCCACGCCATTTGTTCCCTCTCTGCCTCCAAGGGCTTCCCTTTGCCTGTCATGAATTCTCTCTCTTTTTTTTTTCTTTCTGTTTTTTCTTTTTTCTTTTTCTTTTTGAGACAGAGTTTCTGTAGCCCTGTGTTTGTTTAGCCCTGGTAATGCTGGAATTGGTTAGGTAAATCAGGCTTGCCTTGAACTCTGAGATTCTCCTGCTTACAGAGTCCATGTGCCAGAACTGCCTGACTTCTCCTTGGTATTTTGTTATTTTATCCGTGTATGTGTTGGTTAAAACAACCTTGTTGTATTCCTGAGGTGGCTAGTAGTCCATATATAGAGTTCTTCTGCCCAGTTAGTCGTGAGTGCTTCAGTTAGAGTCACATGCCACCACACCCTAATGTGTTTTTGTTTTTTTTTAATGGTATCACATTGTATGCCCTTTTTGTCTTTCTTTTTCTCTTTCTCTCTTTCTTTCTTTCTTCCTTCCTTCCTTCCTTTCTTTCTTTCTTTCTTTCTTTCTTTCTT
>NC_034599.1:103557659-103560032 GCF_900095145.1 Mus pahari
CCCTGGCTGTCCTGGAACTCTTATCTTTTTCTTTTTGAGACAGAGTTTCTGTAGCCCTGTGTTTGTTTAGCCCTGGTAATGCTGGAATTGGTTAGGTAAATCAGTCTGGCCTTGAACTCAGAAGTCCGCCTGCTTCCGCCTCCCAAGTGCTTGGATTAAAGGCGTGCACCACCACCGCCAGGCTTGTCTTTATTTTAATTCTCAGCCATATTGTTAGTTTTACAAATGATAACTATCTAGAGAAAGCAGTGGCATTTTTCATAAGGAACATGAGGACTTTTTAGCTTTTAACACTCAAATGATACCCCAAGAAAATACAGCTGTCCATATCCTTCAACGCGTTTTCATTGGACCACGTCTAGGCTGATTGAAAGCTGTGTTTCCTCAGCAGGAGCTCTTTCACTACACTTATTGAGACTCCTCATGAACAGTAGGATGACTGTCTTATTTTACTAATCACTTAGAGTTTGAGGCTCACTGGATGTTACTTGAGTCAAGTATCTAATTTGCTTGATTATTTCTTGTTTTTAAAAGTGTTTCTGAGTATAAATAATAGTTTAGATAGAACTTGATACATTTTGCTAAAAGTATCTATAATTAGCCTTTTTCTGTCCCATATTTATTAGACAAGCTAGCCTTTATGGGAAACGTAGTAGAAGTCAGAAAGAAGAAGATGAGCAAGAAGATCTTACCAAGGACATGGAAGACCCAACACCTGTACCTAATATAGAGGAAGTGGTTCTCCCTAAGAATGGTTGGTATTCTTTTGAGGCAAACTTGGTGTTTGCTATCATTTCACCTTGTAAACAAGTAATACCGTGTTCTGAATATGCAGTTTTTTCTTACAGTTTTTTCAAACAGGATCTCCCCATGTAGCTTTGGCTGTCCTGAAACTTACATGTAGGTAGACGAAGACTAGCGTGGAACTCACAGAGAGATCTTGCTGTGTTCATCTCTACTTCCTGAATGCTGGAATTAAAGACACCCATAACACATAGTTCTTAACTTTCCAATATGAATAGATTTTCCCTTTATCTATTTTTAAAAATTCTTACTTTCTCATTTTACTTATGGGCCATGTTGTGGTTTGTGTATGTATATCTTTTTTTATTTAGAAGACACATCAATCAAACAGGTACATACATTTAAAATTGTCCTTTTTGTAATCATGTCAATCTCTAATCCAAATCTTCAGGAATCTTAGGTAGCAATATCTTATGTTTGAGGAAGCATGATCTTCATGCTTGTTTTGAAAACTAAAAATAAAATAAGAGCTGGGAATAAGAGTTTGGTGGGAGAGTACTCGCCTACTACACTGATGCATAAAAAAAACTGATAAACCTAATGTTTACTACACAAAAATTTGGTAGAAGAGACAGCATCACATTTGCCCCCTCCCACCCTGCTTGTTGACCAGTTTACTTTTCTGCATTTGTGGACTGGAATTACATTGCTTGTTGATTGATTGTAGATTGGGCAGGTGGTTTAGTGTCTTGAGGTTTTACATCAAGGTGAGGCGAGAGCTACACTGGCTTGTGATACGCATCCGTATTTTATTAATGTTCTATCGTGTTGTTGTCATTTTTAATTTGTTTAGTTTATATCTACATATATGTATGCCGCACAGACCTTAGGAAGCCAGAAGAGGGTGTCACATCCCTTCTGATTGGAGTTATTCTAATCCACTTGGCCCTTTACTGAGCAGCCATCTCTTGAGCTCCTTGCCGTATATTCTTAAAATCAGAGTGACTGTTTCTTCTAATATATGATTCTGGTGTTTTTTTTTTTTTCCCCTTTCTAGTAAACCCAAAGAAGGACAGTGAAAACACACCCGTTAAAGGAGGCACAGTGGCAGATCTAGGTAAAGACACAAATGCTCTCTCTCCTACTGTCAGCTCCTTAGTACCCTGTTAATTCAGTGTTTCAGACCGTTGCTTTCATTCTCTTGGTTTACTGCTCTTCAAGATTAACCAGTTGCCTTCTGTACTGCCATGCTTTAGTGTCCTAGCATGAGCCATTGTTTGCAGTCCTCCCAGTGATGTGCAGCTCACACTGCATGGTGTTTTCTCAAAAAGTAGCATTAACTTGGCAGTATTGTTCCTTCAGTTGAAAATAGTTACCCGTGAGCTTTAGAGAAATAATTCTAATTAAAATATAGTTTTGAATGTCCCTCTAATATCTTGTAGTGTTTTTGCAGATGTTTGATTATTAGAGGTTCAAGACTATTCATAATACTTATTTATTATGAAATTGAACTGTATATTGAGTTCCAGGCTAGTCTGGACTAAAAGACCTTTATGTCCCCCAACACCATCCTCTTTGAACAAAATTTAAAGTTCTTTTTTGTTTGTTTGTTTGGTTTTTTTTTTTTTT
>NC_034599.1:103560397-103562216 GCF_900095145.1 Mus pahari
GAACTCAGAAATCCGCCTGCCTCTGCCTCCCGAGTGCTGGGATTAAAGGCCACCACGCCCAGCAAAATTTAAAGTTCTTATTATTGTGTATATGATATACTTGCAGGCATAAATTTGGCAGTTCTGGTATTGAGGCAGAAGACAGCCTTTGTGATTCCACTATCCTTTCACAGTGGAACTCAGGGGCATTGACCTTGAGTGCTCTAATTATGGAACCTTTTCCCCAGCTTTTCTCATTTCATCTTTTCATGTTCTATTTCTTGGCTTGCTCCACAGACGTGCATGGTTCTGTTTTAGTGTCTAAAATTTAAACAGAGCATTTCTAATGACAGCATATCAAGGAAGATAAACAGATATAGTGTGAAAATGTTTCTGTTTTATTTATTTTATTTTATTTTATTTTTTGGTTTTTCGAGACAGGGTTTCTCTGTATAGCCCTGACTGTCCTTGAACTCACTTTGTAGACCAGGCGGGCCTCGAACTCAGAAATCTGCCTGCCTCTGCCTCCCAAGTGCTGGGATTAAAGGCGTTGTGCCATCATGCCCGGCTCTGTTTTATTTTGATGCTATTATCAGATCTTGTTATTTTGCCTTCCATATATAAATTTTTCTCTTTCATAACTGATCATTACTAATTCAAAGGCCAGAAAGAGAAAACCTGGTTATAAGTAGACTTTCTTTCTCCTGTTGCATGGACAATGTGAAAAGTTATAAAACTTCATGTTCTTCACTGTGAAATTCTTCTAAACAATGATGGAAATTTGCAATTTATTTTCCTAGGTTATTTTGTTTTTTTTTTTTGGTTTGTTTGTCTAAGTCATGGTCTTTGTATTTCTGGGTGGGCTGGAACTCACTATGTATATACTAGGTTGGCCTGAAACTCTTCTACTTGCTGTGTTCAATGTATGTACCACTATGCCCCTAAGGGATTTTTGTTGTTGGTTTGTTTTTTGTTTGTTATTTGTTTTGAGTCAGGTTCTCTGTGTAACCTTGCCTGTCCTGAAACTCACAATGTAGAACAGGCAGGCTTCAAACTCAGATCTGCCTACCTTTGCCTCCTGAGCTCTGTCATTAAAGGTGTGGCCACCATACCTGGCTGGCATAAATCTTTATTTCAGAGCATACATACAGGAGTTGCCTATGTGAAGAGATCCTAAAGGTGCTGAACATAGTAATAGAAAAGAAATAGTAACATAGATGACCGTCACTTTCTTTGTATACTTGTATTAGAACATATCACTTCACTTGGACACTATGGCTGAAGCTGCTGTTGCTCCCCATTGAAGAGTTAGGTTCTTTGAATATTGCTGTCCTGCTTCATTTCTATCTCAGTTGTAATATGAACCTTGATCCCATGGGCATTTCGACCTATTAAGTGTATTTTTCTCAAGTTTAATTATTTTTATTGATGTATATGGCTGAATGGCTGAATGTATGTCTGTGAACCATGTGTACAGTGCCCTCGGATATAAATAATGCCAGTCAGATTCCCTGGGACTAGAGTTACAGACTATTCTACAGTGCTGTGTACTTGCTTCAAATATAACCCGAGAATTCTGAGTGCTCTTAACCACTGAGCCATCAATTGTACCCCTCAAGTGTACAATTTTGTTTTCAGAGTTGTTAGCTGTTATATAGATATATAAATTTATATTATTTCTTTTATGCTTGAGGAGCTGGAAAAAAGAAAAAAGCAAATTGGCATGGTTTGCCCACACAGAGAACCATATCACAGTTTTTTTGGTTTTGGTTTTTCGAGACAGGGTTTCTCTGTGTAGCCCTGGCTGTCCTGAAACTCACTCTGTAGACCAGGCTGGCCT
>NC_034599.1:103562306-103616467 GCF_900095145.1 Mus pahari
TGTTTTGTTTTTTTAAAGATTTATTTATTTATTATATGTAAGTACACTGTAGCTGTCTTCAGACACCCCAAGAAGAGGGCATCAGATCTCATTAAGGATGGTTGTGAGCCACCATGTGGTTGCTGGGAATTGAACTCAGGACCTTTGGAAGAGCAGTCAGTGCTCTTAACCGCTGAGCCATCTCTCCAACCCATAGCACAGTTTTTTAATAGCGTGACTTAGGATCCAAGATAAGGATGTCTCTCATGTGATGTCAGTTTCTGTCAGGTGTCAAGACTTGTCTTAGTTACTCAGATGTGTCAAAGAATGGTTTTCTGGGATGGGCAGGGGTAGCTTAAATCCATGTGCATACAATGCATCCTGGAACTAGCTCTGTAGACCAGGCTGGCTTGGAAACCAGAGATCTGTCTCCCCAGGGCTGAGAATGTGTGCCTCCACTTTTGTTTCATTTTGTTGTTGTGGGTGGTGGTGGCGGTGGTGATGGTGGTATTGGTGGCGGCGGCGGTCATAGTGGGTTTTTTTGTTGTTGTTCTGGTTTGTTTGTTTGTTTTTTGAGATACTGTTGTCCCTGAGTCACCTGGATTTCATTTTGTTGACTGGCCTTGTACTCACAAGATATTGGCCAGCTTCTATTTTCCCTTTTCTTGTGGTTACAGGTGTGAGCTCCCATGCCTATCAAATGTACATCTGATACTTTTGTACATTTCTTTTTTATATTCTAATGTCATTTTTATTTAAGGGATTTTGTATATGATTTCATTTCTGTTCATTGCTCTATATATAGACCAGGCTGGCCTGGAACTCAGAGATCTTCCTGCCTCTTTCTCCCAAGTGCTTTGATTAAAGGTGTGTACCACCACCTTCTGGCTTCGCTTAAAATTTAAAAAAGAAAAAAAAATTGTTTTTTGATAAATATTTGACTACCTGTATTGATATAGACCATGTGTGTTTAGTGCCCTTAGGTGTTAGAAAAGGGCTAACGGATAGTTGTGATCCACCATCTGGGATCTGAACCTAGGTCCTCTGCAGTAATACAGAGTTCTTTACTGCAGAGCCAGCCCTTCATTTCCCTAATGCATTTTTCTATAGGTTTTTCTTATTCTTCTATAATCAACACTCAGGCCATAGAGCTGTTGTCATCAGTAGGCATGTACTTTTTGTTGCCGAGTAGCACACATTGGCCTCAAATTTGGAATCTACCCATCTCTTCGCAATGCTGGGGTCAGAGACCTGGTCCCCCATGTCTCATTTAGTCACTAATACTTTTACTCTGCTTTATACATCCCAGGAGATTGGTTCTTCATTCAAATCTCTTACAAGATCTTGTTATCAGTTGGGCAGTGGTGGTGCATGCCTTTAATCCCAGCACTTGAGAGGCACAGGCAGGCAGATTTCTGAGTTCGAGGCCAGCCTGGTCTACAGAGTGAGTTCCAGGACAGCCAGGGCTGTACAGAAAAACCCTGTCTCTAAAATCCAAAACCAAACCAAAACAAAAAAGATCTTGTTATCAATAAGATCCTTATTGTGACGCTATTATAACTGTAGAAATTATGAACTTACCATTTATTTAAAAGTTGGTATGACCTTTTGTCTCCATCCATTTATATAGAATGACTATTTCTTCATTTTGAATTTGTTAGTAATGACTTTATTTACTTTCTCTGTCTAGTACCAGTTTTGTAAAGTGTAAAGATTCTGCGTAACTCAAATAGCAGAAAGTGATCATTAAAACAACTTGTTTTAATTTTGCAGATGAGCAGGATGAAGAAGCAGTTACAACAGGAGGAAAGGTAAAAGTTTATTTAGGCCTGAGATGAGAGAAGATTCTTAGTCATGTGCACTGAGCAGAAGCAGAACTGTTTATGTTCAGATTGGCCTCAAACTGATCTGTGTCCCAGGATGTCTTTGAACTATTGATCACCCAGTTAGTGCCTCCTGACTGCTGTCATCTCCTGACTACTGTTCGCTGTAATGGACGGGCTTGTAGACGTACTAGGCGCGCACCTATCACCTGGTCCCCAGTCCGTCGGTTGTCCTGTGGTAGCGTTTCAAGTTCTTTTTTTTTTTTTTTTTTTTTTTTTCTTACTTTTTTTTTTTTTTTTATTTATATGAGTACACCAGAAGAGGGTCTCAGATCTCATTACGGGTGGTTGTGAGCCACCATGTGGTTGCTGGGAATTGAACTCGGGACCTCTGGAAGAGCAGTCAGTGCTCTAACCTGCTGAGCCACCTCTCCAGGCCGCATTTCAAGTTCTTGATCAGCATTATGCATACACTACTGTACCTAGTTGGTTTAGGTGATTTGGTTTTGGTTTTGGTTTTTTATTTCTGTTTTTGTTTTTCTCAAGTGTTTTAAACTTGTCCAGTTAGCCTTGGCCTTGAACCTCATGGCTGTCTTTCAGGATGCTAAGATTGCTGTCTTTAGCTACCACATACAGTTAAATTTCCTTAATCCTGTTAAGTTTCATACTCCCTCATAATAATTATATTGGTGGAGGGTAATTTTGGTTTTGTTCTTGTTTTTTGGGGTGGTTTTTTTGTTGTGGAGTGGTTTGGATTTTTTTGTTGTTGCTGTTGTTGTTTTGTTTTAAGACAGGGCTTGTCCATCGTGTAATCCTGGCTGTTTGTGAACTTGCTTTATAGACCAAGCTGGACTTAAACTCACAGATTCTTCTGCCTCTGCCTCAGAGTGGTAGGAGTGACATGCGTCACCAGCTCCTGGCAATACTTGTATTTCTTAGTCAGAAATCTTATTGAAAACAACCTTAGTATTTTCCAAGATCACCTCATAGGGTATAATCTTTAGTCCCATCCTCTCCCCTATTTACAAAGTAGCCGTCATAGTTGCCTGTGTTGGTGGTGGTTACCTGTCAGTTCAGATTAGTACTGTAGCATGCCTACCCTTGATTTTGTTACCTTTTATTTGGAAGGGTGTGGTATAGATTGCAGATGAGGTTGACTGTTCATCATACTTTTAATCTTTCTGGGGCAATATGTTACTGGTCACTGTTCCTGAAAATATTAGGTGAGAAGTAGGGTTGGCTGCTTCTTTTGAAAAAAAAAAAAAAAAAAAAAAGCAGGGCTTAATTTCAGTCCCACTTGTATGTTTAGCTATTAATGGTTATCCTAATATTTTATTACTGCTTTTAATTTTTTTGAGATACCATTTCACTTTTCACCCCCTGCTTCTACAAGTGCAGTGGTTTGAGGCGTGTGCCTCTATGCCTTGCAGTAAGCACAGTTAGACAGTAAATTTCTTGGAATGACTTTTTACTTCCTCAGTCTGTTTGTAATAGAAATGTTACAAAGTAATGGTTAATATTACATATTTTTGTTTTATGCATTTATGGGAAGATTTTAACAAGTCATAATTTAGTAAAACTTAACTTTTTTGAAAGGTGGATTGTTTTTATTTGTTTGTTGATTGGTTGTTTTGTGTTTTGAGGGAGGGTCTCTATATAGCCCATCTGACCTTAAACTCACTGTGTAGACTGGGCTAGTCTTGAATTCACAGAGATTCCAATATGTCCTCCAAGTGCTGGGATGAACGGCCCAATGGGGTTTGTGTTTGCAAGGCAGTGTCTTGTGTATCATGGGCTTTTCTCATTCACTGTGTGACTCAGGCTGTCATTGGACTCATCCCACCTCCTGAGACAGGTTTTCTAGGTGATATTACCATATCACACTCATGTAACTAAATTTAAAAGAGTCAGATACGTGCTGGTCTTGGCAGAGTCAGGGCTAGCCTGGTATACATACTGAGGTTCCAGGACAACCAGGCCTTCACAGTGAAGGACTTCTCCCTCGAAAAAATCAGTTGGTACTTCAATAAACTTTTGTTTTCTGGTTGGGTTTATTGCAATCACTGGCTTTTCTTAAGGAAATACTGATTTTTTTATTACATTTTCTACATGTGTATACTCATGTCTGCCGCGTCACATGTTTTCTATACGTTAGAGAACAACTTTCATGGGTAGATTCTCTCTTCCCACTATGAGGCTTCTAAGACTCAAATTCTTGGTGGCAGGCATTTTTTCCTTGTTCCAAGGGAAAAAAACTTAGGTTATAATTGATTCATCAGACATAGTTTAACTAAACCTAAATATAAGCACATTAATACTGAGAATAGTTTTGTTAGCTTCCTTCTTTTTACGAATAAGTTTTGTTAATGGATAATAATTTCTCCACCATTCAAATACTGGCCAGTGCTTTCTGCTTTTACATCAAATTTCATTTTTTTTTTTAAAGATTTATTTATTATGTGTAAGTAGCTGTCCTCAGAAACACCAGAAGAGGGCATCTGATTACATTACAGATGGGTGTGAGCCCCCTTGTGGTTGTTGGAATTTGACCTCAGGACCTCTGGAAGAATAGTCAGTGCTCTCAACCTCTGAGCCATTTCTCCAGCCTTTTTTTTTTTTTAAAAAAAAAAAAGTATTTATTATTATATATAAGTACATTGTAGCTGACTTCAGATGCACCAGAAGAGGGTGTTAAATCTCATTATGAGTGGTTGTGAGCCACCATATGGGTGGTGGAATTTGAACTCAGAACCTTCAGAAGACCAGTCGGTGCTCTTAACTACACGTTAATAGAGGAAGAGCCTTTATGCCAATTTTGTGCTTAGACACATAAGTGCTCTCATCCACTTAAAGACTTACAGCATACATAGCATTTATATAAATATATGCACATTTACACACGTGTACACACACACTAAAAGTTGATAATTGGCCTAGAACTTTACTGTGTAGAACATAGTAACAGAGTTCTATTATGTAGAAATGTTAACAAACTCAGGAATTTCCTCTGCCTCCTACATTCTTGGATTAAAGATACCATGCTACCATGCCAAGCTTCCGTAATATTCTTGATTAAAAACCATTTATTCTAGTCATGAATAGTGAAAAGCTTTAAGATAGTTTCTGAAGGTGTGATATATCTTACTGGAAATGGCTTGTCAGGTGGCTCAGCTAATGAAAGCATTTGCTCTACAACTCCCAAACCCACGGAAAGGTCGAAGGGCGGAACTAGCAGTACAGTACCTGCAAATGTGAATATAACTTACAGTGTGTAGTCTGTGGTCAGGTTTGCTCTGAGAAGAGATATCAGTAAAAGAAATTTCCAAGGCAGTTGAACAATTTCATTTTAAACTGTGGTAAGATTGGAACAGGATCTGTGTATGTAATACAGACTAGTGTGTGTGCGTGCAATTGTGAGAGAAAAAGTTGGAAGACTGGGTCTCTTCTAACGTGGGGCCTTTCCACAGTAGCCCTAGTTGTCCTTGAACTTCCTGTGTAAATAAAGCTGGCCTCAGACTCATAGATCCTCCTGCCTGTGTCTTTACAGTGCTGAGATTAAAGGGATATACCACCGCACTCACCACAAAACTCATTTTTAATAGCCAAGTAACTTCTAGTATAGGTCCTTTAGCTGCACTTTCTGGGCTTGTGATGTGTTTATAATTTAATGCTTCTGTGTATTTTTCTTTTTGTACAGAAATATTAAGTAGTTGCTATTTTAACTCTTGCATCATTATGGGGAATAAACGAGTTAAGGACTATTAGTAGGTACTCTTATTTAGTATTTAGAATAAAGCAATCTTTATGTTATGTTAGTATCCTTACTTGTTGAGATTTGTGATCCTGGAACTGTATGGTCACAGTTATGATCACTACTGCGAAGGGCTTCAGAGTCACCCCAGGGGTCAAGAGCGCTGGCTGCTCTTCCAGAGGATTCAGGTTTGATTCCCAACAGCCATGGGTTAACACTCAAAACTCCTCTCACCCTGCTAGACACTGAATGCATGTCCCACATGCTAGCATACACTTAAAATACCGATTAAAAAATTAAAAAGCTCTTGTGAAGAGAGATTTTACACATGTATCAATTCTTTTTGGTTTTTCGAGACAGGGTTTCTCTGTGTAACCCTGGCTGTCCTGGAACTCACTCTGTAGACCAGGGTGGCCTCCAACTCAGAAATCCNCCTGCCTCTGCCTCCACCTCCCAAGTGCTGGGATTAAAGGCCTGTGGCACCACCACCCAGCCACATGTATCAATTCTTGAATGAAATAGTGTTACTTTTATTTGATAATTAAATTTTTTGACTAGTTAATTTTAGTATTCTATTTGATAAGGAAAAATACAGTTGTTTTCATTTCTCCACTTTTATACTGTTAGAAATAAGAAATGTTTATTCCTAAGAATTGTTTCTTAGTCCTTCAGATGGGATCTATTACCTTTAATTGACCTCTATCATGTATGTGATTTGTCTGTTCTCTCTGAACAACACATTTTTTTTTATAGGAAGATGAAGATCCCAGCAAAGGTGATCCAAGTCGCTCAGTTGACCCAGGTGAAGACAATGTGACAGAACAGACCAATCACATCATTATTCCCAGCTATGCATCCTGGTTTGATTATAATTGGTAAGTGGGATTTTAACACCTGAAGCATGGTACAGAGGGGTGGACACACTTAACCTTCACATCAGGTCTGCTGTACCCTTTCCCAGTCTCCCCAATAGACAGCATGGGCAGCTATCTTTATAAGCATGTTCTTCTTACTGTGTTGTTGCCTTATGTGTTTATTCTCTTTACCATGCAGTGGTGTTCAACCCGTGAGTCCTTCAACCCCTTTTAGGGGTTGCATATCAGATATTTACATTATGGTTGATAATAGTAGCAAAATTATACTTATGAAGTAACAGTGAAATACTGTTACGGTTGCGGATTACCACAAGATGAGAGCCTAATGTTTAGAAACCTGAATAGCTATGAGTGCTGACTTCATCATCGAGTTGCTGAACTTACTAGTCCAATTTCCTGCTATACATCTTCCAAAAGTCTTTAAATTTTGAGCCTTTTTATTGTCCTAGTGTTACGAAAATGAATGCTAACATTTATAATTTTGTTTGAGAGTAGGTCTTGTGCTTTACCCCATGCTAACACCAGGCTTCTGACAGTCTTGACTGGATAAGTTGTTGGTGTTACAGACTTGAACCAATGTTACCAGTAGTTTTTCAGTTGGGTAAGAGAATAGAAAACTATTACTTATAAAGCTTTAACTGTGTTATTTTCCTCTCATACGTAAAGAAAGTTGTCTAGTACAACCAGTTTTATCAGCAGTCAATTTATTAGTTTTCCTTTGAAAAGTGAGGAATGTATAGCTCTGATTTAGGGTTTAATGCTCTTTCAAAAACAATCTGCTTCTGTCTTTTCTTTCAGTATTCATGTGATTGAACGGCGTGCACTTCCAGAATTCTTTAATGGAAAAAACAAATCCAAGACCCCTGAGATGTGAGCCCAGTAGTTTATAAAACTTTTTATGTTCATAGCATGAGTTTGTTGGTTTATTTTGATGTCTTAAGTGTTTTTGTTTTTTTTTTTTAAAGATTTATTTATTTATTGTATGTAAGTACACTGTAGCTGTCTTCAGGCACTCCAGAAGAGGGCATCAGATCTTGTTATGGATGGTTATGAGCCACCATGTGGTTGCTGGGATTTGAACTCTGGACCTTTGGAAGAGCAGTCAAGTGCTCTTACCCACTGAGCCATCTCACCAGCCTGATGTCTATGTATTTTATCTACATGTGTATGTGAACCAAGTGTGTGCAGTGCCTGTGAAGGCCAGAAGAGAGCACTTGAGGGTGGAGCTGTAGAAGGTTATGAGCAAACCTGGGTCATCTGCAATACCGTCAGCAAGTCCTGTTAAAAGCAGGACTTTTTTGTGAGCCTTCTTCCCACAATTCCCACTGGTTGTTTTTGCTTTTTGTTTCTTTTAATTTGCAAATAGTGAGTACCACTAAAAATTATTCATTTTTCCATCATCTTAACTTCAAAATAATTTTTAATATTTTTCTTCCTAAATTTCAGATTATGTGTGTCAGTTCTAGCACTTAAATATTGAATGTAATAAATAGTGTTTACTAGTGGTTTCTCAAAATAGCTTTTAATTATTTCTATGTGTGTTAGGATTTACATACATTCTCATATAATGATATGACAGGTAATAAGTCTTTATCTTCATGACAGATTATTAATTACAAGCCTGTAGGATTATTCAGCTGCACTTGAACTGAGTTAAGTTTTCTAAAGCACTTGCTTTTGAATTTGAATTGGAAATAAACAGGAAGGAGTTTGCTCTTCAGGAAGTATATCTGTCTACTCTTTGTGACCTGTTGTATGTATGTATTTATGTATGTATGTATGTATGTATTTAAATGCTTGTTTGTTTGCTTGTTTGTCTTGCTATGCACATTAGGCGAGCTCACAGTGATCTGCATTCTGGTTTTCTGAGTGGAAGGATCAAAGTGTATACCATCAGGCCTAGACTATTTCTCCCGAAACTCTCACCTCTGCGAGTGATCCATGGCTGTTCTTTCATGGAACATTAATCTATTTCCATTGCTTGCATATAGTGCCATGATAAGATTGTTTCATGGTTACCCTGTCTTAGAGGAGAACTGACTTAAATAGTATTCCATGTAAAGGATAGCATAGGCAATAATAAATATATTCTCATTGTGTTTTTCTATGTTAATTAGGGATTTTGTGTCGATGTCAGAGATAGTGCTCACTAACCTAGTAACAATGGATTGGAGTCACCGCAATCCAGATTGGACTTTTAAAACCTGGATTGATTTTTTTTTTTTCCATGTTTTTAAATATGTAAGGATTTGGAGAGTCGTCTCTTTTAAAATTAGACTTTTCTACTTTAGCCTTTTTCATCTTATAACTGAGTCATTTTTGTCTGTCCATGCTTGTTCAGTAGTCTTTTTGCTCTTACATAGTTGCCCTTGTGTGTTTTCAGACTTTTCTTTTCCTTTTTGCTAAAAATTGGTTGGTAGATGCCATGATCCTTAACACTCTGTAATGCAGGTTTGTGGCTGAAGTGCTTCAGTATGCCGTAGAATCTGCTGAAGTTCCCTTTGTGCTCTTGTCTTTCCCTGCATTGTTCTCTGTGACTGTGGTCTGACTAGGGCACACTGCTGTGTCAGAGCAAAGTTCTCTGGTGAGAAGTGAGAGTGTTCAGAGATCGAGAGCACAGAGCTGAGATGCTGAGTTTTGGCCAAATTATTGTCTAGCCCCCAGTCCGAGACAATAGTGCTTTGTGTGTCAGTGTCCTTGAGGAAATGGACAGGTGGACTTTATTTTATAGAGTGATTTGGAGTATTAGGTAAACTCTGTTGCACAGCTTAGCAACCGAGACCAGATGGTCACGTTGCAGTTGTTTCAATGGCTGTATACCTGTTTTCCATCTTACTCATTCTGAATTTATTTGAATTGTTGATATTTGGTACATTGTCGGTGTTATTGCGTATTACTGTCTTTTAGGGTGGTTATAGTTGTCCAGCATTTTTACTTTGGGCTTTGTTTATACTACATTATAAGTTTTGCCCTTGTATTTTAGATACTTGGCATATCGAAATTTTATGATTGACACATACCGTCTAAACCCTCAAGAATATTTAACCAGCACTGCTTGTCGGCGAAACCTGACTGGAGATGTGTGTGCTGTGATGAGGTAAAATTTTGACTTCTGTCCTGTACTATAGGTGCTTAGAGATGCATTCCTGCTTTATATCTAGCCAGTTTTGTATTTAAGTTCTTCTTATGCCTAGTTACCTGCATCATGGGTGCAAGGGGTAAGTTTGCATTCTGGAGCAACGTGTCAGCTCTCCTGAACAGATGCCGCAGGCAGTTAGGAGCAGCCTGACATGGCTCCTGGGGGAAGGGATTGGATTTCCTGAAAGAGCTTACCTTTATGACCAATTAAACTGGGTGCTCTTCATCATACTGACAGGGATTCTGTATTTTTTTATAACTTTATGTTTCATAGGTTATATCTTTTATGGCCAGATTATAAAATAACAAGGGATTTGGGTGGGAGTATATATACCATCCCAGAACAATATTTAAATTTGGGTTTCATTCTCTGTATTGGGTCAGAGAATCAATTCTTTCATCATGGAAGAGAGAGGATTTGTTCTATATTTTCTGCATTAAGAGAACTATTATGTGATGGCCATGGTGGTATATGCCTTTAATCCCAGCCCTGGAATGATAGGCAAGCAGTATGTGCTTTCATGGACAGCTTGTTCCTTACAGTGAGGTGCCAGAGCTACACAGTAGTACCACCTCAAAGATAGAAACAGTCATCCATTTTCATCATTTGACATTGTTTTCAGATTGTGTGTTCTCCCTAACACAGTGCTAACATACTTGGTTCTTTGCAGCCTGCAGAGAAAATCTTTTCTTCCTTCTGTTTTGTTTCTTAACTGCACTTTTATGGATTCACAGATGAAACTGAGTCACAGGATTATAATTTTAAAAGCTTTCATCTTTCAGGGTTCATGCCTTCTTAGAGCAATGGGGTCTTGTTAACTACCAAGTTGACCCAGAGAGTCGACCCATGGCAATGGGACCTCCTCCCACTCCTCATTTCAATGTGTTAGCTGACACACCCTCTGGGCTTGTGCCCCTGCATCTTCGATCACCGCAGGTAAGTTAGTGGTGACTGCTCTGGAAGACCCCTGGTAACTCCTGTCCCCGTGCTGCTGCCCACCGATAGGTTTCTGGTGGCTTTTTTTTGCTTTTCATTTCTCCTAATGTTTAAGGTAATATTGTGCCATCAATTGGTGAGACCTGCTAGGAAATTAGCACATTTATTGTTATTCTTTAACACTTTCATCAGTATCACTAGGCAGCAAGCAGGTAATACAGAATTGTCATTAAGTCTGTGTCTGGGAAGTGTGCATTAAAAACCCTTATTCAAAACTTTACTCATGATTTCAGGAGGAGACATGCATTGTTTTGAAAAGACTACTGTGGCAAAAAAATTAATAATAGGACATTCATACTGTATTTCCTTTTCATTGACAAAGAGAATATATCATTAGCAGAAAAATTGCCTATCTTCTCTGACTTAAAGATTGCACCAGAAATACCTGTTTTTTCCAAATTGCATTTATTGACAGTTTACCATAGAAGTATACTTACAGATTTTTTTGTTCTTTCTTTTTGTGGAAACTTGCCAAAAGTGGTTATTTTGATAAATTTTCATATTTGAGACATTTCTATGTAAATCGGACTCCTGGAACTCACTCTATAGATTGATCTAAGTTAACATCCACCTGCCTCTGAATCAAAGGCAAGTGCCACCATGCCCAGCTGATTAAGATAATCAACTAGTCTGAAGTAATATTTAAAAACTTGTACACCTTTGCATTTAAACAGTAAATACAGTCATTTTGTCATCTGCCTCACAGGTCCCTGCTGCTCAACAGATGTTAAATTTTCCTGAGAAGAACAAGGAAAAACCAATTGATTTGCAGAACTTTGGTCTTCGAACTGACATTTACTCCAAGAAAACACTGGCAAAGGTAAAGGCTTGTGAACCCACTGTAGCCTCCTGCTCGTATGTCTGTTTTCTATTATATCACATCCAGTGTCTGATAGGATACAGCAAGGTCTCTGCTCAGGTCTGGCGGCCTTTCAGCAGTCAGTTGTATGATTAGCAGATAGATATTTAAATAACTACAGACAGGGTTTTGTGAGGGTAGTACAATTTGAAAAGTAAATTAAAAAATACAGTAAGAAGAGTAACCTTGTGAGCATCTCCGGTGATTCCACCAACTATTCAGATTACAGAGCAGGCTAAGCAGAAAGAACCAAGTACTGGAGACCTGTCAGCAATCAGAAGGATTCATTTATATGAGTGAAAGAGAAAAAAGTAAGGCAGAGGATTGATAATTGGCTGTGTAATGGCTAATATTATTCTAGAAGTGATAAAAATAGTTACATTCAGAGGGTGATATGGTAGCTCAGCATTTCACGGTAGTTGCGACCAAGCCTGGCCACCTGAATTCAGATCCCCAGCAAACACAGAAACCCCGATGTGATAGCACCTTCTCAAACAAGAAAGACAGGAGAATCCCCATGAAGGTAGCAGGTCCATTAGCCTGGAGTTGGCTACACAGAGGCACACAGTAAAAGGGACATTGCCAAAACCATGGTGGAAACTGACAGCCTACGTCCAAGGTTGTCCTATTACCTTACAAATATACACACACACATAATGCTCCTCATTCAAAAATAAACATAGTTTTAAAACTATGATTTAAAAAAAAAAAAAAGCAAAACAAGGAAGGTAAGATAGAACTGAGAAAGAGGGCTGGAGAAATGGCCCAGAGATTAACAGCACTGACTGCTCTTCCAGAAGTCCTGAGTTCAATTCCCAGCATCCACATGGTGGGTGGCTCACAACCACCTGTAATGGGATCTGATTCCCTCTTTTGCTGTGTCTGATGACAGCGACATTATACTTACATAAAATAAATAAATAAATTTTTGAAAGAAAATAAAAGTAATTGAATTTAAAGTCATGAAACATGTTTGATGCTACATTAGGGTTAGATGTCAGAGAACAAAGAATATTATATTGTAAAGTAATAAAAACCCATTTGGATCTTTATTAAGTAATCCATGGATTTAGCAATAAGATGTTTTTAGATGTTAAAAAGTGTGTAAGTTTTCACTAGCAATTGCCAAACACCACACAAAGTTCCTTGGTCTGAAAAGAAATGAGCTCAGATAGACTTACAATGGCTTACAATGGAATCAGCAATGGCTCACAGTAGGACAACATCCCAAATATGCCTGCCTTTCTGAATTACCTGGGGTGTGTAAGTGATCTCCTTCTTTAGATCCGTGTGTTTCCCTAACAGTTTGGCTACTGCCTTCATTTGGGCTTCCTTATTCTCTTTGTTTTGTTTGTTTTTGAGACAGGGTTTCTCTGTGTAGCCCTTGCTGTCCTAGAACTCATTCTGTAGACCAGGCTGGCCTCCAGTTCAGAAATCCACCTGCCTCTTCCTCCCAAGTGCTGGGATTAAAGGTGTGCGCCACCACTGCCCGACTGGGCTTCCTTTTTTTTTTTTAATTTATTTATTTATTATATGTAAGTACACTGTAGCTGTCTTCAGACATCCCAGAAGAGGACATCAGATCTTATTACGGATGGTTGTGAGCCATCATGTGGTTGCTGGAATCAAAGCCGTGTGCTTGAGAGTACTCTTATATTCTGCCATCTCTCCAGCCCTGTTTATTTTATGTGCCTGAGTGTCTGCACATTTTTGCATTATGTTTCTGTGGTTGCTGTGGTGTCCAGAAGAGGTCATTAGATCAGATCAAAGTGGAGTTACAAGCACTTAAGAGCTACCATGTGGAAGACTAGCCCCTTCAGTTATAATTTACCAAAGCATTTTATAACTGAAATAAATGAATAAAGTGTACTTGAAAGGCTGATACATGAATCAAATACTGAACTTTTTTTTTTTCCTCTGTTCAGTAACACACCATTTGATATTTTCACAAAATAAAAGTAGTAACAGTAAGTTTTTAATTCCATGATGTGTGGATGTGAGAGACCATATCCACATACAGCACAAAGAACAGGGGTCAGAAAAAGAACTACATGTTATCAAAGTTTCTACATTTTATGTTATATGCAAAAATATTAATTGAAAATAGACTGACAAATTATAAGTTTATGTTCTAAATCTTATACAGCTATTTAAAGAAGTATAATTAGTAAAATTATATATATATAATTATATATATGTACAATAATACAAATATAATCTTAACTTGTATATGGTGACTAATACTTGTACCTAGTGTCCTTGGACATAAAAATAAAAATACCGGAACAACCATAGAATTGTGTATAAAATTAACAACTTATAAGAAATTTTTGGTTTGGTTAAAATTTTGGTTTCTTCAATCAGTAGAATAGTGAAAGAGAAAATCCATTCCTAGAACTTGTCATACAGACTCAAGCTTGGTACCCCAGCACTCAGCAGGCCAATTGTCCTGCATATGAGACTAACAAAGTCAGGTCTATTCTCAAAACCACCAAGAAACAAAGATGCTGGAGAGATGGCTCAGCAGGTGAACTCACTTACCTTAAATTTTTCCAGTGACTTCAAAGTCATGGTTCTCTTTCCACTGTAGTTCTGGAGAATCAAACTCAGGCTGTCAGATGTGGAAGGGAGAGCCTTCACCCTCTCAGTTAGTTGTCTGGCCGGTTTGTAGGTTGGTTGTGTATAATTATGAATGATTTATCTTATTAATGCATTTTATAATTGTATATCTTACCTATAAAGTTGAAATAAACTGTGACTAATGAAAACAAGATGTTGAAATACACCAGACTCTGTTGAAGTTGAAGTTTTTGAATGTTTAGTTATTGGGGGACTCCTTGGTGATCAGTTGTGAGCTTAAAGAAATCCCACCTGAGCCCCATTTGCATACATTTGTGACGAGTAAATAATGTCTGACTTTGTTTCTTTAGAGTAAAGGTGCTAGTGCGGGAAGGGAGTGGACAGAACAGGAGACCCTTCTTCTCCTAGAGGTAAGGTGACAGTGGCCCTTACTCACATTTGATGCATGTCAATTTCTTCTTACTCTAGGGGAGTTTTGTTACTATTAATCTTTTCTAGTCTAGCCTTTTTGTATTGGTGTTAAGCAGTTAGCTCTTTGTATAGTCCCATCTCACAATCAGAACTCTTGACTAGCCGTATTTGTCATGGATGCTAATTCAATAAGAGTATGTGCTCCATCTCACAAGTTAAACACAGCTTGTTATTTAGTGCTATTTCAAGGCTTTGTGCCATACGGAGAAATTACTGTACTTGAGTTGAAAAATGCAACAGTTCCGTCTGCACACCGATGTTGTAAATTGTCTCCATATCTCCCTTTAAGATTAGTGGATGGGGCTGGAGAGATGGCTAACACATTAAAGGATGGACTCACAACCAAAAATATAAGATAAGTGGATAGTAAATATAGAATGAGGTAAGAATTCCTGAGCTACAGTTTGCCCTGCGCAGGCTGAAGAGAACTGCTATATCTGTAAACAGTATTGCATTTTCTTTGCTGCAGGTGGATCCTCTGCTGGGGTTGCCTTTTCTTTTAGGCAGGAGGCAGGGATTATCAACATGTTTATATTGATTCCTCACCTGAGCAGCATTGTTTATTATCAATACCACCCATAAAAGCAGTTCATGTAGAGCAAACACTAGCTTAAAAGGCAGGTTTCCAGGTATACACCCTCTAATCCTAGCATTTGAAGATTGCACTTCCTGTGCCTTAAAAACCTTCAATGAAAAAACATCTTGCATACATGTAAACACAAACACACATTTTATGGTGTTGCATACTTGTAGTCCCCACATTCAAGAGGCTAGACCACTTAGACTGTATAGGATGCTTTGCCTCAGAACCCAGTGCAAGTTTCTGTCTGTCCTGTCTGTCCGTTCATATTTGTGTGGGGGCCATAAAGATGTCATGGGAGCCAGTTCTTCCCTTACGGGTTCCAAGGATAGAACTCAGATGCACAGGCTTGGCTGCAAGTTCTTTAACCAGCTGAGCCAAATGACTGCCTTTTCATTCAGTCCATTCATTCTAGCTGCTCAGTGAGTTCCAGCTTCAAAAGGATGCCCTGTGTCCAAATCAGGTGGAGACCAGTACTGGAGTACATAACCTGACTGTGATGTCTGTCTCTGTGCACACGAGTAGGCATTTCTATTCACATGTCCTCAGGAGAAGCTTCAGGACGGTATGGATTGAGTTGTGACTAAACAAGATTCAGATTGTCCTAATGGAGAAGTCCATTAGGTTGTTTTATTGGGGATTATTTCTAAAACTATTTCTGGCTATTTTTGAGACTGCCATTGTTTGTTATGAGACCCTGTCTCTTTTCATAGCTCTGACTGTCCTGAAACCCACTACGTATACCATTTTGCTCTCAAATTCAGATATTTGCCTGTCTCTGCTTCCTGGATCCATGTTCCACCCTATTTAGCCTTGCTTTTATTTTTAAATTAAATTCCTTTATTAAAGCATAATTCCTTGGTAAAAATATGGAGATAATGCTTTTGTTTATATTTATCTTTTTTATAAGAAATATTAGAATTATAATATCAAGATTTAAAATAATCAAAGGTAGAATGTATAGCAGAAAAAATATAGTTTGCAATAAATGTGTTTTAGAAATACAAGCTAATATGTTTGATGTTGTTTTTGTTTTAATATTTATTGATGTTTTGTTTGCATGTATGTTTGTGTTACGGTGTCAGAAACCCTAGAATTGGATTTATAGGCAGATGTGAGCTGCCATGTGGATACTGTGTGAATTGATCCCAGGTCCTCTAGAATAGCAGCCAGAGCTATTAACTGCTCTCTGGCCTCTGTGTTTGTTTGTTTGTTTGTTTGTTTGTTTGTTTGTTTGTTTGTTTGAAGTTACTGTATAAGATCAAAATGGAAAAGCTTGATTAGAAACATCAAAATTATATACAACTCTGGAAATAAATCATGCTTGTCAGATTTTCATCTGCACTGTGTGAGTAGGTCTTCTATTTTAAAACTTGTCTTTGTGAAAGTTTTCCCCTCTGAATGTTGGGTCTTCAAGTAAGAATCTAGTTCATCTTTGGCAGATATATTAGAGCTTCTGTTGCCGTGAAGAGACACCATGACTAAACAGCTCTTATAGGGAAAATGCTTAATTGGAGCTAACTTGTGGTTTCCAAGGTTTACGTCCATTATTGTCATGTCGAGAAGCATGGTGGCATGCAGGGCACACATGGTGCTGGAGAAGGAGCTAATAGAGTTCTCTATCCTCAGGCAATAGAATGAGACTGCCAAACCAGGACTAGCTTTAATATAAGATGCCCAAAGCCACCTCCACACACAGTGATAAACTTCCTCCAGCAAGGCCCCACCTCCACAGTGCTGCTCTCTATGGACCACCCATTCCAACTATGTGTCTATGGGAGCCAAGCCTACTCAGCCAATAGAGCAGACAGTCCTTTCGTTTTTAAACATTTGAATGTCATGACTGGGAATTACCTCAGTGGTAGGTAGCTTGTTGGATTTTGAGTTCTAGTGATAGGAGAACAAATATTTCCCTGAATATAATGTTGTATTATTGGTGTGTTAATAGGACAGTTAGATTTCTTTTCTGTGATAATCTAGGTTCTTGTGATTGATTATGAATTTTTGTTGGTACTTTGATTCAGCAGTGTAACAGGTAGTACAGATAAAGATACTTTTCATTAAGGAACTCACCAGTGAGGTACAAAAGACCAAAAATATGTGTGTACAGTTTACAGTACAACACATGTACAGAAGAGTTTCTGTGCAGATTTAGATAAAGGGTAGCTGCCTTGGAACAGCATGGGCCTGTAAGGGTGAGGTGGTTCTAGTTCATTGTATTATAGTATTGGAGTAACTGTACATCTGTGAGACAACTTAGATTGGTGTTTTGAGTTCTGATTAACTCTTCAGCCTGAGGAAGTGTGAAGTGTGGTTCCTTTGATTTTATAGATAGATAGACAGACAGACAGATATTGATGAAATGTGAAGTTAATGAAGGTAGGAAAGAGAACTTGTTTAACTTAAACATTTTCCAAATTTGTAAATAGGTAAGGAAAAGCTTTTACCTAGGACACAACACAAAGTCCTGTTCTAATCCCAGATCCCCTCCCCTACTACAACCACCGCCAAAAAGAGCATGGTAGGAAATCATGCCACCAGAGAGAAATAACATTACAAGCCCTAAAAGGTTAAGAAAAGTTATTTTGGTCATTATATTTATTCTTACTATGTTTTCTGTATCTAACCATTCATAACCATAATCATTTCTTGTTTTGAATGTTTTTCAAGAATTTTATAAAAAGTCTAAATTTTATGACTCAAGTCTCTTCTGTCTTCTCAATCTTTTACTATTAGTCTCAATTTTTATTAAAAATATACTGTCTTGGGAACTGGAGAAATGGTTTAGTGGTTAAGAGCACTGACTGGTCTTTCAGAAGTCCTGAGTTCAATTCCCAGCCACATGGTGGCTCACAACCATCTGTAATGGGCATCTGATGTCTTCTTCTGCTGTGTGTGAAGACAGCTATAGTGTGTTCATATAAATAAATAAATCTTTTAAAAGTACACACACACACACTGTCTTGTGGACCTTGGTGTATTTGTATGTGTACATGATTTATGTGGAGGGCAAGACAACGTTGGAGTCTGCTTTCTCCTAGCATTGTGTGGCCTACTAAACAGAAACTTCACCTATTTGCCTTCTTACTTTCCCTCTTTTTGATAAGTTATGCTTCAGCTTGAAAGAATTGATAGACCGCCATGTAGTGAAGGAACTATTTGTCTCCTTCCTTCCTTCTTTCCTTCCCTCCCTCCCTCCCTCCCTCCCTTCCTTCTTTCCTTCCTCCCTTCCTCTCTTCCTTCCTGTTTGTCTTTGCATTCTCTCACTTTGATTTTCTTTGAGTCATGTTGGCCTTATACATAATTTACTCTATTTTTATTTCATCTTAATACTGTTCGAAATATTTTTCCATCATTGTTTTTGTTTTCTGTTATACTTTTAGCCCATAATTAGATAATTAGTGGTAATGAACTACCATCCAGAGTAGGTTCTTTGGAGATTTTGTATCAATTTTGATCCAGTTTAAAAACTGTTTTATAATATGCAAGTATTATATTAATTTTTTTGTTTCCGGATTGACAACTTGTTATAAGGACAGCTGTCAGATTACTTTTCTGTCTTAATGTACAAATAATCATTATGTTAGTAGTTTGAAATAGGATCTTGTCCACTCTGTTATCTTTAAATTTTCTGTCTTATTTACAGAGGGCTGGGGTTGAAAGGCATGTGCCACCACAACTAGATCACTACCCAAAATTTTTTTAGAAATACTATTGGCGGAGTCTTCACAAGTCTGGTTTTGCATGCCTCTTACAGAGCACTAGAGCCTGTAAGCCAGGATTAGTAGAAGTTTAAGACCAGTCTGTATCACATAGTGAGACCCTGTCACACAGAAGCAAAATAAAGAGCACTGGCTTCATTTTTCTTCTTTCTGTATTACTTCCTTGTTATTTGATATTAACGATCTGTTTCTTTCTTCACTTAGGCTCTGGAGATGTACAAGGATGATTGGAATAAAGTCTCAGAACATGTTGGAAGTCGTACTCAGGACGAATGCATCCTCCACTTTTTGAGGCTTCCCATTGAGGACCCATACCTTGAAAATTCAGATGCTTCTCTTGGGCCACTAGCTTACCAGCCTGTCCCTTTCAGCCAGTCGGGAAACCCCGTCATGAGTACCGTTGCCTTTTTAGCATCTGTTGTTGACCCTCGTGTAGCATCTGCTGCAGCAAAAGCAGCTTTGGGTATGTACTTCTTGTAGAAGCTCCCTCTCCAGCACTAAAGTCTGGCCTCATATTTAAATATTATTAAATCTGCCTCAGGTGTATAAACTGCATGCTACTTAAGCCTCAGGTGTATAAACTCCATGCTACTTAAGCATGAGGATCTGAGTTTGGATCTCCAAAGCCCATGTAAAAGCTGGAAGTTCCAGGATAGGCTTATACTGGGAGACAGAAATAGATGGCCTTACTAGTCATCCTAGGAGACAGTAACTCGGAGATGGATGAAGGGAGAACTGATAGAATCTTTGTTGATGTCAGCCTCTAGTCTGTAGATATGCCTACTGGATTGAGCCAGCAGACTTACAGCCAGACACAAGCCCACTCCCACACATACATACAAATGTTTTTAAGAATGTCAGCTGTGTTAATTCACATTTCTCTTTTATAAATCACAACAAGCCACAAGGTTAATGTGCTTCATAAAAATTAATGTATAAAAATACAATTTGTAAGATATTTTTCTTTCACTTTTTAAAGTCTATTTTTGTGTGTATGATCACCATGATATATCTTGACAGGTCAGAGGATTTGCAGTGGGATGGTGAGCTCTCTCCTACTGCATGTGTTTCATGAATTGGATTGTCGGCCCGGCCACAAGTGTCCATTCATGATGAACCTTGTTGCTGGCCTATAGAATATTGGTGGAATTCTAGGAGCAGCTAGATATGTTGGCATACACCTATGAAATGCAGCTTTTGGGAGGAAGAGGCAAATGAATCATGAGTTTGAGGTTCATCTTGGAGTACAGTGGATCTTTTTGATTTTTTCGAGACAGGGTTTCTCTGTGTAGTCCTGGCTGTCCTGGAACTCACTCTGTAGACCAGGCTGGCCTCCCGAGTGCTGGGATTAAAGGCGTGCGCCACCACGCCCGGCGGAGTACAGTGGATCTTGTCTCAACCAACATACATGTACATCACATTGTTTTCAAGCATGTATAAAGGAAAATAGGTGTTTTGTGACATTAGGATATTGGTGGAGCTATAGAATGGAAGCAGCTTAATATTATTGCAATATATTAATTTTACCCAAACTTTTTTTATGTTATAGGATTTATATTTTTAAGGTTGTTTGATCCTTGGTGTTTTTACAGTTACCAGTCTAGCCAGCAGGGTGGTAAAATTATGACTGAAGTTTTGGTTGTTACTAATAGATCTCTAAACATATTTTTAAAGTATAATGAAGAAGGTACTACAATGTTTTGGATATAATCCTGGAGAAGTGGTTAGATTGATTCATTTTCTATTTTGCGCCAGTGAGCTCACCGTAAACTAATGCTATTGTGCCAGATTGTATAAGTCACACATAGGAGCAAATATCTCTGTGATCTTGAATCAGAGGAGTTTTCTCGTGTCCGAGAAGAAGTACCCCTGGAATTGGTTGAAGCCCATGTCAAGAAAGTACAGGAAGCTGCAAGAGCCTCTGGGAAGGTGGACCCTACCTATGGCTTGGAGAGCAGCTGTATTGCTGGCACAGGGCCTGACGAGCCAGAGAAGCTTGGTGAGTCACTGCTGCGAGCAGCATTTGCTTTATAGATGCTTGTATTTCCTGTCAGTATGTAAAATCACAGGGTTTGCTTACAACTAAGCAGTCAAAACGATCAATATAACATGCCTCTAAGATTTAGTACATGGTATTTTCCTCCTCACATTTTTGTGCGGTGGACAAGGGGGGATTGGTGCGGAGAAAGCAAGAACTAAATACAGTGCCTGGTAACCAAGCAATATCAGTTACTAAGTACTTGTGGCTGATGATAGATCTAAGTTGGTGTGTGTATATGTCTGTGTGTATGTGATATGTGTAATGTTAGTACATGCTTGTAACCATGGGTACATGGAGGCCAGAAGACCAGACATTTTTTCCCATTACCATTATGCAACCTACTATTATTCTAAGGCCTCAGTGTAATATGTAAGTAAGTAAAGAACATTTAGTTTTTAAGTTATTTTTGTTCAGTTGTTTTAAATTAGATTGTAGACAGCATGGTTTTGTGGACCTGCAGTAGGTTGCATGTATTTTGTAGAGATAAAGATGTTTTTCTTAAGAGAGTGAAAATCACTCTCTGTTTTTTAAAAATATGTATTTTTTATGTATATTTATGTTTTTTATGCAAGTGAGTACAGGTGCCAGTAGATTCCAAAAAGACAGTGTAGGACCCCTTGGAGTAGGCATTACAAGCAGATTTGAGCCACCCAGTGTGGGTTTTGGGAACTAAAACTCTGATACATTGGAAGAGTGATGAGTGCTCTTAACCACTTCGCCATCTCTTCACTCCTCCCAGCATCCATCTTTACCATTCCTCTGTGGCACCAGTGCAGCAGCACCGCTCTCGCTGTGCCCATGCCACATGCACCACTGCTCCTCCCTCAGTCATACTTGTTGGTGCCACTCCCCACTGAGCCATCTTACCAGTTTCAGTCCTTTTTGAAGGATATAACTTTCATCAAGAGGATGGAATGAGTGTGTAGTCAGCAGGCACTGAAGGTCTATCTGGTCTATCAGACATCTTATTGTAAATCCTGTTTATGTTCTTGCTTTCAAGTCTTTACTATTTACAGCTTTATTCCTTAGACAATCTTTACCATGTTAGCAGATTGTTCACTGAGCTCCTGAACAATCTTGTGTAAATCTTAAGTCTGTCTTCTCGTGGACAAAGGGCCAACTGGATCTGTTAAAGAGGGTTAAGGACTATTAGTGCCGACACCCAAGGCAGAGACAGCTAGATCACTGAGTTTAAAGCCAGCCCAGTCTAAATGTCTTCTAGATAGTTCATAACTGACCCTGGAACCATTAAGGACTTTGTAAGATTTTAGTGACATTTTGTTTAGCCTTCTCCGAGTTTATCAGCTTAGTATGTCTTCATATGTTTTGAGACAAGGTCTCATTATGTGGACCATCCTGGCCTTGGATTCACAGATCCATCTGCCTCTGGCTCTGCCTCTGGAGTGCTGTGATTAAAGATGTGGGCCGGCACCCCTAGCCAAAAGCTCCAGTTTAAAATCTGAACTAAGATCAGAGCTTTACTGATCATTCTCTTTCTCCCTTTTATCTCACCTTCCGCTCTTAGTAATAGAAGTCCTGTATCTTAAGTGAATTTCTGTATACTTTTAAATTGCTTTTATCACATAGATGCAATTAAACAACGTATGTTAAGTATGATTTTGGCTGGGTTTTAGATGCTCTTACTTAAAGCATCTATGTACATACACTCTTGCGTACTTCCTAGAGTTCTGATACAGATTCTTAACTACAGGGTAGTTGGGCATATAGTTGAACTAGGTGACATAGCAAGACCATAGACCCACATCACCAGCTTTGCTCTTGATGCTATCTTCCTCGGATTATTTTTTCAGATCTGGAACACTTGACATTCTCCAATCTTGCATATTCTTTCTCATTTGTAAATTTGGGTGTAAACAAATCCTGTGGTTAGCAATGTGTTAGGATATGGACTTTTCCCCAAAGCTTGTGTGTTGGTTCTTACTTGGACTTGCCACATTACCTGGTGTGAGAGTCCCTGCTGCTTAGTGAGTGTGAAATACCACTCCTGTGAGCTTCCCTTTTTTAGTGAGTATTTGAAATACCACTTCTGTGAGCTTCCCTTTTCTAGGCCTCACTTAAGTATATTCTCTTTCCTATTTCTGGGCCAGTCCATGAAAGAGCTAATTTTGGCTTCTGCTCAGATTCCTTTTGATTCCCATTTCTGCTTATCTTCTACACGAATGCTTTATTAACTGTTTTGCATGTGGTTTCTCCCATTTGGTTACTCATTGCTTTTTGGTTTTTTGAGAAAAGATTTCAAACCCAGAGAGCTTTCTCTGCTTCTCCCTCCCCAGTGCTCCAGTTAAAGGTGTATACACACCTACCTGGCTTTCTCGGAGACTTTTGTTTCATTGTTTTGTTTAGATTTACTTTATTCTGTGCATATGTGATTTTGCTTATATGTCTATATGTGCACCTCCTGCATGCCTAGTGCCCTGACACAACAGAAGAGGACATTGGATCCCCTGCACCTGGAGTTATGGATGGTTTTGAGCCACTGTATCAGTGCTGGGAATGGAACCTAGCTCCTCTGCAAGAGTAACAGTATCACCAGCTCATCTTTTTGAAGATGCAATGATTACTTTTTAATAGAGTTAACTTCATACCTTTTTTGTTTTATTTATGCTATAACATCATTTGGTATCTTTTGTGGTTATTCTCTGTTGCCTTTTCTACACTGCTATCATATACTTATTTTCCTTTAACTTGAAATTTTCTTAATAATGAATCTTGCTCATTTTTCGACACTTTAAATCCAGTTCTCCTACCCCTAAACATACCTCACTCCCATCTTTATGCTCTCATTAAAAAATAATAATAATAACTGTCTTATCTATCTTTTGATCAAATCCGTAGCTGACCTCAGTGTAGCACACCTTTAATCTCAGTGCTGGGGAGGCAGACAAGGACATATGTGTGGCTTTTGGCCAGACTGGCTACATAGTCAACTTCTAGGCCAACCATGGCTACATAGTGAGATCTTATCCTTTAAAAAATAAAAAGCACAAATAAGTAACACATAAGCCCCTAAATCCAAATTAGTGCCGTTCTGTGGGCTGGGTTGAACACTGCACTGGAACTCACTGATTATGGTTTGGGCAGCCCTGTGCAAGGATTAGAGCGTGCTCTCTCCTTCTTCAACCTTGACTTGACCGTGGCTTTACTGCTTGACAGTGGTTATGTGTTGATGAGATGTCTCCATTCAAGTCCTGGTTCTAGAGTTTTCACGATCTGGTGCTACTTCTGGCACCGTGTGCTTGTGACTTTGGAAAGGTAGCTGCTCTTCAACCATTCTGGAAAGAAGGAGATTGATTGGTGGATTCATGTTCCAAAACTAGACAACTGTTTTCTAATTAATAGCTTTGAGCATTGCTTTCCTTATAAACAATCCAGTTTAAAATGTTAAAATCCTCTTATTGCTGATAAATATTTGCATTTACAGTAGCGTAATATACAATTTTAATCTGTAGAGTGTTTAAGAGTTTTTGCCTGAACTGGTCTGTAAAGGCAGGTACATCTGAGATCAAGGCCATCCTGATCTATAGAGGGAGCTCCAGAACAGCCAGGGCTACACAGGGAGACCTTATCTCAACCAAAACAAACAAACCAACAACAACAAAACAAGTGCTTGCCTCTTTTTTGTTTGTTTTAAACAATATTCATTTTCTATGATATTATCTGCCTACTATACCCCATCCCAGAGATTGGCTTTAGATCGATCATATTCTTCCTCCAATTCTAGCAGCAAAACCCTTATTTTTTAAAAAAATCATGTTATATAAAATAAAGATTCTCTTAGCTCATTCATGTGAATCTAGGTATTTCTTAGGTAGTCTAGAGCAACATACAGTCATATAGTTTGTCTTCTTTTTTTTTTCTTTTGTCTTTTTCTTTTTTGGTTTTTCGAGGCAGGGTTTCTCTGTGTAGCCCTGGCTGTCCTGGAACTCACTCTGTAGACCAGGCTGGCCTCGAACTCAGAAATCCACCTGCCTCTGCCTCCCGAGTGCTGGGATTAAAGGCGTGGGCCACCACGCCCGGCATATTTTGTCCTCCTGATACTACTATTTTGACTATTTGTGTGCTCCTTTTCATGGTTCCTTTCTCATTTGTACTCCGTGGCTGAGGCAGGTCATGTCCTGTGTGCTGTGGCGGACTAGTTGACTTTCGCTCTCACTGACTAGAGTTAGGTCCTCTCACGGTTTCAGCAAATGCAGTACTATGTAATGTTTTTATAGTGCGTTATTGATTATGCACACATTAAATATCTGTTAGATAAAATGAGTTTACTCATTTACTCGGTAACATTTCTAATTATTATGTATAGAAAATCCAAGTGAGCATAGTGCATTTTCTCAAGTAAAAATCATTATGATCAATAGCGCTAGATCAAGAAAAAGATAGTGACATCATTTCAGCCATAACTCTTGACCCTGGTATCTCATCTACCTATCCCCACTTCACTTAACCACTGCTCTGCTTTTGACAGCATTTATTTTGACAGTGTTACTCTCATGCCCTTTATACTTACTTGTAAACTATGTGCTATTTATGTCTGACTTCTTTAGAAACCAGGATACTGACTAGTTATATATACAAAATTGGAAAAATATTTCAGATGTTCTATAATACACTGATTTTTACCTATTTCCGTATTATTTTTATTCTTTCATTTGTAGAAGGATCTGAAGAAGAGAAGATGGAAGCAGATCCTGATGGTCAGCAGCCGGAAAAGGTAAGGATACTCAGATATCTCTTTACCAAAAGTAATACAGCGCCGTCTGCCCGGGACGCGCCAAGTCCAGTTCAGGGGACTGCCAGTGGGCTTTTTACTTGAGTTACAGTCCAGCAGAGCTTAGTGTCATTAGTTCCCTCCACAGCCCATCCTCTTTGCCCCACTTGCATCCTGGTGCCTGAGGAAGCTAGAAGAGGGCTTCTCTGGGATAGGGCTACAGGGGGGGTTGTACGCTGCAAAGTGGACACTAGGAATCCCTCCTGGGTCTTCTGTATAGTAGCCAGTGTCGTTGACTGTTGAGCCATCTCTCCAGCCTCTCCAGTTTAACTATTAAAATAGCCTCATCAAGTCAGTGGTAGTGTGACTTGATGAGACATTTATGGACTGTGTTCTGTAGTCTGTCTAAGGTCACAGAAATTGCAAAATACTCAAATGTTGAACCATTGAGTAGGTCTTCAATCACCAAAGCAAATCATTCTTCCTGTGTTGTTGCTGTGTTACTAAAGCCATCAGTAAGAGGCTTGACAAATTGTTTCATCACGGTTTTTTCTGCCAATGATCATCAAGTCCTTCCAGCCCTTTAAAACAACTAATTGAGGACTGGAGTGGTCACACTTGTCACTTGGATCACCGGAACCCACATAAATGCCCAGTGCCTATGATAGCCTGTCTTAGGGTTTCTATTCCTGCACAAACATCATGACCAAGAAGCAAGTTGGGGAGGAAAGGGTTTATTCAGCTTACACTTCCACACTGCTGTTCATCACCAAGGAAGTAAGGACTGAAATTCAAGCAGGTCAGGAAGCAGAAGCTGATGCAGAGGCCATGGAGGGATGTTACTTACTGGCTTGCTTCCACTGGCTTGCTCAGCCTGCTCTCTTATAGAAGAACCCAAGACTACTAGCCCAGGGATGGTACCACTCACAACGGGCCTTCCAACACTTGATCACTAATTGAGAAATGCCTTACATCTGGATCTCATGGAGGCATTTCCTCAACTGAAGCTCCTTTCTCTGTGATAACTCCAGCTTCTGTCAAGTTGACACAAAACCAGCCAGTACATAGCCTATCTGTAGTTTTAGCCTCAGAAGGCAGAGATTGGATCCCCAAGCAAAATGACTTAAGAAACCCCGCTTCATTGAATAATGTGATAGGGCGATTGGAGTTGATTATTGATGTCAGCCACAGGCCTCTGTGCATATATATGTTCTACAAACATACATGCACATATATGAATGTCATATACATGAAAATGGCGGGGGGGGCAGAAAATTTACTGTGTGTGCATGTGTGTGTAGTACTTAAGGGTTTTATTTTTTTTAAATCAATAAATAATATTGTTTAGCTACTCTAATACACCTTGGGTATTATAAACCTGGTCTCAGTAGCAGAGGTTGCAGAAACATCAGGCACTGTGTGCTTGAGTTGTATCATCTCATGAAGACCCAAGATTCCGGTTGGTTACAAATAAGTATCTCAGAATTAGTCTCTTTAGGTCTGCCTTACCTGACCCTTACAAATCTAGTCTATTGCTTGCCAACAACCATGAAACCTGTTGTTAGCTTCAGATGGGTTCAGTCCTGATTGCTCCTTATTGTACGGCTTTCAGGCAGAAAACAAAGTGGAAAATGAATCGGATGAAGGCGATAAAATACAAGATCGAGAGAATGAAAAAAACAGTGAGAAGGAACAAGATAGTGACGTCAGTGAAGATATCAAGCCAGGTGACTTGGGCCTAAGCATGGTTTAGTGTTAATCCTTTAACTGTACAAAGTCAATAGAGAAGTTCTGGTCATTGGTACAGAAATACTGTCTCCTTCTTTAAAGATGTCTTATTATTTTTTAAGAACAACTTTTTAAATTGTTAGTAGTATTTGCGGAATATGCTTATTTGACAATGTAACCCAGGTTGGCCTCAAACTCATAGAGATGTTATGCGTCAACTACCTGTGTATGTTTAAGTTTTTTGAGATTTACTTTATTTTCTGTATGTGGGTGGTTTTCCTGTGTGCATGTCTGTTTACCACCTGTGTGCATTGCCCTTGGAGGCCAGAAGTGAGTGTTGGACCCTTGGAACTAGAGTTCTTGGCAGTTATATGAGCTGACTTGCAGATGCTGACATTCAGTGGCGCTGTGGCCCTGGGGAGGGCTGCCAGTTCGTACTCTTTACCACTTCGAGATAGTCTCGTGACTGTTGCTTTAAGACAGCGGCTCGAATAGCTCAAGCTGACCTGAAATTTGCTTTGTAGCTGATGCTGGTTTTGAACAGCTGATCTTCCTGCCACTTGTTCCCATGTAGAATTGCAGGCTTTTGCCACTATGCTGACATTTTTTAATTAATTTGGATTTAGGGTGGGGTAATTGAACCTACAGTGTTTTACACACTGTGTCACTGGGCCAAATTCATGGTCCTGCTTGGTGGTTTGTTTCTTGTTTAAGTTTTGAGGCTGGATATTACTGAGTTGGCCAGCCTAGCCTTAAGTTAAGTCTATAATTTAGGCATTCTTTGTCCTTGTTATCCTTTAGTCTAAGCCTCTAGAGAAGCTAACTTTTCAGTCCTCCCGAGTGCAGAGGTTACATGTTCGATACCACCATGCCCCTCTCAGGTTTATTTAACAGTTAGATACAGTGCTTGTTCTGGTAGCTACTTTTTCTCTCTTCATTTCCTATTGACAGTTAAGCAAATTGTTAATTGATATTTAGATTCCCTTTGTCCTTTGGTCTGTGTTTGTGTCTTTCTCTATTCTTTCGTATTTGGTCCTTGTTCTTTTGGAGAGGTGTCATGTCACTCCATTTGTCCAAATTATGCCACTTTATTCTGTCTGTTGCAGTAACAACCCATCATGTCTGTCTCAGACTTGTAGTGTACTATTTCCCTGTCTGATTTTGTTCAGACTTAGGTGTCGTCCTCGGATCATTCTGCTGCTTGTTGAATGAATATATATATATATAAAGTCTTAGGCTATATGTTTCTTCCAGGTTACTATTTATATCCAAAGGAGCTGTCCTGAGAAAAATGACACAAAGACAAAGTGTGTCACTTCCAAAATATCCCCATGCACGCAAACCTAAATGCAGGGGGTGATTCACTGAAACTCTTTAAATAGTAGAAAATGGTGTTGGAATCTCTATTACGTCAGCCCTAGTTTATCATATGGTTAAGATGGGTCACTAAGGCAGCTACACCCTAATGAAGCTTTTTTAAAAATAATTTTCAGAAGAAAAGGAGAATGAAGAGAACAAAGAGCTCACTGATACATGTAAAGAAAGAGAAAGCGATGCCGGGAAGAAGAAAGTGGAACACGAGATTTCAGAAGGAAATGTTGCCACAGCCGCAGCAGCTGCTCTGGCCTCAGCTGCTACTAAAGCCAAGGTTTGCCCCTACAGCCCCTTCCCGTGCTCCACGGGCCATGAATAGTTGTATTGTTGTAGTTAATTGGGAACACTGAGAGTATAGAGAGCCTGCCTCCCAGCAGGATGACTGTGGTTTGAATGGCATTTCTAGGTTAAGAAATCCCCAGGCTGAACCAACAAGGGTGTTGAGAGTAGATCCGGTCCTATGGGGGATGGGTTTTCATTCATTGTTGTCTTTAGCTTTGTGAAGGCCACCAGTGGAAGGAATAGTTTGAATTTTCCCCTTAAGGGTCTCATTTATCTTTTCATTTTTAATTTGTCTGTGAAAGCTGTCTGTGGAACCAGTGTTCCAATAATTTTTACCAGATTGAAATATTTATGATTTTTAAGACAGAATCTTCTTTTTTGTATAAATACTTCATCCTGACATTACAGACTGAAAAGAGAGAACCTAAAATAGCTTTTTCTTCTTGAATTTGCCAGCTTTTCTGGGGGTGTTTTTTTTCTATTTATAACAGAGTATCGACTGCACTGCATATTTAAAAAGACAGGAAAATGTTATTTCCCCACGCTTAGTGTTAATTTAGCATTTTAAAACATTCTAAAGATGAATATATGAAATTTTAAAAATTTTACATCCATTCTTCCTGAGTGGTTTCCTTCCATTATAATTTACCAGATTTCAAGAACCAGTAGTTTCTCAAGCATTCCTAATCAAATCTCTGGGCATTTCCTCACACACGAGTGCAAGTGTTCTTTCAAACCTCTCTGCTAGTGTGAATACTTAATCTGTTGAAGCTGTGAGGTATGATTCATAGCAAATTTCCAGGTAAACCAATTCAAAACACGGAACCATTCTTTGGAGTTTGTGCTCCCCTGACCCAGGCGAACAGAAATCCTGTAGGACGTCTCCCAGAGACACCCTCACAAGCCACAGCAGTGCTCAGTCAGCCCAGGCACGCATCTGCCTTTACTGTAATACCTGCACATCCTGCATATTGATTCTTGCACATATTTTTCAAAGAAAAATACCTTTCTTGGCTTTTTGTTTTTTGGAAACAGGGTTTCCTGGACTGTCCTGGACTCTCTTACATAGACCAGGCTGGCCTCGAACTTACAGAGATCCATCTGCTTCTACCTCCCAAATGCTGGTACTAAAGGCATGCACAATCATGCTGTGATCAGAGATTTTTTTTTTTTTTTGGCTTGAGACAGGGTTTCTCTGTATGTCCTTGGCTGTCCTGGAACTCACTTTGTAGACCAGGTTGGCCTCAAACTCAGAAATCCGCCTGCCTCTGTCTCCCGAGTGCTGGGATTAAAGTCGTGCGCCACCACGCCCGGCCAGAGATACTTTTTAATCTATATTATATCTTTTTCTCTTAACCTTTTTACCCCAACCTGCCTCTACCTCCCAATTCCGGGATTACTAGGATCCTTGTGAGTTTTGCGGTACGGTCGTGCATAGAAGCACTAATATGCATGAGATTGTTGTTTCCCTTTTCTCTGATTTTTGTCCTGTCATTGTAAAGTTTTCTCTTTTCATGCCTTCCTGTCATATTATTGGTATATCACCTCCTTGTTTGTGTTATTTTGAGACAGTATATAACTGTGTAGCTTTGGTGACCCACTTGCTTCTGAATGCTGGGCTTATGTGTGCTCCACAACGCTCAGATGTGTATGAATTCTTACTTGTAGATAATATTACTAAGGACTATTTTATTAGCAATAGATAGACTAGAGGCTTCCTTAGTCTGCAGACCTGTTTGTCACCTTTGCTGATCTTTGATTCCTTAGTCTTTGTTTCCCCTGACTTTTCTGGTACCAATATGTAATAGCCCTTTCACTCTTATGCTGGGGACCAACCACTGTTAGATACTCCTCTCCTAACCCTTCCCCATTCCCACTATCCAATTACCTACAACCCAGCCACTGTTAGATACTCCTCTCCTAGTCCTTCCCCATTCCCACTATCCAATTAACTACAACCCAACCACTGTTAGATACTCCTCTCCTAGTCCTTCCCCATTCCCACCATCCAGTTACCTACAACGCAACTGGCATGTGCTTTTGTGTTTGTTTTTGTTAACTTTTGTTTGTTCGTGTGTGTGTGAGTGTGAGTGTATGCCTCATAAGTGTTTCATGCCTCATAGAGGCCAGAGGCATTACATCTCCTGACATGGGCGATAAATATGTAGTTTTGATCCACCTGCTGTGGGTGCTGGGAATTGAATTAGGCCCTCTGGAAGAGCAGTACACAATCTTAACTGTGGAGCTCTCTCTAAACAATTGGGTTAGGTTTTTTGTTTGTTTTTTTCTTCCCCCGTGGGTGTTTTGCCTGTGTGTACGTCTGTATCATGTTTGTGCCTGAGGTTTGCTGAAAGTAGGGCAGGATATCTGGTCCCCGGAATTGGACGTTGGTGACCTGCAATGCAGGCATTTGCCATCAAATTCAGGTCCTCTGCAAGAGCAGCCAGTGCTCTTAATCATTGAGTCATCTCTTTTAAGTATTTTCAGTGAAATAAGTGGAGCAGATAAGCTTTCAGCTCTAAAGGGTTCATAAGTGATCTCACCCATGTGAATAGCTCCAGAAACACCTGGTCCCAGCCCTCCGGTGGCTTCCACGTGTCCCTTATGTTTAATGCATGTGAGGGTCAGATGAAGTCCTTATAAAATTGGTTCTCTCCTTTTTTCATATAGGCCCTGGTATCAAGATCAGGCCATCAGACACACTTCATCACTCAGCGAGCCATTTCGCAGGCTCATTTTGTCCTTATTCCTTCATATAAATATAATCTAATATTAGCAATAAGATTTTAAAGTTCACTTCTCATAAACATGCAGATTAAGGAACACTTTCTGCTTGGTTTTTCGTTTGTTTTTGTTCTTTATTCTACAATTCAGAGTCACACTCCAAGCTGGTCTTACACTCAAAGTTCCACCTGCTACTGCTTCCCCTGGTCCTTGATAAAAGGCATGCATCACTACTCCTGGCTTCCAGTGTTCAACATTAAAGTTAGTTTCCCTTTAAATTTGTGACATTAGTGCAAAGTTTCTGCTGTCTAGCTTTCATGTTTGAATTTACTGCCTTATAGCTGGGTTTGATAGAGCTCACAGCACATAGTCATTTTTGTGCTGCATAGTAATCAGGGGGCAAAGTGTTCACTTAAATTACTATAATTAGCAAAGCTTCACAAAGCATTCCAAGTTTCTCTTACTTTGTTCTGCTGTGTCTATAAACAGCTTTGTTATTCAGTGTTTGTCACCCTCACATGCAGAGGTAATTAGAGTCTCGGCATCTAGCTCTTAAACAGAAGGGTTACTTCTGGCTTTTCCACACCCTCATTGCTGTGGAACCCTTCAGGAACATAACCGTTTTTGCATTTCATCTACTGCTGAGCTGCTCTGGGCCACACCAGCAGTAGTGTTGTGTGCCTGTGTGCAGGCATGTTGTCCTAGCTAGGTGCTCTGGGTTTCCATCCATCTGGGTATTGACACTTAGAAAGAAGGGGGACCTGATAATTACTTTTGAGATAAACTAGAAACCTCAGACCGAGACGTTTCTTTTAGAAATTATATATTAAATTTTCTTAAATTCTCTCACTTTTTTTTTTTTAAAGATTTATTTATTTATTAAATGTAAGTACACTGTAGCTGTCTTCAGATGCTCCAGAAGGGGGAGTCAGATCTTGTTAGATGGTTATGAGCCACCATGTGGTTGCTGGGATTTGAACTCTGGACCTTTGGAAGAATAGTCGGGTGCTCTAACCCACTGAGCCATCTCACCAGCCCTCTCTCACATTCTTAATTGCTATCTATTTACTTCAGTTTCTTCTAACCTAATTCCGTGTCCACACAGACTAAAATGGCAAACATAGATTTGTGTTCATGGAAACTGGTCAACAGAGAGACATTTCTCACCCCTCAAGCATACATCAAGCTGCTGTGTATGTCACAGGTGTTCCTGGAATATACTTAAATGGGTTGAATTTTGGATGTCATCATAGCTCTTATTTAACACGCTGTGCACAGGTGGCAAGAAAAGGTTGATCTGTTGGACCACCTCTGCAGTTAGTCACCTTCCTTCTTACATCTACACATTGGAAATCATGTGCTAAACTAAGTCGATTTCATTTTTCTTTCATCATCTTTTGTGGGTTTTACTGGATTCCTATCTTTTCTGTGGACACAACCCCAATCTACTCATATCGGGTTTTATTCTTGAATAGCTGGGTGCTTCTTCTGATCCCTCTGTGCAGACCCCTGGTCACACTGTTAGCAGGTTTGTCATAAATGTGTATATATTCTGAATAATAGGATTTTTTTTCTCTACATCGTCTAGAACATGTCCTTCATTTTCATAAGCATGTACAGGAAGGAAAGCATTTTCAATTCTTGACTTCAGAAACATGTTTATTACCCTGCATCGACTAGCTACCATTCATGCCTCTAGTTTGAATTTCATCATACCTCAAGTTGTTGAAGTCATACTATTCATAAACCTCTTTTTGTTTTGTTTTGTTTTTAAGATATCGGACCTCTTTTTTCTTATTGCATGCATGTATGTAAATTTCTAAATGTAACTTTTTCATATCAGCTAAACAAGCATGAGTAGTTGTTCAACCAGTAGACAAGCTTCGGCCCTACACAAAGAACCACAAAATCATTTTAAAGCTTTATTTATTTATTTATTATATGTAAGTACACTGTAGCTGTCTTCAGACACTCCAGAACAGGTCGTCAGATCTCGTTACGGATGGTTATGAGCCACCATGTGGTCGCTGGGATTTGAACTCAGGACCTTTGGAAGAGCAGTCGGGTGCTCTTACCCACTGAGCCATCTCACCAGCCCCACAAAATCATTTTAAATGGAGGGGTTTTTTGTTTGTTTGTTTTTGTTTTTTTTTCCTTTTTAACTTGTTTCTTATATGAAGTACTGAGAATTTTCTGCTTTTGTATGGGTCAGCTGCTGTTTTGAAAAGACATCTTTTAACAGTTCCTATTTAGTAATATATGGGGATGCCTCAAGGTCCTACAGAAATCTCAAGGAGACAGAATATTTTCTGCCAAAACCTATAGTTTTCTTATTTGTTTCAAAAATAGATATTATGAACCTTTAAGATTAAAACCCTGATTTACAGGCCCGAATACCTGAGTTTAGTCCCCTTTTAAAAAGAGAACTTCCTAAATCTGTCCTCCACATCAGCTGTGGTACCCAGGCACCTACTGTCACAGATACCCACTCAGTAATGAAATAAAAGTTATATATTTAAATCAAATCATACATTACATAATACTCAAAATGATAACCAGCTTGAGATATTTGAAAGTGCATTTGGGTCATTCATATATGTCATGAAAGACTTAAGTACACTGCTATAGGAATGGATCGTCAGCTTTTACTTGAATTTCCTAACTACTTAGATAGTCGCCATCACTTGTACATGAGACTGGATTGTTGTTATCTGCAAAAGAATCGCAGTTAATTCCAGAGAGATTATTCAGTGGATAATAACAGTTACTGCTCTTGTGGAGGACCTAAGTTTAGTTCCCAGAACCCACTTTGGATGGCAAACAAGTACCTGAAACTTCAGGTGTAGAAAATTGATGCCTTTATCTGTACCAATGCTATTGTACACTCATACAGACTTAGAAGCAGACATTAGCGCATACACACAATTTTTTAACGAAGAAATGATCAGCTGGGTGTATGATACACATCTTTAATCCCAGCACTCGGGGCAAAAACAGGTGAATTTCAGAATTCAAAGATATCCTGGTCTACAGAGTGATTTCCATGATGGTCAGGGCTACACAGAGAAACCCTGTCTCAAGAAATCAGTAAAATAGTCTTTAACAAATAATAATTAAAGCTATTATATCTCAAATTTAAGAAGCCTATCTTAAATGCATATCAACTCTTAGGTTCTATAGGAAATAAAGAGGTTAGAGAACCTTCCCTACATATTATTCTATTTGTGTACAGATAAGAATACAAATTTAGCTTGTAATGATAACGAGATGGCAAAATATCCTTCAGAATTTGTTGTAGGCTAATCATTGCACATAGTCGAAGTCTGCCCTAGTATGGTAATACGGTACTTCATTCTCTGTACTGCTTAATAGTCAGGAAGCATGAATCCAGCTCATGGTTGTGCTCAGGACAGTGGACTCATTCAGCCATCTTCCAGAGTGACTTCCTGTCTGCTCCTGTGCTTGTATGTATAGTGCTGGATACTATCTTCAAGCTTAGGGTGAAATACTTTCTCATCCCACATGATTTACTTAACATTGGAAAGTATTGCATTAAAGAAAAAGATGCTTATCTTTCATAGCAAAGACAGGATGGTGAAATAAGATGTGAGGAAACTATCTTAGTTGCTCATTCTGAGTCTCTGTTAAGGTATGTAGGTAGATGTGTAGATACATAGGTGTAGCTTATCAAGAGTCTTTGTTTTGGTGGGCATAGTGATGCACACTTTTAATTTCAGCACTTGGGAGATAGAAGAAGGTGAATTATAGGGCATCCTGGTCTATAGAGTGAGTTTCAGGACAGCTTGTGCTGCAAAAACAAAACAGCTGTAAGATGTCTGTGTGTTACAGAGCCGCTGTTGAGATAGCCAGCCTGTGCTGCATACATCGCCTCTGCTCCTTGTCAGAAGAGTGTGCCCTGCGGGGTTGCCTCTAATTCTTAGGACTGGACCCGCTCGTGGGCCATAGAGTGGAATGTCAAATATATATTTATCTGCTGTTTTATAACTTACGGACAAATAGGCCATTATTATCTTGTATTAAGCAAAAGTCTCAGAGTTGTATAGACTTCTGTCCTATTTCTCCTCTGAAATATGAACCTGACTTTGGAAAACTAACAGGTCAGTTTGCTACCTTTTAGGGCTCATTCCTTCTGAGCTTTCCTAGCAGTTGCTTTAAGACTTTTTCTTTTTTCTTTTTCTTTTTCTTTTTTTTTTTTAATTAGATATTTTCTTTATCTACGACTTTTTCATTTTTTCAACATAATTAGTTTCATTTATTTAAGTAGCAGTAAATAGTTTTAAATTTATTTACTTTTAGAATTAAAACTTAAAGCAGATGTTCTCTTGAGTCTTAAATGTTGCATAGTTGAAAATACAGATTTTATACGGCGGTTCCATAGTGTAGAGATCATATGACAGTTTGTGAGAGTGGATTCTCTCCATCTTGTGGTTTCCATAGGTTGATTTCAGTATTTCAGGTTTAAAAAAAACTAAGTACCTTTACCCACTGAGCCATTTTATGTCTCCTTTAAAAACATCAGGCTATTTTTGCCGCCTCCCTCCTTGGGAGAGTTTTACTTTTTAAATTTTTTGTTTGTTCTATGTCTATAAAAACCAGAAAATTTATGTGATAGAACTAAGGAGTATTACTACTTTCAACTGAAATAAATCTTTGGAAAAATCAAAGTAGACTAAATCTCAACTTTAGCATTTTCTTAAATAATTGGAGTGGTCTTTGCCCTTAGCACTTGGCGGCTGTTGAAGAAAGAAAGATCAAGTCCCTGGTGGCTCTCTTGGTTGAAACACAGATGAAGAAACTAGAGATCAAACTTCGACATTTTGAAGAGCTGGAGACTATTATGGACAGAGAGAAAGAGGCTGTAAGTAAGGGGAATTTGCCCGGGGCTGTTTTGAAGATTAAAGCTAATGTGACCTTCAGAGATAGAAGTTACATAGTATAAGGGGGGCCTGTTCCATTGGTTTCTAGATATTTTGTTATTTCCTGTATTTGATGAACTAGTGATTATAAATCGTTTTTTGTGTCTACTTTATATGTCTGAGGTGCAAACATACTTATTAAAGTTTCCCTTTTATAAAAGTTGATTCTTAGCCGGGCGTTGAGGTTACACTTAATCCCAGCACTTGGGAGGCAGAGGCAGGCGGATTTCTGAGTTCGAGGCCAGCCTGGTCTACAAAGTGAGTTCCAGGACAGTTTAGGCTATACAGAGAAACCCTGTCTTGAACCCCCCCCCAAAAAAAAAAAAAAAAAAAAAAGTTGATTCTTATACTGTCTGCCTATGTGTTGTCAGTGAAGTAAAACCTTATAAATTCACTATCTGGTGAATACAGGCCCATTTTTCTACAGTGTCGTCCTTACATTTGACCTTTAACTTTATCTCTGTCGCTCCTTCTTCCCTCTTCTGTGTTGACTGGTAGGTAGCTTGAATAGGCGGAGGCTGAACCTCAAGCAGCATTTGTCAAAGCTGCTTCCTTCCATTGAATGTACATAAGTGCCTTGATGTACACAGGCTCTGGCTGAGCATGCCCATAGGAAATCTTTTATTAGTGCACTGTTAGCCTTGGGAACTTTCTGCTTATGTCAGTCCCTGTGTAGATATACTCATTCTAATTTATCTTCTAAGAAGTAGTTAACAGAACTAGAAACATAAACATTCATTATTTTGTTTGTCCTTGTTAAAGAATCCAACAGTGATGCTGACCAATCAGTGCTTGTTAGCCCTTCCTACAGGCAAGACTGGAGCCTGGGAAGGCAACATAAAAACCTCTCGTGGGCCATAGAGTGGGATGTCAAGTATATATTTATCTGCTGTTTTATAACTTACGGACAAATAGGCCATCATTATCTTGTTTTAACCAAAAGTCTCAGAGTTGTATAGACTTCTGTCCTACTTCTCCTCTGAAATATGAATCTGACTTTGGAAAACTAACAGTTTGCCACCTTTTAGGGCTCATTCCTTCTGAGCTTTCCCAACACAGTTGCTTAAAGACTTTTTCTTTCTTTTTTTTTTTTTTTAACATGATTGGTTTCATTTATTTAAGTAGCAGAAAATCGTTTTAAATTTTTTTTCTTTAGAATTAAATGAGTATGAAGTTGCTTGTTTTTCTTCTAAAGACTTAAAGCAGATGTGGGCTACACTAATAAGTATGGTAGCAAAGGGTTCTGTTCAGAAATTACATGTTTCCTTTTGAAAGACACAAGGAATGACCACTAGGATGAGATAGGGACTGGGTCAGAGTCTAGGCAGTCTGGAAGAGGAATCGCTTTGTCTGCTATTTTGTATAGTGGGAGATCAGAGCAGAGAAACTGAGGTGGATTTAAAAGGAGCCCTTATGAGGCAGTATTTAGATCAGAAGCTTTTCAAGTGAAAGAAAGATCATCCCCAAAAACTTGAGTTGTAGATGATTGTGAGCTGCCATGTAGTTGCTGACAGTAGAACCTAAAGCCTCTGGAGGCGCAGTCAATGAACTTGACCTGGGAGCCGTCTCTGCAGCCCCTTTGATTCTTATTTCCCATAGTTTAATTTATGTTTATACTGCCCTTAATAATTTAACCTACTTTTGGCTTGGAAACCAGTACATTGCATTGTTTGTGTCTGTGCGACTTAGAAATCCATACATCAGTCACATGTTCCTTTATTATTTCTGAGACATGGTTTCTCTGTGTAGCCCTTGATATCCTGGAACTCACTCTGTAGACCAGGCTGGCCTCAAACTCACAGAGATCCACCTGCCTCCTCTTCCCAAGTGCTGGTATGAAGGTGTGCTCCCCGCCCAGCTCACAGGTTCCTTTCTAAAGAATACTGTTACAAGACCAAAAGGATAGTTACTCACAGTGGTGTGGGCTCAGCTTGACACACATGGAAACAATGAAGTATAGTGGTTTCCTTTTTCTTCAGTGGAATGGGCTGGCTGTGTGTTTTTTTAACTGAATTTTTTCATCAATTAATCTCCTTTTCAGTCACCAACTTGAAACAAAAGCTTCTTATTAACTTTAGTTCTGAGGCTTCCAGTTCCCAGCTGATACTTGATTACTTGGCATTACATGTAGATGAGGTTCTGTCAGAGTCCCCCTGCCATTTTATTTTGCCCCCTCCTCTTGCTTTACCCAAATAGAGGCAGGGAGAAGAGCTTTGTCCAAGCTTCAGCCACCCTTGCAGCTGTGTTTATGTAGAGGATCTGAGGGGGGCTGTGTTGTGGACTTCCCTTGGATGACACTGTTCTGAGGTACCTAACCTGCATTTGGGTCTCCAACACTTTACTTACATGAGTAATCTGTGTTGTTTTTTCTTCTATATTCCTAGAAAATGGGGTGACAGAATAAATCAGGTACCCGTAGAGGTAGATCCTCACATTGCTAGGAACACCTGTAATTTCAGCCTTCCTGAGATTCAGGCAGAAGCCAAGGTCATCTTCATCTACATAGCACTTTGAGACTGGCCTGGATCTGCATAACCTTCTGTCTCCAACAAGAAACCAAAATAACCAAAATTATAGGATAACTTAAGATCTTTTTAATATTTCCTTATAGTTGTATTATATTTAGACAGCACTTGTGAGGGGAAGGGGGAAAGAGATTCATGCATTACAGGCTGGCCTTGAGTTTGAACTTGAGATACTCCTGTCCTGGCCTTCTGGGTGCTGACAGTCAGTTCCTTCCTTTCCACAGCCTCTGGCTTTTGAAGCAGACCTTCTGTCTCCTGTGCCAGCTCACTAGCTCAGCCTTTTACTTTACTTTTATTCTTTTACCTTAGAAATCGGGTCTTCCTTCTGTGACTCTGACTAGCTTGAACTTTGTATAAAGCAGATGGGTCTTGAACTCATAGATGTGCCTTCTTACTCCCCACTAGACTGTTAAAGTCAGTTTTCTCTTTCTACCATGGATTGGTGGGATCAAACTTACATCAACAAATTTGCCTTACACACAGGGCATCTCACTCTTCTTAATTCGTTTCTAAAAGCTTTGACAATAAGCCGGGCGTGTTGGCGCACGCCTTTAATCCCAGCACTGGGGAGGCAGAGGCAGGCTGATTTCTGAGTTCGAGGCCAGCCTGGTCTACAAAGTGAGTTCCAGGACAGCCAGGGCTAAACAGAGAAACCCTGTCTCGAAAAAAAACAAAACAAAACAAAACAAAAGCTTTGACAATAAGAGTAAATAGATATTTAGTTGTTTTTTTAAAGGTATTAATAAATAAATTAATAAATAAGTACAAGATGTCTCTGTACGTATTAATTAATTCACCTTGTCCCAGCCTTCAAGCTCTAAGATTATAGGGCATACATATACCACAGCTCTGAGCTACATAGAGCCATGTTAAGTAGACAAAGCCAGTGATTCCTGAGTCTCAAATGTTGAGACCAAAGAGAGTCTTCCAGAAATTTTCTTCTGGCTACCTACCATATGATCAGTATGGTGCATGCCTTCACATACACACTAAAGATTTAGAAAGTCAGTGGGAAGCCTGACATGGCACTTTGAAGGCAGAGGGAGGCTGATATCTGTGAGTTAAAGGCCAGCCTGGTTCTCAGTGAAAATTCCCAGGACAGCCAGGGCTACACAGAGAAAGTCTGTCTCAAAAAAAAAAATCAAGAACAAAAACAAAAACATAAAAAGGAAAATACGAGGGCAGCTTTCTAGTTTTGAGACTACAGACAGGGTTTTCCAACTGTCACCATTTATGTATCTCTAAATAGTTATGCCCATTCTAGCCCTATCCCTTCTCTGATGGCACCAGTGCTGTCCTACACCCTGCCTCTCAACAGGTGGTACCTTCTTTGTCTCTGTAGGTGTGCTTATTCTTTTTGTTGTTGTTGGGTTTTTGTTTGTTTGTTTTGGTTTTGGGGGGGGGGGCTTTTTGAGACAGGGTTTCTCTGTATAGCCCTGACTGTCCTGGAACTCACTTTGTAGACCAGGCTGGCCTCCAACTCAGAAATCCACCTGCCTCTGCCTCCCGAGTGCTGGGATTAAAGGCGTGCGCCACCACGCCCGGCTGTTTGTTTTTTGAAACAGGATTTCTTCTCTGTGTAACCCTGGTTGTCCTGGAAGGCTCTGTAGACCGGGTTACCTTGAATTCAATGCTCTGCCTGCCTCTGCTTCCTGAGTGCTGAGTTTGTCAGCACATACCCCATGCACACATACACTGTCTACTTGAATTTTTTGTTTTGTTTTGTTTTGTTTTTGAGGTAGGACTTACTCAGTTGTGAAAGCTGACCCCAGTCTCATGGTACATCATCTGCCTCAGCTTCTTAAATTCTGGGCTTAGATTTATGAGCTACCACACTTGGCCATGTTTGTATCTTTATTTTCTTTTTACAATTTATGAGTTTCTAGCCTTTTGGAGGTGGGGTTTCAAGATAAGATTTTTGTATGTGTGTGTAGCCCTTGTCCTGGAATTTACTGTTTAGAACAGGCTGGCCATGAGATCTGTCTGCCTCTCAAGTTCTGGGATTAGACATGCACCACTATTCTCAGCTAAGTTTCTAGTCTTAACTTAAGCTCACCATTTCTTTTTTTTTTTTTAAATATTTGTTTGTTTGTTTATTATATGTAAATACACCATAGCTGTCTTCAGACATTCCATAAGAGGGTGTTAGAGCTCATTACGGATGGTTGTGAGCCACCATGTGGTTGATGGGATTTGAACTCAGGACCTTCTGAGGAGCAGTCAGTGTTCTTAATCGCTGAGCCATCTCTCCAACCCCTCAATTTTTTTAAACAATGAAAGAAGAGAGGTTAATGATTGGTTTGCCTCTGTCTGGGTATCTGGTTTCCCCAGAACTAATTGAACAGTCTTTTCCCTTCTCTCTCTTGTGTCTTGGCACCTTTATCAAATACTAGGGACCTATGTGTGTTTATATATTTGTTCTTTAGATTTGATTTGATTTTAAAAAGTGAAGTATCCAGGATACTTATAAGGTCAAGATGTATCAGCTTTTTAAATCTGCTGCTTCTGCCTTATAACAGACATGAGCCTAGGGCATTTGGGACTCCAGAGCCATCTGGAGCCAGTTGGGAACTGCAATCTGGGTCCTAACTCTCACCTCAGGGGACTCATTTGTCCTACATTAAAGCTTTGGCTTTAAACTGGGTTCCTTTTCAGGTGTATGTATGTGTATTTAATCACTTGCCTTTTTTTACTTACTTTTTTGTTACATAATTACTTCCTTTTAATTACTTTAAGAAACAAGAAGGGTGAGGTCAGGACATTGTTGGATTGGGGTGGGGGTGGGGGCTCTAGCCTGGATTATAAGAGTCGGAAGCCTTGTTCCTCACACCCAGCCCTGCCCTCCCTCTTTAAAATGAAATGACAGCGGTGTATGCACATAATTATTATAAGTGAGAGCAGGTGGTTTTGTTTTTCTGGTGGTGATAATGGGTTTTGATGCAGGATCTACATGCTGTCTTCAAACTATAGATTCATTCCATTATATTTGACTTCTTTTCATTTTTCTTTCCTAAGACACTTTTGTGGTTGGTTTTGTTTCTTACATTGAAGCCATCAATTAATTTAAGCTACCAAAGAAATGGTAGTTAAGACAAAACAGTGAGACTGCAGATTAGAGGCAGCATTCCAGTACTATGCCCCAAACTGGTACCTCCTTTATTTTATTTTTTTAAGAATTATTTATCTCATGTATATGAGTACACTACTCTGTAGTTATCTTCAGACACTCCAGAAGAGGGCGTCAGATCCCGTCACAGATGTTGTGAGACTCAGGACCTCTGGAAGAGCAGTCAGTGCTCTTAACCTCTGAGCCATCTCTCCAGCCCTAGTTTTATTTCTTTTTGTGGCATTTGGATCCAAACCCAGGGCTTTATACACATGCTTTGCCACTGAACTATAATATGAAGTATATGTCATATTCCTGCCCTCAATATTGAAGTGCTTATATCTTTCAGGTTCCATAAAAAATTTTATTTAGTCAGTCAAAGTATATGAATTTGTCACTTAGTGTAATTTTAGCTAAGATTTGCTTTGCCATACCGTTCAGATGTTCCATATAGGAAAAAGAAAAAAAATATGTATGCACCTAAGGTTATGTTACCTGTGACATTTTATATTCTAAAATAGACAGTGATAAGATGGCTCATATCCAGAAGGTTCCACCTGGGAAGCTTCAGCAGGCTTTACATACTCCCTTTGACGAACTCTGTAGATAGCAACTGTGTACTCACATACATGAAATAAATATATCTTTTAAAAAAAAAGTTTGCTGCTTGTTCGTCAAAGATTTTTTTTTAAGATTTATTTAATGTATGTGAGTACACTGTCGCTGTCTACAGACACACCAGAAGAAGGCATTGGATCCCATTACAGAATATTTGAGCCATCACGTGGTTTCTGGGAATTGAACTCAGGACCGCTAAGCCATCTCTCCAGCCCCCCCCTCCTCTTTTTTTTTCTTTNAAATCTAGGGAAGTATTTTTAGCCCAGCTAGGCTCGTTGAGACGTGTCTTTAACCTCAACACTTGGGAGGCAGAGGCAGGCAGATTTCTAGCCAGCAGTCCTATGATGCTCTTATCTTCAAGTAAATAAATAAAATAACACCTACAGGCTTACCCAGACACAGTGGCACATGGCTCTAGTCCCAGCTATGTGAAAGCTTAGAAGAGGATCATTTGAGCCAGGAATGCAGCAGCAGCAACCTGAATGACATGGCTACATACTGTCTCTAGTACTATTCATAATCATTAGTCTCATACTATTAATGGTAATAATTAATAAGTTGATAAAGATGATAGTGAGGAAGGAGGAAGAGATGAAAACTTCCCAGTCTGTCAAAAGTAGGTCCAAAGGTCATTCGCTCCAATGCTGTACAGTACAAGGAAAACCATATTCCTGGTAAGGGGTAGCATGGTGTGGCTGGAACTCAGATTTCAAATAAATGTTCTACTTGTCATACAATCCTGAGAAGCCTCTTGGTAGCATGTATTTTCTGCTTCCTTTGTTACAGCTAGAACAACAGAGACAACAGTTGCTTACTGAGCGTCAGAACTTCCACATGGAACAGTTGAAATATGCTGAACTACGTGCCCGGCAGCAAATGGAACAGCAGCAGCAGCAGCATGGCCAGACACCTCAGCAGGCGCACCAGCACACTGGAGGGCCTGGGATGGCCCCACTTGGAGCCACAGGCCACCCTGGCATGATGCCACATCAGCAGCCCCCTCCCTACCCCCTGATGCACCATCAGATGCCACCACCCCACCCTCCCCAACCAGGTAAGAAGAAAGCTTTGATAACAGGACACATATGTCCACCTTACAACACAGATCATCCTGGAAGATGCCAAGGAATCATTTTCTCACAAAACCCATTTTCATTAACAAAATCAGTCAAGTGAGTTCTATTGTTACCATCACATAAATCCAGTCTGTTATTTCCAATATCCTCTCTACAAGTTACTTTTTTTCTTTGGGTACATCAGTCTCTGAATCAGCATTGTATCCCAGAGTTTCTTAAGAATGTAACCGTATGGAGCTGGTGAGATGGCTCAGCTGTTAGGAGCACCCGACTGCTCTTCCAAAAGTGCAGAGTTCAAATCCCAGCAACCACATGGTGGCTCACAACCACCTGTAACAAGATCTGACGCCCCCTTCTGGAGTGTCTGAAGACAGCTACAGTGTACATATAAATAAATAAATAAGTAAATAAATAAATCTTTAAAAAAAAAAAAAAAAGAATGTAACCATATGCTACGTAGAGTGAGCATGCCTATTGTTATTACAATTCATAAGGCAGAAGCTGACTATGAGTTCCAGGTCAGTCTGGGGCACATAACGAGACCCCGTCTACTGAGCCCTAGCACCAGGTTGGGAAAAGTATTCTTAAAATCTATATATATTGCATCTGTTCAAGAAAACTTGCAAGACACAATGAACTTTTCAAGACTCATTCATTACCTTTCTACCATTTTTAATATATTCTCATGGATATGAGATAATTGGATACCATTTTCTTCATAGTTGTCCTATAAACTTGTATTATTTTTACAATTATCCTTTTTTATTCCCCGGAGAGGGTGCACCGTTCCTGGAGGTACTACAATACCTGGTCGATGCGTGGAGTGGACGGAGCAAGCTCCTATTCCAACTCCTACTTCCAAAAAAATCCATTTAATATATTGTCCTCGAATAGAGGACGTATCAGATATTAAACTGATAAGAGCAGATACTACACTTGATCTTAGCCAAAAAGCCGAGAAGCGATCAATTCTCCTTTTTTAACCTCAGTCATAAACGTTTCCTAGATCCAGAGCTTCTTGAAATGAATTGTAAATCTTCTCTCCAATGTGTTCAAAGGAAGAAATTGAAGATAAATAGGAAGACTGAATCTCAGAATGTCCTAATACATGAATTATAACACATGAGTTCTTCACAGAACAGATTTCTGCATCCTCTTCTGCAAGTTACCAATCATAATTGCTTGTAGAAGCCATAGTTGAATACACTTGTGATCTAACTGCTTATATTAGCAATGTGAGTCTTATTGACAGGCCAAAGTATACCTTGGTTAATTTTACTAGTTTTAACTTTTAAAAAAAAAAAAAAAAAGGTAGCTCTGACTGGGCATGTCATACAGGTCTCTAATCCCAGCACCCACAGGCAGAGGCAGGAGGATTCCTGAGTTCAAGGCCCGTCTTGTCTACATTGAGGACAGTCTTGTCTAGTTTGAGGACAGCCAGGGCTATGTAGAGACACCCTGACTCAAAAACAAGCAAATGGGACTTGGGGACGATGGCTCAGTGGTTACAAGCACAAGCTGCTCTTCCAGAGGACCCAGGTTGTCTGTGGCCATACCACCGTGAACTCGCTAATACTATAAAGGCGGCTCAGGTTCAGTTCCAGACCTTTGCACAGACGTAAATGTAGCCAAAACATCACACGTCTATAAGAATATAAGTGTTTTTAAGGACTTGTAGTGGCTAGGGGAAATTTTTGACTTTTCACATGTGGACACACATAACTAAAAATTTACACTAGGGATTCTATCCTCATCAAGTTTTTCCATTTGATTTTAATGTTTCTGGAGATCATCTTTAAAATCTGACATACTCACACCACAGGATACTTTCCGGCTCTCTGAACACTTCAATGAATCTTAAAATCTCTGTATAAGAGCATCAGTTTGTCCAGTGTTAGGTTTTTAAAGCATACATATCCTCAGCGGGACTGCAATGTCACTTTCCAAGCACAGTGATTCTTTCAAGACATAGGTGCTCTGCTGGGCGCCAGGTTCTGGCCATAGTCTCAGCTGCTGTTGGTGCTGCACTGCCGGTTTTGCCCACATCAGGCTATTCCTCAGGGTCCTTGCTCAGCCAGGAGCCAGGATTCTCCCTGTGCTGCCAGGGGCTGAGAGGCCTTCACAGAGGATTTAGATGCAGCTCTTCCTAGTGAGGTAGTGCCAGCAAGTGTGTCACCTTTACAAGACAGAGGTCATTTTTGTCTTCACTTTCTCACCAAAATAGGCTTTTCCACATCAAATATGTAATGGAAAGGATCATTCGCTGTGAAAGGGTAATTTTTAATTTCCACCAAGCTGTTTTCATGTAATTTTGTGTACACAAGGCTGTACAATGGTTCAGTAAGGTTCCTAAAAGTTGTCTTCTGACCCCCTACATTCTTTCTGTTTAATGCCTATCCCTGCATTCATAAAAAACACATACATAAAATACTAAGATATAAAGTAATGTACATTTGAGAGAACATAACATACAAATTGTGTTACCTTGATGAGTTTAATAGAGATTATAACCTCTGTAGCAGTCTTTCATCTTCGTCAATTCTGGCCTTCCCAGGTTGCAACTCTCAGTGCTTCCAAACATAGTTTATTGGTTGTAATGATAGTGATTTTTGTCTGGCTTTCTTCATACCGTCTGATGTGTGTGTATGCTGTTATGAGTGACTGTGTCCTTCTGTTTGCTCTTCAGTGTTCATCTGTTCCCACTCTTGATTTGTGAATTCTTTTGCTGACGGTTGGATTGCTTTTCAAATATAAGTCATATGAGTACCTAATTCAGCTGTCAACCAACAGAAGCGTGTTTGTTAGCTAGCATCTGCACATATTTCTATTGTACGCTATTATATGTATTGGATTGAGAAGAGTTATAAAATATGCATATGCTCATATTAGTAGATGATGCCAAAATATTTCTAGAACTTTAGGCCTGTTTAAACTCTTATCTTATGAATATAGTCATTTTCTTGTTTGGCGAGTTGGTTTTGTTTTCTTGTTTTGGGTTTTTTGCTTAAATCTCTGATAGTAAAATTAACAACAGCATCCAAAGTTGGTTGTGTGTCTACAATCTTTGTATTCGAGAAGCAAGTTTTTTGTTACAAGTTCTGTGCTAGCCAGAGGTACATAACAAATTAACTTCTAAACTGATGGACAAACAGACAGGCAGACAGAACTAGCCAGCCAGCCAGCCAGGTTGAATTGTGTGTACTTATAACCCCCAGAATTCAGTAGATAGACTGGAGATTTCACTATTAATTCAAGGGCAGGTAGGACTATATAATAAAACTTGTCTTTAAAGAGGAAAAGGAAGCTGATTGGTGGTGCACAACTTTTATCCCAGCACCTGGGAGGCAGAGGCAGGCAGATCTGAGTTTGAGGCGAGCCTGTTCTACAGAGTGGGTTCCACAATGGCCACAGTTAAGCAGAAAGACTCTGACTCAAAAGTGACCTTTCTCACCAGTGCTACTAGTAATATTAGTAGCTGTGGTAAGGTCTGATCAAAAAAAAAAAAAAAAAAAGCAGAGCGTTCAAAGCCTATGCTTCCTAATAGGAGTGTAACTCCCCAAACCAGAAAAAGACACAAATAATCACAGAGCACAGCATTTACATTAGGACTCAAGGGCAGCTGTCAGGTAACCGGAAAGTGTTTGGTATTGGCCAGAGTGTATGTGGTGTGAGTGGGCAGGAAAACCTTATGTTGGGTGACCGTGAATGTGGGAGAAAGGAGTCAAGACAGATGTGTTGCTGAGTGAAGCTTTTTAGAGGAAGTTTACTTCTATGCAACCGTGAGTACCCGAGGTCAGGTTCTAACACCTACACAACCCAATCACTGTGGGGAGCGGGGACAGAAGGCTCTCTGGGGCTTGGTGGGGAGCAACATAGCTGAAAAGCATAATCTCCAGGTTCAGAAGGGAGGGTTATCGGATGCCCTTGCACGCGCATGCACGCACGCGCACACACCAGAACTGTCAGTCGATGGTGACAGCACCCATTAGAGTAGGAGTTCATTCAGGTGTGAAAGCCCACACCTGTAATCCATCCCTTGGGAGGTAGAGGCAGGAAGACCAGCCACAACTGCAAAAGTGAAATTACGGTTCATTGATGTGAGTCTCCTAGGCTGAAGGCAGCTGGAGGGCTGGTTGTCCAATAGCTGATACCCACTTGATAAGCTGCACCTCTATGCCAATTGCGTATATAATCTTGTTTCCCCAGACTTTGCATGGTATGTGTGCGTCCCAAGATGTTTTTTCCATAACAAACAACAACAATAAAAACACAAATTATATGTAGTAGCATGTAGCATAGTGTTTATTTTTATTTTATTTTATTTTGTGTCCGGAGGTTTGGTTTACATGTATGTGTACCACTTGTGTGTGTGCCAGAAGAGGGAGAGCCTTGCCTCTCCTGGAACTGGAGTCAGAGGTGGCTGTGAGCCAACAAGTACGTGTTGGGAATCAAGCCTCGGTCCTCTGGAGAATAGCCAAGTTATCTTAACTGCTCGATCATCTCCAACCCCTCTTTTTATTATATTTCGTTGTGTGTATCTCTGCATCTGTGTGTGCAGGTGTTAAGGTGAATGCAGGTAGCCTTGGAGGCCAGAGCGAGAGGCTTTGGATGCGCTGCAGCTGTAGTCAGAGGCAGTCACCGGCCACCAAGCTTGGTGCTTGGGTTCTCTGGAAGAGCAGTGTGCTCTCTTAAACACGAAGCTGTCTCTCCACCCCAAAGGATTTCTGCAGTATGGTTGGCGCATCTATTTTTACCTTATCTTACATTTTGCTGAATTTGTTAAAAAAGAGAGTGCTGCAATTCATCATCTCTCCTTAGGCTGTACAATGGTACCTGTTTCTGAACTGCTGGGCCTGGAGAGATGGTTTGGTGGTTAAGAGCACTGGCTGCTCTCCCAGAGGACCTGGTTCAATTCCCAGCACACACATTCCCAGCAACTTCCACCTTTCTGTAACTCCAGTTCCAGGGCTTCTGACATCCTTACATATGTGGAGGCAAAATCATGAACATAAAATAAAAGTAAATTACTATATATATTTCTTAAATCACTAGGCTATTTGTTGAGAAAAGAAAAATCTTTACAAAAACATACTGCTTCTACCTGTAATACACTACAAGCTAAGTAGTCATTTTTTATTAGTTGTTTAAAGATTTCTTTATTTTTATGTGTCTTAAAAGTTCTCAGCACCATGTGGCTTCCAGGTGTGGAACTTAGCCATCAGGCCTCACAACAGGACGCCTACTCACTGAGGCACCTCACTGGCCCAGTACGGAGTCTTGACTAAGTCATTTGTATTTGGTATGTACAGATACATGATCAGCCACAGTCAAGACTGGCCTGTTACAGTGGGTCTTGGGTACACCGGCCTAACATGCCCAAGGCCCTGCAGTCTATCTACAGCATCACTGAAAAGGAAAGTAATGAGTGTAGTTTGGTGAAAAATTGTTACTTCTATAAAAAATATTATTTGAATAACAAAAGTAGGATATTTCTTTCCGTTGAGGCACTAATCACTTAGCTTATTGTGTTTCATTTTCTTGAAATAAAAACCAAAATATACTTAATGTAGCCCAGAGCAGCTACATTAGCAGTCCGTGGTCTTCTTGCTCAGGCTCTGGTCTTTCCCTGACCTTGCTAATGGAGAAGAAGCCTCTGGGGACCCTGGGCTTCCCCTCGCTCAGCCCCAACTGTGTTCTCCTGGGACCTCAGCCAGAGGGTGTCTGCCCACAGTTAGACCTCACATTGCTTGCAGAGGCAGAAGTAGGTGTTTTAACCTCTGGAGCTAGAGCTGCAGGTGGTTGGGTACTCAGTAGCCAGTATGAGTATTGTGACCTGTGTTTGGGTCCTCTTGAAGAACAGCAGTGCTCTTAACTGCTGGACCATCTCTCTAAACCAGCCCTATTTTATCAATAAACCCAGTAAATACAGTATTCAAGAACATATAGTACTATGGACTCAGCTCCACACTGAAAGGGAAGGAGAAATGGCTCATCACACTGGACTCCTTTTGTAGTCTGTGGCACCTTAACCTGTCTGATAACAAAGCTGCCATGCCACTCTCCGGAGTAACAGGTTGCCTCACAAAGGACAGGAAGGCTCAGTCCTTAACAAAGAGCATCTGTGACAGGCGCCCCCAGGAAGCAAGCGGCTGTGGGGAAGAAGTCTCTGAGAATCCCGGGCTTCCCTTCGCTTGGCCCCAGTTGTGTTACTTCCGTCCTCCTGGGGCCTCAGCCAGAGGGTGTCTGCGCATAGTTAGAAATGGATGGATGACACACCGCTTAAGACTAAATGTTCATTCACGGTTCCCTTTCCTAGCTTCTTTCTCTGGTCTCACCTTACCCTTCCAGTGAGTAAAAATAAGATCTTAGCTAATGTCCCATTAGACATGATGGGTGTAAGACTTCAGAATGAGATCTAATAAACATGGGAGTGAGAGGGTTTTTCTACTAGCTAAACCTAATTTTAGCAAGCCTTTCCATTTCCCATGCTTCAGATGCCCGCTGTTTAAAAATTGTTTGTATGTAGGTCAGACTCCACCATCCCGTGCTTTGCCACTGCTGTTTTGAAGCTTGTTCACTGTCTGTCCTCCCTCCACTCCCCTTCCTCTCACCTCTTCTTCCTCCTCCTCCCATCTCAGAAATTGAAGTGTGTGTGTGTGTGTGTGTGTGTGTGTGTGTGTGTGTGTGTGTGTTGTTTAATGGACTGTGTACACATTTTATTTAACAATGTCTTCTTGGTATTTCAGGTTTATGAGAGTTGTACTTTAAGCTTGTAAGAATTAGCAAGAATATATTGACTTTTTTGTTTTAAGTAATGATACTTGTGTCAAGTAGCCCCACCCCCCAAAGAAAAGGATCTTTAGATTTCAGGTAGACAAAACATTGATTTTTGTCTTCATTCCAGTCCTCTAAATTCCTATTTCACCTTTGATGTTTTCTACATCACTTTTTTGGAGCTGTGGCCATGGCTCAGCTTGTAAACTGCTTGCTAGTGCCAGCAGGAAGACCTCCTTTGGTATAATATTTATGTAACTGCCTCATCTGACACCGCACACTTAGAGCTCCAGGTCTGGGCAAGTGCAGATGGAATCCCTAGGGTTTGCTGGCATCAGTCTAGTTGAATCTCAGAAGCAGGCTGCCATCAGTCTAGTTGAATCTCAGAAGCAGAAGTAGCTCTTTTACTCGAACCTTTTTTGCTGCCACCCACTTCCAGTGAGAATGGCTTTGCAGTCCTGTCTATGGTGATGCAAGAGAGAAGATCATTTCTCAGATTTCATAGTACGTCTCAGCACAGGCTGAAAGTGGGCTGGCCTTGTTCACATGTGCAGTGGTGCAAGGACAACCACAGTGTCTGGAGCCAGGCTTGCTCCATCCTCAGACCCAGCTCCCCATTCCCATGCTTTATGTTGCTCAGTAAGAAAGGGGAAGAGGTCAAGTGAGATTAAATGTATTTATGCTATAAAGCTCTTTTGTTTGTTTGTTTGTTTCTTTTTGTTTTGTTTTGTTTTTGAGACAGGGTTTCTCTGTGTAGCCCTGGTGTCCTGGGACTCACTCTGTAGACCAGGCTGGCCTTGAACTCAGAAATCCGCCTGCCTCTGCCTCCCAAGTGCTGGGATTACAGGCATGCACCACCACTGCCCGGCTTAAAGCTCTACTGGAGCATAGTAGCATATGTTTCCTGTATTACATTTCTGGGTGGTCTAGAACACATTTCGCGCACATTTGCTGTGACGTAATAGAAGATCAGGCTAGAGCTATCACTCAGTAGAGAGTTCATGTGTGTGAAGACTGCAATGTAATCCCAAATACTATATAAAACCAGGCATCAAAACATATTAATAACTCACACTTGTAATCTCAGCACTCAAAAAGTAGAATCAGGAATATCAGTTTAAGGTCATGCTTAGCTAAAAAGAGAATGTGGGTCTAGCCTGGAGTACGTATGCGATCCTGTCTCTAAAAGAAGTTTATTCTCGCTGTCTGAAGATGGGGGCTCTTAGGGAAGCTGTGTCTGTGCCTTCTAAGTTGACATTGCTCTGCTTGCAGCCCTCTGTGTTTCTATCCTACCATATCCCTGTGCTCTTTCTTGGATATTTGTTAGTAGATCTAGGACCTCTCAGGAGGTCCTAATGATCTCCTCAGGCCATAGTCACACCTGTGCTGCCAACCAGACCCCTACACACTGAATATCAACCCCACACCTGAAGAGAGGCTTTTGGAACTTTTTTTTTTTTTGGCATCTCCATATATGAATTTTTAGACATTTCCAGGAGCTAGAGGTGATTACGAACCTTGACTGATCTTCCAGAGGACCAAGGTTCAAGTCCCATCACCGACATGGAGTTGACAACTGTCTATAACTTCAGTTTCAGGGAATCTGTTATCCTCACACACAGATAGATGCAAGCAAAACACCAATGCTCACGAAGAAAAATAAAAAATTTAAAAGACATTTTCCAATACTCACACACTTTATTTCAAAATTGGGGGTTATTGATGTTCCACTGTGAAAAGGTGTTTAAGTGAGTTCTTTCCAAAGACTGAAGGAAGGAGCATTGGAAGTGCTGCTCACTTCTTTGTAGCACTTGGGCTTGGCAGAAGCAGGGCGGCTCTCTGAGCTCTCTACTCAGTTCTAGACTGCCTGGAATTACATAGTGAGACCCTATCTCAAAGAAATGAGTGAATAGATGAATAGATATCTTGTGGATGTGATGGGGTGAGGACTTTCTTATCAAGTGTTTCGTTTGAGCAGAGTATTATGTATGAAGAGAACTGGACCTTGAGTCAGATGGCTTGAATATATTATATGCTTTTCCCTGCTTTGTCCATAAAGAAAGCTTTGAAGCCATACATAGTAGCATATAGCTGTAATTCTATCCTTCAAGTGGCTGAGACAGGAGGATCATCACAAGTTCAAGGCTCGCATGAAGTACATAGCTCCAGACCAACCTGGACTGTAGACCTTATATAAAATACAAATTGCTTTGGGACTTTTCTGAGCTTCATTTTACTCCCTATAAGATAATACTGTGGGCTGGAGAGGTGGCTCGGCAGTAAAGGCACTGACTGCTCTTTCAGAGGTCCTGAGTTAAATTCCAACAACCATATGGTGGCTCACAACCATCTGTAATGGGATCCAATTGATTGATTGATTGATTGATTGATGGATTGATTGATTGATTTTATGTGTGTGAATGCACCGTTGATGTCTTCAGACACACCAGAAGAGGGCATCAGATCCCATTACAGATGACTGTGAGACACCCTGTGGATCTAGTTGAGCCATGGCCTCAGCCCTGTAATTCATTCTTAATAGTAACTATCTTTCCTCAGTTAAGTGTTTCTTCTACAAAGAAATGAATAAAAAGCTGATCATCAGCCAGTGAGATAGATAGTGAGGGTGCTTGCCTCAAGTCTGGCTGTCCAAGGTCAGTCCTCAGAGCTCATACAAATAACTTGCTCCTACCAGTTCTCCTCTAGCCTCCATGCTTGTACCATGGTGTGTTTGTGCCCATTCATCCACATGCTAAATAAGTCTTTATTTGTTTATGTTCTACAGTCATGGACATTGAGTTGGTGCCTGCCTACCCCCACCCCACCCCCAGTGCATGAATACTTACAGTACTCTAAATCTTTTTCCACAGGTCAAATGCCAGGCCCTGGCTCCATGATGCCTGGGCAGCCCATGCCAGGTCGCATGATCCCCGCTGTGGCAGCCAACATTCACCCTACTGGGAGTGGTCCTACTCCTCCTGGTATGCCTCCAATGCCCGGAAACATCTTAGGACCCCGGGTACCCCTGACAGCACCAAATGGCATGTGTAAGTAGCACAGTGGGGGACATTACCCCAGCATCCTGCTTCGGAAGCTACAGATGAGGAAGAAAAGGTTTCTTCAGAGATATAGCAAGCCCATAGACAGTCTAGCCTGCAGCAGTGGTTGTGGGAGATGACGTTTTTTGGTGTGAACGCTCAGGCTGTGTACCGAGATCTGTGGGGAAGCCACTGATTCTGTCCTGATTAAACCTGACGCGTTTGAATCTCATCTGACATGCATAGTTCCTGGCTGTTCTTTCCCCTACAAGAACTTTTATGCTGTAGAATTAAAGGTGGTAAGTAGGGAAAATGTGAAGTTCAACCAGACCTAGTCCAGTTAAAGGGTACACTCCTTTAATCCCAGTGCTCAGGAGCAGAGACACTTGCGAGGCCATCCTGGTGTGTGTGTCTGTGTGTGTGTGTATGAGAGA
>NC_034599.1:103616512-103645228 GCF_900095145.1 Mus pahari
GAGAGAGAGAGAGAGAGAGAGAGAGAGAGAGAGAGAGAACACTCCAGGCCAGCCAAGGCTACATAGTAAGACTCTCTTTTAAAAAAGAAAAAAGAAAAAAAAAAGAAAAAGGAAAGAAAGATGAAAATTGGTTTAAAGACAGGAGTCTGAGCTTGTGTTCGGAGCTCAGGTCATTTCTCCCATAAGCCCTCCCCCTCCCCCGGGCCAAGCCTGACCCCCAAAGAGTTACATGAGAGGCTGTGCTCTCCAGCTGGTTGGACATGCTCAGTGAAAATGATCCAGCCATAAGCTCTGATTCCTTAAGAAGTTCCTGGATGTGGCCAGAAATTAACTCCTATTCACAAAACAGTAAATAACCAGAACCCTCGGCCTGCTGGGCAGAGATGGCTCACCAGCACTCGGGAGGCAGAGGTAGGCAGAGCTCTGAGTGTGAGGACAGCCTGGTCTACAGAGAAAATTCCAGGACAGCCAGGGCTACAGAGATCTCTATCTCAGAAGAGAAAAAGAAAAAAGGAAAAAGAAAAACAATCCTTGACTGCCTCCATGAGCTTTAATTAGGAGAATGAATGAATGAGTGAATGAAAAAACTTGGATAGGACTGTTCATCTCTTAATGTTGAAACGTAACCAATAGCCTTAAGCACCACTACTATGACTTCCTGCTGGAATGGACTGAGTTCTAGAACAATGATCCAAAATAACCCCCCCCCCTTTTTTTTTTTTTAAAGTTGGATAAACATCATTAGAACTAAAGCTGTAACTGGTGGGATGTCTCAGCAGGTCAAGACTCTTAGAGCCAAATCTGACATCATGAGTTTGATCCCTGGGGACCTGCATCATGGAGGAAAGAACTGATTCTCACTTTAACACATGCTCTCGCACCAGCAAGCCATGCACGCGTACACACACACACACACACACACACACACACACACACACGAAACAGCTACAACAGGGAACTTCAAAATCCTTGGAATGCACTGTAATACTCCAGGAGACTTCTTGCAGGGAAGGTGGCTTCATGTAGAGAGGCATGTGAATCCTGGCCCATATGAAAAATTATTTCCCTTGAGCTTAGGGTCAGATAGCATAGTAGAGTGGGTAACAAAGTCACCTCCCAGGCAAGACAGAATTGGCCTTCCAGGAGAGCAGACCCGGGTTGTCCTCTCTTCGTCATCAGACCATGACACCGGACTTTGTCACTTGTCTGCTTGGTTTTGACGTTAGGATTCTATTCTGAAGGGCCCTCAAAAGAGTCCCTTGAGAATCCATGTGGAGTCCATGTACCAGGAGTGATCTTTAGAGAATCTGGCCTCTGACTTGACTCCTGGACTCTGGACAGCCACATTGTATGAGTAGCTTCCTGTCCTTAGGACGTGGGATCTTCTACTCAGAGATCACAAAGGGAGGAGATGATTGGATTCAGAAAGCTTTCAAAAGCTGTAGAGATTTGATAAAAAAAACCTCATGGGAATATAGACGGGTGAATTCCTGATTAGTGTAGCTGGGCTTTAATTATTTGTTTGATATGTTTTCATTTCTGGCAAGAGTTTGAGGTTTTAACATCTTAGATTAAATGATCTCTAGGGTTCCTTTGTACACGAAAGCAGCTAGAGTTGAAACAGAAAAGAACCCCAGACACTCAGGCTAATTGTTCCCTTCAGGACCTGACCTAGTTTGGGCCAGAAATCCAAGGATGGCAGTTGAAGGCCTCCTAAGAGTACCCAGCTTGTCAGCAGCTGCCTCAGTGGGGTTCTGTGGCTCTGGTAGAAATAGCTAATCAGCAAGAAGTTATGATATCTCTCCTGTGCCCAGCTAGGATAGACACCATGGAATAAAGAAAGAGATACAGAACTAGCCCATGAAGGCTCTGATTATTTAATGAAGAAACACAATTAGAGAGAACAATTAGAATACAATAAAATGTAAATATAATTAACTTATAAAACAAATGTCTGGAGTGGTTCTTGAAATGAGTGGTCCTTGGAGAAGGGTGGGTGAACTCCGAAATGCCCCTCCTATCTCTTAGGCTAGGGTGAGCAACTTCAGCAGCAGTCGGCTTCTGTGCACTTGACCTCAGGTAGCAAGACTATGAACCAATATTGCTTTCCTGCTGCAGAGTTACTTCCTGAGGATGGTGGTGCATGTCTTTAATGCTAGCATAATGGCTGAGGCAGGCAGATCTCTGAATTCGAGGCTAGTCTGGTCTGCACAGCAAATTCCAGGCCAGACTAGGCTGCATGGCAAAATCTTGTCCCCAAAAAGGAAAAACAGAATCCTTTCTGTTACTTCCCGTTAAGTGGACTTTCCTAACCCTCCCTGTGTTTCCAGCAATGACGAGTTACCTTGAATGTGTTTGCAGATCCTCCTCCACCACAGCAGCAGCCGCCGCCTCCACCTGCAGATGGGGTCCCTCCACCTCCTGCTCCAGGCCCACCAGCCTCGGCCACTCCCTAGCCTGGAAGATATAGGAGCCTCCACAGCCACCACAAGCTGGATGGGGATGGCAGGACTTGTGTCTCGGCTTCCTTGGTTTTCTTGCAGGATTTTTTTTTTTCATAACCCCAAGCACAAGTCCCATGTCTCTCCACTCCCTGATAACTTCTTGTGTCAGGTCCTTAGTTGATACTCATTGGAAAGCCTGTGGTGACTGGTGTGCTCTGGTCATTTAAAAAGTACCATATGTCTCCTCTGTCCCAGAGTGACAGATGTTGGCAGGTGGTCTGCAGGTCCTGTTGTGTTGACATTAGTATTTGTGTGTGTGTGTGTGTGTGTCTCTTTTTCTCTCTCTCTTTCTCTTTCTCTTTCTCTCTCTCTCTCTCTCTCTCTCTCTCTCTCTCTCTCTGCTTTGTCTAAGGCTTCAATGTATAATCCTCTATAATTATTGTCCTTTCTTCCTCTGTTATGGTTGTTTTTTAAGGAAAGTATCCTAAGTTAATAGAAACCAAAAAATGGTAATGGGCAGAAAGAGATAGCCACAGAGGGACACACCTTAAGGCATTATAAGTGACCTTATTTCTGCTTATCTGAGCTAAGAGTGGTGCTACTGATAAAGTCCCTGAGACTTGTCACACATAAATGCACCAAGATGAGAAGAGCTGGGGAAGGAGGGAGTATCCTTTTGATTTAATTTCCTGGTGAGGACCATGAAGGACTTCACTCTGCCTGGACCATGCCACTGTACCTAGTGTGTGATAGATAGCAAAGAGCACAAGCATTACAACAAGCCACTCCTTCATTCTCCCGCCATTCTGGTTGTCTGTGCAGAAGATTTGCAGTATTGGAACGAGATGGTTGTTTTCCCAAGGGCAGCATGAGCTTTAAAAGTTGGGATTTGGGGAGGCATTTGCTGGGTTTTCCCAGACTAACAAAAACCTCCCTACCCTCCCCAAATACATAGGGTCTACCCTTGCTTGCCACCCCAATAAACGTTCCAGACAAATTTTACATGTTTTTTAAACCTTCCTATAAGAAAGGAAAAAATTTCAAATGGGTTAAGTAGATTATGTTAAATATTTTCTCTCATGCAGCTTGGTTGGGATGGGTAGGTACAGATCCCTAAACTACCTCTCGCTGTAGCCAGGGTGAGTGGGATTCTTAAGCGGTACTGAGGTACAGAGTGGGAATGCTCACATGTGATCAGCAGCCTCCTGTACCTTCCTTTTCTGAGACCTCACGTTCCATCTGTCACAGGGCTATGGAGACTGTGCTGATGGCACAGGGACCTCACTTGGCTCCAGAGTGCTCGACTTTAAGGTTTGGAGTGCCATCCCAGAGGAATTGCCACCAAAAAAAAAAAGCCTTAATTTGAGCCTGTATCTACCCTTGCTTATGAACAACTAGATCGGTTTTGGTTTTGTCAGCTTCTTTCCTCCCTCCCTCCCTCCCTTCTGTCTTTCCATTAGTAGCAAAAGGATGTTTTTGGCAGAACTTTAAGTGGCAGTTTCATTCTTGAGAGTGCAAGGTAGAACACCTTATGGGTGTGTTTTCTGTGTGTGTTTTAAAGCTTTATGTGTGAGAGCTGTAGGTAGGCATTTCTTAATAACAAAAAAAAAAAAAAACACACACAGTTGAGATTTGCCTTTAAGACTCTTGGTTTGCCTCTAACCAGGAGCCCAGGTCACCACCAGAGTCCTAGAGCTAAAGACTCCAGAGCCTTGGGGTGGAGATGGAGATGCGCTTGTTCCTTGGGTACTTGCTTTTCTCCTTTGCCTCGAGGAAGACCCCGGTGTCTTCTGACTGCAGCCAAGGTTGCCCTCCTTNCCTCCATTCTCTCCCAAAGTAAACTGACTCCATCACTTGCCTTCTCCTCGGAGTCCTAGTGGGAGGATAGGACTCTGGTTGTTTGTAACCTGAGGTCTGTAATGTGATCACTTTCCAGTTTTGAGAGATGCAAGTGGGAATAATTTTTACGTTGTTGATAATCTAAAGAACCTAAGTTCAACACAGCTCTTTCCATGACTGTCGGTTAGGTATCATTCCTATAATAACACGCATCCAGGTTTGTGAGGGGCTTGGATACTGTGTGGGTTTTGTACAAATGTGTTTCTCAGTGTGGGTTTGGGGGTTTTGTTGTTTTTTTCTTTAGGTTTTGTTTTAATGAGGGAAAGGAGTTATGAGAGTTTGGGAGAAAATGAATGAAAGNGGCTTAATGTCCCTCTTTTGCATTGAATAAATGAAAAACCATTTATGAATTCTAGTCCCATTCTCTGCAGTCATCCATTCATTTCTAGTGTGTCCTGTAAAGAAAGAGTTCTCAGCCTCACCTGGGCCTGGTTAGATCTTAAAATGCCGTGGCTCAGGGCCTTTACACGGTGCTTCAGTATTGAATGAATGCCTTCCCCTTCGTTCAAAGAAAGAAGCTCTCCAGGAGGAAGGTAACCTAAGGAACATCCTGGTGCCTCCTCCCAGGGGAACAGCCCTTGTGAGCCAGAGTTAGTAGGTAATGCTTACATGGAACCTGATCTCTTAGCTGATAAGAGGTGCTTGCAACCAAGCCTGGTGACATAGGTTCAATCCCCTGGCTACCCACATAGTGGGAGAGAACTGACTCCAAGAATTATCCTCTGGCCTTCACGTGCACACTAGTATTGCATACATATATATTTATATGGGTTGTTTTTTTTTTTTTTTTAAGAGTCTCACTGTTGTATAATCTTGACTGGCCTGGAACTCACTATACAGATCAGTCTGGTCTTGCACTAACAGGCATCCCTCTGCCTCTCGAGCACTAGAATTGAAAACAAATGCCACCACATCTGGCTTTAAATTTTTTTCATTAAAAAGGTTGGTAGTACAAAACTCTACAAAGCCTTCTCAGGACATTTATCCAATAAAAATAGGAGATCCTGCTATGTTTGAAGTATATAGCCTTACATACAAGTATATCACAGCTGTAAATAAAGTGGCCAGGCTGTACCATCCACACCACCAGAATGCAAGACAGTTAATAAATAGCATTTCACATAGGGCAAGCATCCTTGAAGAAAACGTAATTTACAGTATCCTGATGGCAGAAAAGGTATTGTGGTACAAGCAAGACCTATCCACAAAGTTATATTTTTTCCTGGAGAAAACTGAGAATGTAAAATCTGAACTGAATGGCCTATAATTTCTGTATAATATCCTGACTTCAGTTCCTAGTGGGAGGTGCAACATGGTTTCTGATGTGCTGCCTGTGGAATCCTGGGGGTGGGGAGGAACTAGACGTGATTAATCCTGGGAACATATATCTCTATCATAAAGGGCAGAGGCGAGTGAATCTCTTGCGATCCCACCTAGGGCTGCATAGTGAGGTGGGGGTGGACTTCAATCCTGACCTTGAGACAGATCTTATACCAGGCTGCTATAAAGAATGGTAGTAGTGCCTCGTGCTTTAATCTCAGCAGGAGTGGAGAGAGGCTACACAGCATGGGGGGGGGGGCGAAGAGAGTGGATCTGGGGGGGGGTTGGCATGGTAGACTTCTTTCATAGCTTTTGCATTTTTAAAGGGCTGAAGACCACTGGTAGTGGCCTAGCTGTGTTAACACTTTAATCCCAGCACTGGGGAGTCAAAGGCAGGCAGATCTCTTGAGTTTGAGGACAGCCAGAGCTACAGATAATCCCTGTTCAGGGAGTGTAGGGATGGAAAATTTAGTAAACCCGTTACAATTAATACCATTGTACCTTCTGGGACCAGCAGACTCTGTTCTGACTCCTGGGAAAACTAGGGGGTTCCTGTGTTTGCCTTTCTGCTATGCAGAAATTGGAGGTAGCCGGTTGTGGTGGCGCACGCCGGCAGGATTTGCTGAAGGAGGCAGAGGCAGGAGGATCACGAGTTCAAGACCAGCCTGGGCTACACGTTTTTAAAAAAAAAGAAAAAAAGAAATTGGAGGTAATCCTTAACCACTTGGCCATGCCCCCCACCCCCACCAGGCTTTTGAATGTTCTTGTAACTTCATGGAGAGCAGCCATGTAACCTGTACTGACAATAGCTTTGCCCTTTATAGGAGAGATTACCTGCCCTAAAGACAGTTTGTGAAGACCTTAGCAAAGTAGTGACAGCACCGTAGGCACCTGACAGTAAGGGAGACAATCTTTCTGCTTCCCTAGCCGCCTACGGTCTGCTCTCCTAGACGGAGCAGGTGTGGGGCTGCAGTCTTGACAGGATGAGGTCTTGAGCCTGGCTTGGCCTTGACACTGACAGACTTCTTTCTGATAGCCATCTAGGTTGTAGCATCCCTACCTCCATGTCTGCTCACTTGCTGTTTGTTGAAACAGGCCTTGTATCCCAGAACAGCCTTCAGCTTCTGATCTTCCTGCATCTACTGTCTGTGTGCCACCCAGCTAAGGGTCATCTTATTCTGCAACATCTGCAGGGCCCTGGGAAGTCCTTAGTCCTCCTAGGCAGCAGGAGTCATCTGCATCAGTTGAGTGTTTTCTCCCAACTGGCCTGGCTTTGGAGTTAGTTAATAAATGCAAAATCCCTTTGCATCATAATAACAAACCATTGCCTGGCACAGTAACCACCCCCAAGTTTGCGATGACCCTTTTCTGAAATGAGAACACTCAGTCTCCATGAGGAAGTTATGTCAACACAAAAACTCTTTAGCCCATCCATTCCAGGAATGGTGTGAGTAGATGTTATTCCTAGTAGCCCATTCTGCACCCCACCCCCCACAAAAGTAACAGTTTGTCTCCATGCCTAAGATCGAAAGCTTGATCATTCTGTGATGGTCATTACTAATAGCATAGCAGCTAGGAATAGCAGTGTACCTGTACTCCTGGAACGTGGGAGGCAGAGACAGGAGATTTAGGAATTTAAGGTTGGCTTCAGTTCTGTAAAGATTGTTGCCAACCTGAGTTATGAGGGAAGGTCTCGAGGGGCTGCAGCATTAAATGCCCAGGTAAAGGTGGATGCTGGGCTGGGTAAGGAGATAAGGCTTCTGGTGCCCTACTCTGCATCCTGCTCCCTCTTGAAATGCGAGAAAGGAAACGAGGGTCTGTAGAGCACACATAGTGACTTAAAACTGTAACAACAGTTCCGGAATGGTGTGACCATCAGTCCAGAAGTTCTGAGTCTTCTGACTTTTTGGATACCAGGTATGGGTGTTGTGCAGATACTTGCAAGCAAAACACCCATGCACACAAAAATTAATTTTTTAAAGGGTGAAATGAGAAGCCTCCATATTCAGATGAATACACCTTTTTTTTTTTAATTTATTTATTATATGTAAGTACACTGTAGCTGTCCTCAGACACCCCCAGAAGAGGGAGTCAGATCTTGTTAAGGATGGTTGTGAGCCACCATGTGGTTGCTGGGATTTGAACTCTGCACCTTTGGAAGAGCAGTCGGGTGCTCTTACCCGCTGAGCCATCTCACCAGCCCCTGAATACAGCTTTTAAAAAGGAAAGCCAAAATTTGAGTATGTTTGTGTTCATACTGAGGATTTAAAGTCAGATTGGTGTTCATCCAGACAAAATTATGTGTGGCCCATGGTATGGGAACAGTCGTAGCAGGATCAGTGAAGCGGGTTCTTTGCTGCACTTAAGGATGTGTGCAGCAGTCTTGGCGGTGGTCTTTATGGCTCTGCTTGGCTTTGGAGACAAATTACCAAAACACAGTAGGAAAGATGCATGAAGAAGCCATTGCCATACAAAGCATGTGTAGCACCCAGATGGCGCATGATGTGAATAGAGGACATGTGGAAGCTATAGATAGGCAGTGGTGGTTTTCTTGTTCTAGTTCTCATATCACTTAAGCCTTCGTGCACGCACACACTATACATTTGACACTGCTTACCAGATCCTTTCACGCTGGAGTCGCCAGTGACTAACTCCGGGAAAACACAGATTTGATGCTAAATCTTGCTCTTCTCACCACAGAATGAATGAGCTTTTACCGTTGGATTTATAGGCATTGCCCAATTACTCTGTTCTCAGTGTTAGGGAGGAGCAGGGGCCAGCGGTTTGCTTGCTTGCTTGCTTGCTTGCTTGCTTGCTTGCTTGCTTGCTTGCTTGCTTGCTTGTTTAGTACCAAATTGGTGCTGGGTGTACAGCTCACTTGCATCACTTTACTTGCATGCACACGGCCCTGGGTTCAGTTTCAGACAACTTAAACAAAATTGAAAAAAGTGGTAGCAGAATTTCTCTCCTGGGAGGGGAGAAGATAGTTGAGGAAGGAAATATTTCACATTCACTTGCTTGTTCTACTGATCAAAACAGAATTTAAAAGGATAGTTACAAGCTGGGCGTGGTGGCGCATGCCTTTAGTCCCAGCACTCGGGAGGCAGAGGCAGGCAGATTTCTGAGTATGAGGCCAGCCTGGTCTACAAAGTGAGTTCCAGGGCTACACAGAGAAACCCTGTCTCGAAAAACCATTGGTTCTAGACAGGGATTACAGGCATGAGCTACCATAACCAGCAAATACAATTATTTTGCAGTACTAGGAACTGAACCTGAAGTCTCACTCATTTTAGGCAAGTACTCTCCCTAACTCTTCGTGTTTTACCATAACTAGGAAAAGACACTATTGTGACCATGCCCTAGCATGAAAGGATTTACATAGGATCTCCCGTGCGGTAGGAACCAAAATCCACTTTAGACAACTACCACCCAAGAATTGAAGAGAGGAGTAGGTATTATATCTGGGTAAGCAAGCCCCCTCTTGACTGGAACTCCAAACTAGGACACGTGTGTCGTTGCCACTCTATAGATGCCATACAGACCCTACATAGCCACCTCTGAGCCAGGATGTAAGATCCTAGCTGCTGGAATTTTGTCAGCCTTGAGGGGGCTCTAAGCTGCAACCATACTTGTGAAAGAAAAGGAGTGTTGAACCAAGCAACTCACTAGAAGACAGGTGTGAGACAGATTGAATGATGGTTCTCCATCTTGTTCATATTTGGTCTCTGACAGAAATGAGACTATCAACACCAGCATCGCCCCATGCCCTTGGACTGAGCTGAACATGATCATTTAGGTCAATAATAAAACATCAAGAAGTAGTCTACCTGGAGGCGGGGAAAGCCAGGTGACTAAGCTGTAGTTCTGCCTCCCTTCCAACAGGTCTCCCAGTAAGCAGTAAACCTGGGTTAGGAACGGAGACCTCTCCACGTTGCATGTGCACCTGGCAGTGATCTAATCAGGAACTTGGGTTTGGGTAGTACTAGTCACCCGCGGAAGGCCGCCCTGGATTAAGAGAACGCAAGGTGGAGTCCAAATACTGGGGACCGGTCTCACCCCTTGCCAGATAATACGTTGGGTGGACCTGGCTGTGCAAGATTTAAACTAATGGCTTTGGCTGTGGACAGATTAGGTCTGATCCGATTAGAGCCTAGGCCGTAGTATTCGCCTCCTTGCCAGGCTCTGTCGATGTTCTCCCTGCTCCCGAAGAAGACTTAGAGACAGACTGGAGAACCTTCCCGGCACCGAATTCTGGATTGGCAACCGACAGTCCGTGCCCCCCGGCTCTGCTCTCTCCACACTGAGGGCGCGGGCTTCCGCCCCCTGTGGCCCTTCCGAGCCCCGCCCCGAGCCTGCGGGTGTCGGAGCCCGCGACGTCCCCGCCTCCCCTGCGCGCGCGTGGCGGGTGGGTTCCTCGCAGGTCCGCGGCCCAGCGCTCTCAGCACTGGGAGCGCAGGCGGGCCCCGTGGGCTGCAACCGGTGCACCTGTCGGCTTCCCCCAGTGGCTCTGCTGCCGCCCCTGCGCGCCGCGGGTGCATCGCTCTCCACGTCCCGTGCCAGAGGGGTCTGACTGTCCCCTGGCGAGGAAGACCGAGAGGGGCCGGCGTCAACGCGACGTGCTGCGGGGCGGGCGGAGTGGGGGCGGCGCCGAACGCGGCAGCGGCAAGCGGCAGCAGCGGCGCGGGAGGCGGGGAGGCGCGGCGCTCGGAGGACAGCGGCTGACGGCGGCATGCGGCGGCTCATGCTGCCCACCGTGGGCTAAGGCGGCCGCAGACAGGCGGCAGGCGCAGCGGCCGGGCAAGCCGAGGACGCAGCCAAGCCGCGCGCACCGCGCACAGCGGCCCGGGCTCCGCGCAATGGGCCGAGCTGGAGGCGGGGGCCCGGACTCGGGGCCGCCGCCAGTGCTGCTGCTTCTGGGGGTCACGCTGGTGCTCACCGCTGGGGCCGTACCGGGTAGGTACCCACCCGGACCGCGACCCCAGCCAGCCCCTTGCGCCCCACCCCATGCCAGGGTCTCGCTGGCTTCAGGTCCAGGTGGAGTCCCCAAGCCCTGACAAGGGGGCGGGGCACCGCCTGTCCTGCAGCCTGGGACCCGGCGGGGAAAAGGGAGGAGGAGAGGACCTGTAGGGGGTGGAGGACACAGGCCAGCGGGGAGCAGCTCATAGCCTGTGAGCAGATAGCAGGGTGGGCTAGGGTGGGGGTGGGGTCTTGAGGTAGAGGCGGGGTCTGTTCGGGGGCGGGGGCCTAGATGCGATTTGTGGGCAAGGCTGCGGGACGGGGCGGGGTCCGGAAGATGAGGCAAGGATGAGCCAAAGTTGGGGGGAGTACCCTGACCTCGTCTCGCAGACTGCGGGTGCTATTTGGGGCGGGAAACCATAGGCAATGTGTATTTACCAAGCTTGGGAGGCAGACTCAGGGGCGGGCCTTAGAAATGGGGCGTGGCCTTAGAATCCAAAGCAATGTCCCACGGTGGACCTAGGAGGTCTACAGGATCTCCCTCAGCCTCTCACCCCGACATGCCACCTTGACACCCTGCCCCTTGCCCTCCCTCCCACAGCACGGGAAGCAGGCAGTGCGATCGAGGCTGAAGAGCTGGTGAGGAGCAGCCTGGCATGGGAGTCGCGTGCCAATGACACGCGGGAGGAAGCCGGCCTGCCAGCAGCTGGGGAAGATGAGACCTCGTGGACAGAGCCGGGCAGTGAGATGGCTGCGGTGGGCCCTGGGGTCGGACCAGAGGAGGCACTAGAGGCATCGGCTGCAGTGACTGGCACTGCCTGGCTAGAGGCAGATGGCCCAGGCCTGGGTGGAGTGACTGCAGAGGCTGGCAGTGGCGACGCCCAGACCCTTCCAGCTACGCTCCAGGCTCCTGATGAGGCCCTTGGGTCATCTACAATGCCCCCTGCCATCCCTGAGGCTACTGAAACCAGTGGACCTCCCTCCCCTACTGTCCATGATAAGCCTAGTCTAGGCCCTGAACTCCCTAAGGAGATCCCCTTGGAGGTTTGGCTGAACCTGGGAAGCAGCACACCAGAGCCCACTTTTCCCCTTCAGAGCACTCTAGAGACCCAACCAGCCTCAGATATAATTGACATTGATTACTTTGAAGGACTGGATAGTGAGGGTCGTGGTGCAGACATGGGCAGCTTCCCGGGGTCACCAGGAACCTCAGAAAATCACCCTGATACTGAAGGAGAGACCCCTTCCTGGAGCCTGCTTGATTTATATGATGACTTCACCCCCTTTGACGAGTCTGATTTCTACCCCACCACATCCTTCTATGATGATTTGGAAGAGGAGGAAGAGGAAGAGGAGGATAAGGATACAGTAGGAGGTGGAGACCTAGAAGATGAAAATGACCTTCTCCTGCCCTCTCAAAAGCCTGGTGTGGGGCCTGGGACAGGACAGCCCACCAACCGGTGGCATGCTGTCCCTCCACAGCATACTCTGGGGATGGTACCTGGCAGCAGCATCTCTCTTAGGCCCCGCCCTGGAGATCCAGGCAAGGACCTGGCCTCAGGAGAAAATGGCACAGAGTGCCGAGTTGGCTTCGTCAGGCACAATGGCTCCTGCCGGTCAGTCTGTGACCTCTTCCCGAGTTACTGTCACAACGGCGGCCAGTGCTACCTGGTGGAGAACATAGGGGCTTTCTGCAGGTAAGGGGGTGACAGATGATGTCCAGGGGCTGGTAAAACAGGGTCTGAGCAATGTAATGGGACAGACTCAGCCAATGGGCATTCGAGAGGCATGACTTCCCAGATGAGGTACATTCACAGGATTCCCAGGTTTGCTAAGAGCCAGGCACATAGTGTACACACCGGTAATCTTACACTGGGGAGACTGAGTCAGGACAATTGTGAATTTGAAGCCAACATGGGCTACATAGTTTTTTTTTTTAAAAAAAAAAAAGCTATTTGTGATCTTGCCACCAGGACTCAGAAGTAATATTTGTCTTTAAAGGCTAAGTGAAGGGATTCCTCCTAGGGCTGTGGAAAGCAGCCATACTACTGAAGGGAGGAGACCTGGTACCCTGCTGCCAAGTTAAAATGGCTCCGGATGTCTCTGAAGGGGATGTGAGCATGTAAAGTCAGCGTGCACCCCTAGGCCATACTCAAGAGCAGCCACACACAGGTGAGGTCACGCAGAAACTTTTCAGGAGACCTTGCCAACAGGTTTTGGTTTTGGGTGACAGCTTTCTTCCATTGGTGACCGCCTGTCCTCATCCCAAACCTCAACAGTAATTTTTCGGTCACCTCACCTCTGGGAGAGATTTGCCTGATGGAGAACGTGACTTGTGGAAGATCCTAGGTCAAGGGTGGTCTGGGGGTGCTTTGAGAAGAGCATAGTCTTTTGGTTTGTTTTTGGGGCTGTTTGTTTGCTGTTTTAGACAGGGTTTCTCTTTGTAGCCCTGGCTGTCCTGGAACTCACTCTGTAGACCAGGCTGGTCTCGAACTCAGAAACCCGCCTGCCTCTGCCTCTGCCTCCCAAGTGCTGGGATTAAAGGTGTGCGCCACCACTGCCCAGCAAGAAGAGCATACTCTTGTTCTCACTGGCCTCTGAGGAGCATTCCTGCCCTCTATAGATCTCCTTTTTTTTTTTCTTTCCTTTGGTTGGTTGGTTGGTTGGTTGGTTGGTTGGTTGGTTGGTTGGTTTTGTCTTTCAAGACAAGGTTTCTCTCAATAAATCCCTGGCTGTACTGGAACTGGCTCTGTAGACCAGGCTGACCTCCAACTCAGAGATCATCCTGCCTCTGCCTCCTGAGTAAAAGGTGTGCGCCATCACTAGCCTTCCCCCCCCCATTGTTTTTTTTTCTTAGATTTATTTTATTATATGTAAGTACACTATAGCTGTCTTCAGACACCAGAAGAGGGAATCAGGTCTTGTTATAGACGGTTGTGAGCCACCATGTGGTTGCTGGGACCTGAACTCAGGACCTCTGGAAGAGCAGTCAGTGCTCTTAACCGCTGAGCCATCTCTCCAGCCCCTTGTTTTTATTTTTATACATTTATTTTAAAACAAAGTCTCACTGTATGGCCCTGGCTGGGGCTACTTCACAGAGGAGATTGGCCTCGAACTCATAGAGATCTGTCTGCCTCTGAATGCTGGTGTATACCACCATGCCCAACCCTTTCTTGTTCTTAAAAGACAGGGTCTTATGTGGTCTAGGCTGACCTTGAACTCCCCAACCTCCCAATTCCACCACCAAAGTGCTAGATCACATGCCTAAGTCACACTCAGTTTTAAATGTCTCCATGTTTATGTTCTGTAAGAAGTACTTAAGATTTTCCTGTACACCTTGGCATTGAAACTTGAGTTCCAGTTGTGTCTGATGTCATTTCCTAGATGACACTAGGATCAGCCCTAGAGGATGTGACTTTTTTTTTTTTTTTTTTTTTTTTTTTGAGACAGGGTTTCTCTGTAGCCCTGGCTGTCCGGGAACTCATTTTGTAGACCAGGCTGGCCTCAAACTTAGAAATTTGCCTGCCTCTGCCTCCCAAGTGCTGGGATTAAAGGCATGCACCACCACTGCCCATCCCAACAGTAATTTCTTTAATCATAAAACTTTGGTGATGAAAGACTAATGCCTGTGATCCCAGCACTGGAGAGGCAGAGGCAAAGGAAATAGGAGTTCAAGGCTAGACTAAGCTATATTACGAGTTTGAAGCCACCAGGAGTTGCATGAGATCCTGACTCAAAACAAATTATGATAGTCTTAGAAAGAACTTGCCAGTTCGTTAAAGACCACCAAAAAATGTAAAAGACCCTGTGAAGTTTGTACTCTCTTTGATCTGGGGAACTGTGGCCATGACTTCAGGCTAGGAATAGCAAGCAGTCTCTACAAAATCCTCTTTCATCCTACTGGAGGCTGACACTTTTTACCTTCAAAGTGATCTTCCCACCAAGGTGTGAAATCCAGAGCCTCTGGGGAGCTGAGGAAGCACTAGAACCTCCTGGCACTCTCGGGGAATTCTCTAATAGGAGAAAGACTGCCTTCCTGGACAGTCTGTGGAGCCGCTGTCTCCAACGGGGGGGGGGGCGGGGGGGGCGGGGAGGGCTTCCCACAGGGCCAAAGCCAAGTCCCCTTGCTCCGCTCCTATCCCAAGATCACACACAGACCTCCGTCCCCAGGCCTCTCTTCAGCTTTGCACACCCAGGCCTGGCGCCTGCTCCTAAACTGTTTTACATTCCGCTCACAGGGGACTGCTGAGTCTTTGGTTGCAGACTGCAGCATGTCTTTGTCTCCGTCACCCCGACCCGCTGCAGAGAGAGGATCTGAGCTAAGGCAGAACTTTTCTAGAACACTAGGCGAGAGGGGCCCCACATAGAGGGGTCTGCATTCCCTGGCAACCTCAGACCTCCCATCTCAGAGAGATTCAGCTGGAAAACAAAAATTCCTTATTTGGCACATCTCCCCACCCTGGTTTGGGTGTGAGGGAGCCATCTCGCTAGCACATAATTTCCTCGTCTCTGGGCCCCTTTCTCTAGTCTGTCATTCACCCGAGGTTCATGTCCTCCCTCCTTTGCCTGCCTCTGTATCCTTCCACATCTCTCTCTTTGAAGCAGCCTGGTTCCCATGGAAACAGCAATGTCACTGGAAGAGTTGGAGCCTGGGAATGTCCCCAAGGGCAAGAGAAAGTCACTCAACGAAAGAACGAAAACCCACCCTGAGGGGTTGATTCTCACTATGCTGGCCGGGGGTTCTCACAGTCCTAAGAAGGTTTAGGGACAGAACCTTTGCAGGGGTAAGAAGGGGATCCACCCATCTCTGTCAGGTCCCATCTTTTTGGTGTCATAGGAGCTAGATGGGATAGAGGCTACCACGTGCGGGGGCAGGTTCCAGTATGTCACCTTGGATCACACCACCATCTATCTTATACCCAATGCCAGGTCAGGCAGAATTCTGGGCATCTCTGCAAGGCAAAAGCTCAGGGTTCTGTTCCCGCCCTATCACCTACCAGTCACTTTCTCTGCTTTGCTCGTTTATTTCTATCCCAGGGTTGGAGCACCTGGCCCATTTCCTACCTGTAACTAACACTGAGGTTACACTGATGGGATGAGGTTTGTTCAGACCGGGGGCTGCCGCAGTCAGTCCCCAGAGCAGGCTATTGAGTTGAGTGTTGTTGGCATCGGAGTCAGGCTCTTGCTGTGGCAGGACTGCCTGCCCATCACCTGAGTGCCTCTGTGTCCTTGTAGGTGTAACACCCAGGACTACATCTGGCACAAGGGGATGCGCTGTGAATCCATCATCACCGACTTCCAGGTGATGTGTGTGGCCGTTGGCTCGGCTGCGCTTGTGCTTCTCCTCCTGTTCATGATGACCGTGTTCTTTGCCAAGAAGCTCTATCTACTCAAGACTGAGAATACCAAGCTGCGGAGGACCAAGTAAGTCTGTACCTGCAGCCCTGCCATCAGCAGGGGCACGGCCCCAGCCCAGGGTTCTCGGACGGTGTCTGGCGCCTGTTCTCCAGCCCTCTGGCTCATGCTAAAAGTTTACTGAGTTATTTATTCATACGTAGAACATGCTGGGTAAAGAAAGCCCAGGGGCTGTGTAACTGTCAGCCATGTTCCAGCACCTAAAACCCAGGAAAGGGTGCTAAAGACAGGGCTGCCAGCCTACGCCCTGTCCCTAAGTAAATTACCACACTTGCTCTGCCTGTCTGTACCTGCTTCCCTGGTCCCTGACACCCAGTGGTCCATCAATCAGTATAGAGTAACTCCATCCCCTTTAAATCTGTTATCATTTAAGACCAGCTCCCCCTCCTCAGTGGATACTGAGGGGATGTTAGGCTACACTGCAGTCATTGCCTCTTCAAAGCTACCTCCTTAGGCTAGGGAGTTAACATAGTCGACGGGATGCTTGCCTCTGGTGGTGCTCAAAACTACCACTTGATCCACTGTACCACATAAATGGGCTATGACAGCATATCCCAGCACTCGGAAAAGGTGGAAGCCAGATGACCAGAAGTTCAAGGTCATCCTCAGCTACGTAGGGAGGCCAAGGGTAGCCTGAGCTATGTGGGACCCTTTGTCCCTTTGAGCCATGCCTCATGAACTAGTCCACTGGCCACCACCGTTCACTCTCACCTTTTGAGAGTGAGCGCCAGTCTACAGTAGTCCCTTTGATCGTTGTCTGCTCTCACCTGTAGGAGCAATCCACTTTACTTGTAATTAAGTCGTACCCATTTACATACACAAGTGTAGGCTCATGCACACTTGCACATGTCTACCACACAAACACCAGTCAACCCATGCTCCAAACAGAATGGAATTTGGTATTGACGAACGATCAGAGTTAACGTCCTGTAGTGTGTATTTTAAGGACCACGCAGGAATACAGGGTCTCATTTTTTGGCTCTTGCGCTGTGCCAACTGCACATCCAAGCGATGACCCACATTTACCGTTAAGTCTACACCTTCAACACTCAACATGCAACCTTATGCACTAGGAAAAAACTCATCCGATGATGAAGAAAAATAAAAACGTTTCTAAAGTATCACAGGGGTCTCAAAAGGACCCAAGAGAATTTATACAGCCTGATCTTAGCTTCCTCTCATCTTCTGACATTAATCCCGCTGGCAGGAGACTCCCCACAGAGAATGTGGCTGAGACATGCAGTGTGCAGACAGCAGCAACCCTGTGACCGTCCAGCTAACCGCCATGGGACTGAAAGGGCTCCTCCTCTATTGTCCCTGTGCATTGAGGCAGGGACATAAATCTGTGCACGTGATCACTCCAGAGTAATACAAACCATGACCTTTGGCTCCTCGCTCCATGGCTACACGGCAGCAATGAGTGTGAAGGGAGTGGGGACACAAGGCGACTTCAGTCAGGGCAGCTGGTGGTGGTGGTGGGTGCCTGAGAAGGAGCGTTACTGCTCTGAGGATGCACGTACACTGGGCCCTGCAGATAGTGCGGCGTTTATTGATTCTAAGATACACATTCCTTTTCACATATTAGCATCTCTGAAATTGGATTGTGTCTTACGATTGCTGGCATCGTGAAATCACTGTTGGCCAGATGGTTGTCTTGATACAGTTGTAATTGCCTGGCATGCACAAACACGGTCATAGTTGTTCATATCGTTGGCAGTTCTTTAACGTCCCACTGTGCCGCTTCCAGTTAAGAGTCCCAGGGGATGATAGAGTGTTGGACGGGTTTAAGTGGCTGAAGGGGCAAGTCCAGTCCTGGTGCATCTTGATCTACTCGTGGTGTAATTCAGTATCTGATCCCGAAGTTGAAGCATCATTGCTGGGATTTGGCAACGATGACTTGACTTACGTTTTCCCTTCCCTCTTCTGTCCTTCCAGCAAATTCCGAACCCCATCTGAGCTCCACAATGACAACTTCTCCCTCTCCACCATTGCCGAGGGCTCTCATCCAAATGTAAGGAAATTTTGCGACACTCCCTGTGTCTCCTCCCCCCATGCCCGTGCCTTGGCTCACTATGATAACATTGTCTGTCAGGTAACTTATCTTCCTCATATCTCCCCTTTCGCATGCCTCTGCCCCTGCCTCCCACCCCCATCCCATCCCCTTGCCCTGTCTCAGAGTAGGCAGTCACCAAACAGCTTTGAAGATCAGCTCAGGGCAACCCAGGAGTGCAGGGAACGGTGTATTGATTCCCTGACAGTCTGAGTTATAGGTCCTAGAGTCTGCTAGAATGGCTCATGATTTGAAGCTTCACCTGTGCTGGAGAATTTCCTGTGGTCACTGAAGCAGATGGAGATTGCCCCTTGGGACGTGGGACAGACAGAGAATCCTGCCACTTGGTACTTTCTGAGGCTCCTAACAGCTAGTAGACTTACACGTGCCCCTTGGGGCCAAGACGAGCACAGACACTGTTAGAATCGTTAGTCTAGGGACAATTCTGATCTGAGTGGGGGGTGGGAGGCCTTGGTTTGTTTGTTTGTTTGTTTTTCTGAGACAGGTGCTCACTGTGTGACTAACATTGAATGTGCAGGGTAACACACAATTCTTTTTTTCTTTTTTTTTTTTTTTTTTTTTTTTTTTTTTTTTGAGACAGGGTTTCTCTGTATAGTTCTGGCTGTCCTGAAACTCACTTTGTAGACCAGGCTGGCCTTGAACTCAGAAATCCGCCTGTCTCTACCTCCCAAGTGCTGGGATTACATGCAGGGTCCACCACCACCCATCTCAGAGGACCTTAAAAATAAAGCAGGAGCCATCTGAACAAATTATATCATAACTAGATCCAAGAATTTTGCACATAATGCAGGCTCCACACTTCCAGATGAGCACTTCATCAGTATAGAGATCACAGTTACATGAATTGGGAACCACCTGGGAGGCCCCTGACCCAAGCCATGGTGTTGGAGCAGAGGTTTGAAAAGCTCTGGGATTAGAACTTAGGAAGTCTTTGCTCCTTAATAGTCTAGACCCATTCTGTCCAGAGGCTCCTCCTGTCTGTTTCCTGTCTGAAGCTGATGCTGATCTGTGATGATTCACTTAGGAAGCTGAGGCAGGGGGATTGTTATTAGTTCAATCACTTGAGACCTTGTCTGAAAAAATAAAGAAAGAGGGTTTGAAGCCAACTTGGACTACATACTGAGATCCTGTCTCAAAAACAAAAAAAATGAACATCAAAAGCTCTGGAAAGGTGGCTTAGTCTGTGCAGTGCGGTCAGTCTGGGTTTATGGATCTAGAGAATGATGGTCTGTACAGACGGGCTCTTGTGGTCCCTCGGCTGCACCCAAGGGCCGCAGAGGTGACCAGTATGGAGTTGGTCCTGCTTGATAGTGGAACCAGCCTCAGGAAGGGTTGCTGCTTCAGGCGGCGTCAGAGCAGCTGACACCTTCCCTTCTGAAAGGGGCAGAAAGGAAACAGCTCCTGCTAGGGTCGGGAGTCTGCGTGAGCCTGCCCAAAGAGCAGCTCTTGGCTGGACTCCGAGTGAGTTGCATAGCTCATATGAAAACAGCAGAGAGCAGGCCAGCTGCCTTGGACCCTGTAAGAAGGGGCTGTGAAGATGGCTGTCACAGCAGTCGGGCCAGCCCTTGGGGAAGTGGCAGGGCCAGGCTGAGGGTTAACACCAGAGATCCACCTGTGGCCCCTCTATGCACATGCACACTACATACACATGTGTACACCTACACACACACCATCCTCCCCTGAGCTTGCGCCCAGGAGAGTCGTCTTCTCTTGCATGTATGTATCTAGGTATGTCTGCAGTCTCACTGTGGAGGTCAGCGGATAACCTGAGGGAATTAGTTTTCTCCTTCCACCACGTGACTTCCCGGGATCACATTCCATCCATGCTGGAGAGCATGTGGGATGGTCCAAACGCAGCTTGTGAATAAAGTCACCCAAAACCCACAGGCAGACTGCCCAGCCCCCAGCCACCTCTTGCTCCTTACCATTCTAACCAGATGGGATGCCTAGGCCCTCTGAAGACCGGAGAGGGTCTCTAGGAGTTCTGTTTATCTGGGTTTTCCCCCCCTCACAATCCCCCCTAGTGCCTTTGTCTCCTCCTTAAATCTCTCCTGCTTTCCAGGTAGCTCATCCCTCAGAGGTTTGCATCTGAGCCAGGCCTGAGCCCACATTACTCCTGGGCATAGAGTGCCCATATGGCTGGGGTGGAGCACTGGGAACAGGGGTCCACAGTGGTTCTCAGGATGTCTGCCAAGTATCTGTCCTGTTCCCTCGTGGCCAGGTGCATCTGCCAACCCGAAGACAGATGGCCTGTCTGCTATGGCTTCGGTGACCTTGGGCTTAACAGGATCAGCTCTGGGGGAGACAGTTGGGCTGAAGGAACCCCACCTTGGGTTAGACACGCCCTCCCCTATTTCCTTTCCAGAGGGTCTATAGCTTGTTTGAGATCCTTGATGGGATTCCTCTACTCCACACTCTCAGGACCTGCTTTTCCAACTCCCAGCCTACACAGCAGGTTTCTCTGTAGCTTAGACTGGCTTTGAATTTTCTGTCTTTCTGCCCTAGCCTTCCAAGTAGCTGGGATCACAGGCCTGAGTCACCAGGACTGGCTGGCAGTCCCTGAGCCCTGGAGGTGGCTTGCCCACCTTTGTGATGCTAGAGCTCTAAAAGTCACTTTTTCCTCTATGTACCCTGAAGAGTATGTGTTGAAGGCGAGAAGGTCTCTCAAGGAACCTGAACCCTGGTTCCTGTAAGAGGAGAGGTGACTACAAGCCTACTGTGCTTTCCTGGCCCTACTATGTGTTCCTTGGCTGTTCAGACCATCCTACCTTTTTTGGGAGGGGTAGGAGTTGGGGGAGGGGTCTCTTGCATTCTGGGAAAGCACTGAGCTTTCTCTTGCCCCTATTTTGAACTTAGAAAGTGTAATTCAAGAATGAGCCATTACGGGGTAGCACATACCTATAATGCCAGTACTTGAAAGGGCTGAGGCAGAAGATCATGAGGTCAGCCTGAGCTACATAGCAAGTTCAAAGCTAGCCTGGCCAGCACAGTAAGACCTGTCTCAAAAACTAAGAAATAATCAGGCAAAAAAAAAAAAAAGTAAGAGTTGTTTTTAGGAAGTCTAGCATGGTGCAATTCTGAAATTTGAAATGTAAAAACAAGAATATTAGGGTCTCAGGTTCATTCTTGGCCACCTAAGTTCAAGACCAGTTTAGCCTACATGTTTCCCTGTCTCAAAAACAAAACAAACAGGGCTGGCAAAAATGTCTCAGCAAGTGCAGGTGCGTGCCCCAAGCCTGATGACCTGAGTTTGGTCCCCAGAACCCATGCACGCCTGCAGTCACGCACACCTGCAGTCACGCACACCTGCCGTCACGCACGCCTGCCGTCACGCTCGCCTGCAGTCACGCACACCTGCCGTCACGCACGCCTGCCGTCACGCTCGTCTGCAGTCACGCACACCTGCAGTCACGCACGCCTGCAGTCACGCACACCTGCAGTCACGCTTACCTGCAGCCATGCACGCCTGCAGTCATGCACGCCTGCAGTCACGCACGCCTGCTGTCACGCACGCCTGCAGTCACACACGCCTGCCGTCACGCTCGCCTGCCGTCACGCTTACCTGCAGCCATGCACGCCTGCAGTCACGCACACCTGCAGCCATGCACGCCTGCAGTCACGCACGTCTGCAGTCACGCTCACCTGCAGTCATACACATCTGCTGTCATGCTCGCCTGCATCCACACCTGCAATTGTAGCTCCATGGGAGGCAGAGACAGGAGGATGGCCAGCAAGGGCTACCTACATAGTAAGACCCTGTCCATAAATAAGTAAATGGACCAGTTTCTTCCCCACCTCCCTTTGTGAGAAGAGATGAATGGCCTTAAGTAAACTTATTCATAATCTGACTACTTGTGTCTGCCTGCCTGTTTGTACACAGGACAGTCTGGTCTTGAACTTGCTGTGTAGCCATGGCTAGCTCTGACTTTCCAGCTTTCCTGCCTCTCCTTTCCCACTGATGGATGATTACCTGTGAGCTGGATCCATGCTTTCAGGAGGGAGACTTTCCTCAGAGGCAGCTGCTCTTCAGCCCCTTATACTCCTCTGGCTTATTCCAAACTTAGCATCGCTATCTTTGCTCCGACCTGCTCCCAGCCATCTAGGGAAGCCTGGCACGATTGCTCTGATCCTTTATATATTGTCTTTCTTCCCGACAACCCCCCCAACTCTCTCCTCTTCCAGGACGACCCCAGTGCTCCCCACAAAATCCAGGATCCTCTCAAGTCCCGCCTGAAGGAGGAAGAGTCCTTTAACATCCAGAACTCTATGTCACCCAAACTTGAGAGTGGCAAAGGTGACCAGGATGACTTGGAGGTGAACTGTCTCCAGAATAACCTGACCTGAGACTGAGGAAGAAGAGAGGAAGGGGGGTGGGGGAGGGAATGACTGTCGTCTCCTCTCGGGCAGAGTCGGCTTCTCGTAACCATTTGTTAAGCTTTTCTTTTTCTGATCTCATGGCATGCTCTGATGTGTTTTGTAGGAGGGGAAACACTTAAAATAAGCAAAGAAACCGAGCAGGATTGCATATATCGGATGGTTCTTGTCTGTGCTCTCTGTACGTTGCTTCTGCAGCTGTGATTTCTAAACCTCTGCTGGCACTCAGCTGACTTTTTGTTTTGTACTTTGACCCGCCTTTTTTTGGAATACCAAGTTAAAAAAAAAAAAGTTCTTGAAATAAAACTTTTTAAAAAGCTGTCCACTTTCTTAGTGCCATGGTCTCCTGTCTGCTCGACGTTGTCAGTTCTGAGACTTCACCAAGGTTCATTCAGATCCCCTACCCTGACTCCCTAGCCTCCCAAAAAAGGTTCACAACCATCTGTCACTGAGGTTCCACAAGATTGCATGCCTTAGTCTGCCCTCTTCCAGCTCCAGGCATGTTCACAGTGCACATGCAAACAAGCACAATGATTATTCACATAAAATAAATACTCTTCCTTTTTTCCCTAGACAGGGTTTCTCTGTGCAGCCCTGGCTGTCCTGGAACTCACTCTGTAGACCAGGCTGGTCTCCAACTTAGAGATCCTCCTGCCTCTGTCTCCCAAATGCTAGGATTAACCCTGAGTGTTGGGATTAAAGGCATGCACCACCACCGCCTAACTTAAATACGTTTTTTTAAAAAAACGAAATGTCCTCAAGAAAAACAAAAACAAAAAAAGTTTGAAATCTTGGCAGGGGTGGTGACTCATCTTTGGCTGCCATAGCAAACAGGACAGACATACCTCAGACAGCAGGAGTGTGCTTTCTCACAGGTCTGAGGGTAAAGGTGCCAAATGAATTGGTGTCTCTTGAGGCCTCCTCTTCTCCCGGCTTGCCCACAGACAGCTGTGCTCTCTACATCCTCCCTGGGCCATCTTGAGGAACATGCATGAAAAGAGGACATAGCACAGGACCATCCTCCGAGCCAAGTGCCATCGCTTTACGAGTTCAGCTGTGTCCATTCAAAAACAAGCACCCCAGCTGGGCTTCCTGTCTGTTTATATCCACCAAAGCGAGGCGGGGCGGCACAGCTGCTGCCTCTTGTATGCAACTCTGCCCTAATTGCACACAGCCTCAGGGAGGGGCTAGGGCATATATGGCGGTGGGGAACAGGGGAAAGGGCTCCATCCATGCCAGTGTGGGGGAGAGTCACAATTCCTACTGGATAAGACTCGCATGCAGCCTTTGCGGGGGTGGGGGTGGGAGACACCCACACTCCGGTGAATAGCCCCTCACCTATGCTCTGTAGCCAAGAGCCCCATAATCTCACTGGGTTTCCCAAAGTGAACTTTGAAGGGTCTGCCCTGTGGCTTATCTTCCGGGCCTCAGGAGGAATAGACATTGCTTATATTTCCCCCGGAAGGAATCTTAGCAGCAGAGGGAATGTCACTCATATCTTTCTGCTGTCTTTGTTTTGTTTTTTTTTGGGGGGGTGGGGATGGGAATAGGGTCTCATGTAGAAACCTGTTAGGGTCAGCTTTGAATTCCTGATCTCCCCTCTACTCTCCAGGTGCTGGAATTACACGAGTGTTTGAGCACACCTGGCTCTTTCTAGCTTTTTAAAGACAGACTCTATGGGAATGAGGCCCTCTGAGCAGGATTTAACCGTAACTATCTCTTCAAAGGCTTTTCCTCCAACTACCATCACTTTGGAGGTTGAGGATTCAGTATATGACCTTTCTGTGGAGAGAGGGACACAGTTTAATCCATAATATTCTGCTTCGTCTACTATTCAAGATGGCGTATAGCCATGCATAGTGTTTCAAGCCTTTGATCCCAGTACATGCCCCTAATCCTAGCACTCAGGAAGCCAGGAGAGTTCTGGGCTAGCCTATGCTACATGGTGAAACCCTATCTCCAAAAGAACAATAAACTGAACAAAAATGCTTATTCTTCAGGACAACCAAGGCTACACAGAGAAACCCTGTCTCAAAAAACCAAAACAAAAACAAAAACAAAAACCCCAAAAACAAACAAAAAACAAAAAACTAAGCCTTGTTTGCTCTGAGCAGTATGAATGAAATTAACAAGAAAAATTAACAAGATCTCTACTTTGGGAAGTTTCGATCAGTCGGTAAAGGCTTGCTGCACAAACATGAAGACCTGAGTTCGAATCCCTAGCACCCATGTAAAAAGCTAGGCATGGTAGTGCCTCTGTAATCCCAGGGCTGAGGAGACAGTCCCATGGCAAACTAAACTGGGCAGCCAGTCTAGCAGGAAACTATGAGTCCTAGGTTCCCTGAGAGACCCTGTCTTTAAAGACAAGGTAAAGAGTGTGAGAGGAAGACAACCATTATTTGTGTCTGAGGAATGGGTGAGTGTGCCCTTACACACCACACACACACAGAGAAATACCTGAGAAATAGACCCAAATAGCTCAGTGTATCTGTAATAGAAACTCATGGGAAGAGTTCAGGAAAGAGATTCAAAGTGGACATCGAAGGGCCAGTGAGATGGCTCAGTGGGTAAAGGAGCTTGCTGCCAAGTCAGTGGATCTGAGTAGTAGATTTAGAGTAACAGGAGACATTTGTCAGTGGAACAAGAGAAGAGGCCCCCCAAGGCAGAGGCAAGCCACTGTGTAAACAGATTGTGTGGAAAGGAGCTCAGGTGACAGGGCTGAAAAGGGCCCCTGAGGACAAATGGCAAAGACTCAGTCATCACAGAGCTGAGCGGTCTGATTTGCTTCTTAAGAAGTTAACTGGAGGCCGAGCTCCAGGCGCAGGCCTGTAATCCCAGCTACTTAGTAAACGGAAGGAGAGGATCACATGGTCCAGAGCTTCGTGGGCTAGTGAGCCAGCTCAAGGCCAGCCTAGACAACTTAGTGAAACCAGACCAGCCCCGACCGTGTCAAGGGACCATGAAAGGAGCCAGGGATACAGCTCAGCGCTGCGAGGCAGGAGGCTTGCTCAGCCCAAGACCCGGGGTTCAGTCCCCAGCACTTCGAAAGCTGACAAAGGACGGAGGAGTGAAGACTGATTGCACTAATTCAGGCACTGAACGGAGATGGATTAAGAAAGTGAGCAGTTTAAGCAGACAAGCTTACTGACACGTGGGGAAGTTTCTAGAACTTCTCGCCTGTATTCAGTCGGACTCCAGCTACTGGCAGTGTATTTCCGTTGCTATTTCTGGCTGTTTCTCCTATCAGATATACTTAACATTTTTCTATTTGCTTCTATCTCATCTGGTTTCGTCCCTTTGTTTTTTTCTTTTTAAAGATTTGTTTTATGTATTTGTATACACTGTCGCTGTCTTCAGACACAGCAGAAGAGGGCATCGGATTCCTTTACAGATGGTTGAGAACCACCATGTGGTTTCTGGGAATTGAACTCAGGTCCTCTGGAAGAGCAGTCAGTGCTCTTAACCACTGAGTCATCTCTCCAGCCTTGTCTCCTTGTTTTCAGACAGGATCTCATGCAGCCCAGGCTAGACTAGAACTCCTGATTACAGGGCTGGCGATGTTGTTGGTGGAATGCTTTTCTTTTTTATCATACACAACGCACTGGGTGAAATTCTACATACCTTGTGATCTATGTGGGTCAGGTCCTTATAATCCTAGCACAAAGCAGAAGGAAGCAGGAAGCTCAGAAGTTCAAAGTCATCCTAAGCTACATAGTGAGCCAGCCTGGGCTACATGAGACTTTTTCTCATAATAAATGCAAACACACAGAAACAAGTACAGTGTGCACTGCCACACTCAGCCTTACTTTTTAGTTAATGATGGCCAAAGCATTTGAAGAACTGATTAGAATGTCTTCAGGTGGGAGGGTCTCTCCTGACTCTGGTCACTTCTGTTGAGGTACCCAGGGGGGGCTGGAGTTCTGGGATCACATTAAATCCTGGTGGATGTGTCCTACGCCACTGAAGCCAATCAGACTACGCAAGGCTACCTTTGGTAACTCTTTAGCCTGCAGGGACTGTCCCCTGCAGGCTCCTACAGACAGACAATGTAGACCAGCACTCCACCTTTGATAGACTCTGAATACAACTGCTGATCCCAGCCACCCTGCAAGACTTTCAAAAACCGTCTGGGTCGTGCCAGCCACCTTATGACCCACACGGGCAGGTCTGATGACTGAGCCCACCTGTCTGGGTGCCTGCCCTCTCTGGATGTCAGCCTGGTATCGCCGTAGCACCCTCTTTGCTCTTTGATATTTGTCTGCTGTTGGTGTGCAGTTTTGTGTTTAGAGGAAGAGGTGGTGGTTCAATTACCTAATCTCCTACTGACCAGCAACAGAAGTCCTATGTTCCCAACTTGAACTCCTACCTGTAGAGTTCTGTGAAGTCTGCTGTCGTTACCAGACAGTGCTGTGTATTGAATGGAACAATTTCTTGACCATATTTCTTATCTAATTGGGTTGGGCTGGGGGGTGGAAATGCAGCTGATGTGGCTTGTCTGGGATTTATGGAGTAGTCTCTGAACCAGAGGGCCTTCCTTCTGAGGTTAAACACCTCTGGATTCTTTCACACACACACACATACACACACACATACACACACACACACACACACACACACACACACAACATTTGATGACAAGAAATCATATGTAAAAGAACTCTGTAAGTCAAAATCCAGACTTTCTAAGTACTGCATTTTGTTGTGCTTTTCCCACGACCATATTAAGAAACATGTCTGAAAGACCTGGCTGTGTCCTCAGGAGGGCCAGGAAAACCCGGATTGAAGTGGAAGCAGGAAACAGTAGAGGCCTGTTCAGAAGGTTCACCACATGCTGCCAGGAGTCTGTGTGACAAAGGGACTGAGTGTTGAAGTCGGATGTATTGATTTCTATCTGTGCCTGCCTTCTTTCCTGCCAGGGTTTTTGTGTTGCTCAATGACTGTGATCCAAAGGGTGGCCAGCACCATCTCTGGGGACTCTATGCCCCTGCACAGAGGTTACTTAACTCTTTGGACTGCCCCTCTTCATCCTGGCATTTTCAGACAGCACCCACTTCTCTCTGTTCCACACTGGAACCTGTCCTGAATCTTCTCTCCAAGGAAAGGCTAGGTCTGGGAAGCTGGCTCACCCCAGTGATAGAGCTTCCTGGACAAACCTGGCAATTTGGGTTCAATTCCCAAAACTCATGCAAAGGTGGAAATAGAGAGCCAGTCCCACAGGGTTGTCCTCTGACCTCCACGGGTGTGCTATAACAGCATGGTTGTCCACACACTTGGATCATGGACACATACAAACACACAATAATAATTGGGTTTTGTTTTTCTTTTTCTGGACAGACTGGGGTTGGGGAGATTACTGTAGGCAACGTGTTAGCTGTGCATGCAGGAGGACCTGAGTTCAAAGCCCCAGCACACACATCAAAAGCCAAGCTTAGCAGCATGTTAGCCTATAACCCCAGTGCCTGATACAGAAACAACTCAAGGGGATAGGTTGCTGTTATAAAGGACTTACTAATAGGTTAGCTTAGGAGACACCAAGCCACACGAGGAAAATATAGCTAAAGGGATGCCACCTCCAAAGTACCCAGAAGTAAGTAGTCTGCCACCAGGCCAGTTAATGTTTGCTCTCCAGGACTGACAAGTGGGACAGCATGGACTTACACCTAGCCCCATTCCCACACAAAAGACAGACTTCTAACAGGCAGCTCAAGGGGCAGTTTGGGTACACAGTGTCCTGAAGTTCTGGTCCACCATTACGTCTTCTGTGTGCTTGTCAGGGAGAACATGATTCTGCCAGGTAGGCAAGACGGCCCTGGGTAACAACTACTCAGTTGTGTGCAGTATGCAATGTCTTTGCTGTGTAAACCTCCCATCTGCCTGAGTGGCCAGATTTATAGTCTCCTTCTCTGTTTAAATTGTTCAGAGTGAAGTGTATTCCTTTAGCCCCAGCACTCTTGGGGTAGAGACAGGTGGATTTCTATGAGTTGAAGGTCAGCTTGGTCTACATAGTGAATTCCAGAAAAGCCAGGACTACATAGAGAGACCCTGCCTCAAAAAAGAAGAAGAAAAAAGAGGAATCAGTCAGCAGTGGTAGGGCACACCTTTAATCCCAGCACTTGGGAGGCAGAAGCGGGTGAATCTATGAGTTCCAGGCCAGCCCAATTTACAAAATGTGTTCCAGGACAAACCTGAGAAACCTTGTACTGAGAAACTTTAGAGGGTGTGGGGGGGGGAGGAGAG
>NC_034599.1:103647918-103651523 GCF_900095145.1 Mus pahari
TTTGGGACTGGAGAGATGGCTCAGCAACCACATGGTGACTCACAACCATCTGTGATGGGATCCGATGCCCTCTTCTGCTGTGTCTGAGGAGAGTGAGAGTGTACTCACATATATAAAAATAAATCTTAAAAAAGATATATTTATTAAATTATGTGTATATGCATAGGTATGTGCTGTGTTTTAGTCCAGTGCCCATAGGAGCATGCTTTTGTTCTGTTGAATCCTTCAGACTAGAGTTACAGGTAGCTGTGGGCTGCTTCATCTAGGGACTAGAAATAACTCTGATCCTCTGTAAGAACAGAACACTCTTTTTTTAAAAAAAAAAAAAAAAAAAAAGATTTATTTATTATTATACATAAGTACACGTAGCTGTCTTCAGACACCAGAAGAGGGCATCAGATCTCATTAAGGGTGGTTGTGAGCCACCATGTGGTTGCTGGAATTTGAACTCAGGACCTTTGGAAGAGCAGTCAATTCTCTTACCCACTGAGCCATCTCACCAGCCCAGAACAGAACACTCTTAACGGCTGAGCCATCACTCCAGCCCCTGGTCCCTAAGGCCACAAGGCCTAATAATGTTATTCTCTATGGGCCAAGCATTCAAACACATGAATCTTAGGGGCCATGCCTATTCAAGCCACCAAAGGCTGCTTCCACTTTGGGACAATTATGAATGCTACTGCTGTAAGCATTCATATGCAATGCTTTTGTTCTGGTTTTATTCTTGCAGTGCTGGGGACTGAAGAAGGAGCCTCAGCAAGAGGCAAGAGCTCTCCAGCCCGGTCTACAGAGTGAGTTCCAGGACAGCCAAGGCTACACAGAGAAACCCTGTCTCGAAAACAAACAAACAAAAGAGGCAAGAGCTCTACCACTGCAGCACAATAATGTTCTCACGCAATAATGGAAGTTATTGTGTGAGAGCGAGTCTGCACTCATGTCAGTGTTTAACATTGGGAGCAACAGCTGGACAGTTCTCAAAGTGGCAGCACTATTTCATGTCCCTACCAGCAGTGTATTAGGGTCTCAACTTCACCTACCAAGCAATAGTTACTGTCTATCTTTCTTATCCTTGTCATCCTTGTGAATGTGAAACATTATCGTCATTGAACTTCCACCAGTAGGGATCAGACCCAGAGTCCCATTCTGGACAAGCAAATGGGTAAGCATTGTAACAATGAGAGAGACACCCCCAGCTCCTCACTCGTTTATTTGTTTTAAGATTTATTTATTTATTTTTACGTATATGAGTACACTGACTTCAGACACACCAGAAGAGGGCATCAGATCCCGTTACAGATGNTTGTGAGCCACCATGTGGTTGCTGGGAATTGAACTCAGGAACTCTGTAAGAGCAGCAGTGCTCTTAACCGCTGAGCCATGTCTCCAGTCTTCCAGGAATTTTTAAAAAAAGCACTTTGTTATTCAGCGTCTTCTTTGATCCTTCGCTTATTAGACATGTGCTTTATACCCCCAAAGCTATGCATTGTCTGAGTTTGTAACTGATTATATTCTAGCTAACATGTTGCTGTTTAAGAAAGGATACACACACACAGACACACACACACACACACACACACACACACACACACAGCCCATGGAAGCCAGAAGAGGGCATCAGATCTTCAAGAACTGCTGAGAGGTTATTATGAGCCACCTGATGTGGGTGCTAGGAACTGAACCTGCATACTCTGCAAGAGCAGCAAGCGCTCTTAATTGCTGAGCCGAACCTCCAGCCATGAGCCTAGACTGACCTAGAACTCCTGATCCCCCTGCCTCCAGCTCTCAAGTGTTGGAATTACAAGCATACATCGCCACACTGGGTGTGGTGGAGTTTATATTGTGATTAAAGACCATACTCTCACCTTACATGATGGAGTGCATCTTTAACCTCGGATGCAGGAGTTAGAGTTAGGTATATCTCTGTAAGTTCAAGGCCAGCCTCGGCTACGTAGCAAGTTCTAGGGTAGTTAGAATTACTTAGTGAGACTGTCTTAAGACAAAACAAGAACATACTCTTTCTAATTTCAGCTCTTTAAAGTAGCTAACACTGGTTTTGCTGATATTGTAGGTCTGTAGTATAACAACAGTCTCTGTAACTTATAATGAGAAACTACAGTTTGGAGTTCTGTGTCTCAGCTAGGTAAGTCATGGTAGCTAACTATGTTATATGTATATTTGTATATGTATATTTAGCTTGCTTTTTGTACTCGTTGTGGAAGATATGGGTTTAAAATCACCATGGTGGGGGCTGGAGAGATGGTGCTGTGGTTGAAAGCACTTGCTGCTCTTCCAGAGGCCCTGAGTTCAGTTCACATGCTGGGCAGCTTACAACCCCTCCATCCTGGCCTGAAAGGGTACTCTCACATGGCAGACACCCATAGAGACACACACAGACACATAAATAAAAATAAAATTAAAATAAGTAAGTAAACAAAAATAAGCAAAATCACCACGATGGTGGATTGGTCTAGTTTGCTTTATAAATACAATGATTTTTTTTTTGTAGTGTTTGTGTTACACTTATTTACTTGGGAGCACACATGTGGTGAGCACTTTGTGGGAGTTGGTTCTTTCCATCCACCGTTTGGGACCTGGGGATTGAACCTAAGTTGTGATGTTTAACACAGAGCTCCTATATGTACTAGGCCATCTGACCAACCCTAATTCTATAAAGTTGTGTCTTACACAATATAAGGCCATGTTGAGGAGGCTCACGGGTTTATCACCATTGCATTTTGTGATGCGTTGACGTTGGTAGCACTATAAGTTGAACAATTGTGTCTATCTGATGGTGTTATGGTTTTGATATGAGTTGTTCTTTTCTAACAGACATCATGGGTAGATGTCTTGTTCCCCATCAGGGAATCCAATCACCGAGAGGTTATTCTGGGACACAGGTGTTGGCAGAGCTTGCCGAGCATGGGCTAAGCCTTGGGTTCAGTCTCCAGCATGGCACAGCACAGGCTATATGAAACACTGCCTTAAAAAATAGAGGTGGACTGAAAAGGTAACCCAGCCTTTAAGAGTACTTGCTGTTTCTGCAGAGGACCTGGGTTCAATTCCCAGAACCCACACAGGGTGGCCCAAAATCACCTCCAACTCTGCTCCAGAGTATCCAACATTTAATACCTCCTTCTGACCTCTGCAGATGCCTACATACATGCTGCCCACTTACATACATACATACATACAAGGCACACACACATACACATAAAATAAATAAGTAAAGACTTTAAAAATAGGAACAATTATATATAAAAGAATCACAAGTCCATTTACCCAGATACTAAAACCATTTTTTAAAAAAATTAGTCAGTGTGGTGGCGCACGCCTTTAATCCTAGCATTTGGGAGGCAGAGACAGGTGAATTTCTGAGTTCAAGGTCAACCTAGTCTACAAAGTGAGTTCCAGGACAGCCAGGGAAACCCTGTCTCGAAAAAACAAAAAACAAACAAACAAACAAACAAATTAGCCAGCTAGCCAGGTGGCGGTGACACATAATCCCAGCATTCCTGAGGCAGAGGTAGGCAGATCTGTGAGTTTGAGGCCATCCTGACCTACAGAGGGAATTCCAGGACAGCCAGAGCTACACAGAGAAACCATGT
>NC_034599.1:103651808-103653117 GCF_900095145.1 Mus pahari
GAGAGAGAGAGAGAGAGAGAGAGAGAGAGAGAGAGAGAGAGAGAGAGAAAGAGAGATGATTTTATCAAGACGGCTCTGATCAATGGACTGACACATCAATTGAATACTTAAAGAAGCAGAGTCTCTATAGCATGCAGCCCTGGCTGTCCTGGAATTTGCTATGTAGACCAGGCTGGCCTTGAACGCGCAGAGCTTCACCTGCTTCTGCCTCTCAAACATGTGTTGAGAGAATCTTTTCTGGTTTTTCCTTAATTTTACTTACTGTGTATGGTGTTTTGCCTGCCTGTATGTGTGGTCAGCATGTACATGCCCCGTGTCTGTGGTGGCCTGGAGAGGGTGTCAGATCCCCTGGAACTGGAGTTATAGACCATTGTGAACCATATGGGTTCTGGGGATTGAACCCAGATCCTCTGGACAGCCAGTGCTCTTAACCACTGAGCCACCCCCCCCCCCAGCCCTAGGGTGGGGCTTTGTTAGAGCAAGTACCTCCTGGGGTGTACCCTTCCCCCTCCTCTCACCTCTTCCTGGTATCCCTGCAGATGCAAGGCTGACCATGTGCACGCCAGGCAAGCCCTCTACCCGCTGAGCCACACCCCCAGCTTGTTCCTTCCTTTTTCTCAGGTATTTGGTCTCAGCAACCAAAAACTGACTAGCACCATGGCTTTGCCCATTTTATCTCCTGTTGCTATGGCTACATCAGCTTTCCTATGGTTAGTGTTTGCAGATGTATATTCCTCTAGTCTTTTTTTTTTTTTTTTTTTTTAACGTTCATCCCTTCCTGTATCTTTTTACTGCAGACATTTTTCTTGTAAACAACATATGGCTGGTTTTACTGGTGTGGAAATATGTTTTGTTTAATGGAAACATTCCATCATTAATATTATGCCACTAATGAATTTGGATTTGCATACTCATTTTGCCATGCACTTTATCTTCTGGGTTCCTAGTCTTCCTCCTTCTCACAACATTTCTTAGACTGATTTCCTTAATTCCATTTTTTAAATGTTCTCATCTGGTAGGATAGCTCAGGGAGTAAAGGTCCTCGCCTCCAAGCCTTGAGGACTTGAGCCTGAGCAGCACCCGATAGGGAGAGAGAGCCAGCTCCTGGAAATGATCCGCTGACGTCCGTATTCTTGCTGTGGTGCAAGAGAGAAAGAGAGACAGAGACAGAGACAGAGACAGAGACAGAGACAGGAAGAGAGAGAGGGAGACAGAGAAAGAGAGAGAGAGAGACAGAGGGACAGAGGGACAGAGAAAGACAGAGAGACGGAGAGAAACAGAGAGGGTGAGAGACAGAGAAAGAGAGAGA
>NC_034599.1:103653219-103660680 GCF_900095145.1 Mus pahari
GAGAGAGAGTGAAAGAGAGAAAGAGAAGGGAGAGAAGGAGGGAGGGAGGAAAGGAAGGAAGAAAGAGACAGAAAAGAAAAGGAAGGAAATGGTGTTTTTTAAAAAAAAAATTTATTCATGCACACCAAAGGAGGGCATCAGATCCCATTACAGATGGTTGTGAGCCACCATGTGGCTGCTGGGAATTGAACTCAGGACCTCTGGAAGATCAGCCACTGCTCTTAACCACTGAGCCATCTCTCCAGTCCCCCAAAAATTACATTTTGAAATCTTTCCACATTTTGCCACTGTGGATTTGAAAGTTATTGTTTCTCAGTTTTCTGACAGAGGTCAGGTGTGAAGTTGGAAGGTTAACTCCGAGTTAATGCAGAGTGCCTCTGGCCCAGTTTCCTTTCTAGAGACATGGGAGGGGCTGTTATGTGCTGATGCTGTTCGGTTTAGTGGCGAGCATTTGGTGTTTCTGAGAGGATCTCTGGTAGCCAAGGCTGGCTTCAACCTCCCTATGCAGCAGAGGGTGGTCTGGAACTTCTGATCCTCCTGTCTCTGCTTCCCCTATACAGGAGTTAAAGAATCACTGCGGACATCTGCCTTATGAGGTTCTGGGGATGGAACCCAGAACTTTGTGCGTGCTAGGCAAGACTCCACCAACTGAGCTATATCCGCAGCCCACTCTTGAACATTTAAGATGCAACCGAGCAACTGAATTTGTGTATTTATTTATTTAGATGCAGGACATCTATCACTGCGTAGTCTAAGACGGGCTTGAATCCCCAGACCTCCTGTTTCTGTCACCCTGTTTTAGGACTACAGGCATACCCAACCATGCCCAGCCATGGATTTTGAATAGTTTTACTTTACACACACACACACACACACACACACACACACACACACACACACCCCGCAAATGGCAGCTCCCATATTGCATACATAGCATAGCTCTAGAGATTATGTGCCCATTTCTTGTCAGCATCTGATTGTCTTTGGGCCATGAAGGCAATTCTTGATATCTTGCAAGTGATTTGGGATAGATTCTTTAAATTTATTTTTATTATATTTATTTATGTGTGTACATGTATGCATGCATACATACATACATACAAGTGGATGCCAGAGGACAACTTGCTGAGTCTGCTCTCTCCTTCTACTATGTGGCTCCCACTCAGGTTTGGTGTCAAAAGCCTTTACCCACTGAGCTGTCTCACACCCAGCTAGTCTAGCGGTTTACCGTAAACATGATCTTGTAACCCTGTCCTTAAATGAGACATGAGTTCAACCAGCTCTGCTCCCAGGTTTCTTACTGTTTGGAGCTACATCATCTTAACTTCCATGAGTTTCTGGTTCCCTCTACCAGTCACACGCTTCCCCCAATCAGATTGCTTATTGTTTTTTGTTTTAGTATGTTTTTTTGTTTTTTTGTTTTTTTTTTGGTTTTTCGAGACAGGGTTTCTCTGTGTAGCCTTGGCTGTCCTGGAACTCACTCTGTAGTCCAGGCTGGCCTCCAACTCAGAAATCCACCTGCCTCTGCCTCTCAAGTGCTGGGATTAAAGGCGTGCGCCACTCAGATTGTTTCTTAAACTTTAGTAGGGGGTTTTGTGACATATGTCTGTGCACCACATGCATGCAGTGCCTGAGCAGGCCAGAAGAGGGTATCAGATTCCTCTAGAACTAGAGCTACAGAGCCTTGGGACCTGCCCTGTGGGTACTGGCAATGGAACCTTGATCCTCTAGAAGAGCAACCAGTGCTCTTAACTGCTGAGTCGTCTCTCTGCCCCTCAACCAGATTCCTTCCTAGTACTTTATCAGTACTGGGTATCTGTATGTGCCTGTGTTTGTGCAGTGCATTTATGTATGCGTGCGGCTCTCCTCTCTCTGTGCACACGTGGAAGCTAGAAGTTAATGTCTGATGTTCTTCACCTTATTTTTGAGACAGGATGTCTTACTGAACTTGGGGCTTGCTGCTCTAGCTAAACAAGCTGGCCAGATGGCTGCGGGGATCCTCCTGTCTCTGTAGCCTGTTACAGATGTGAGACACCACAGCCAGATTTTATGTGGGTCCCGAGGATCTGAACTGACACCCCCATGCTTGTCCAGTAAGCAATTTACCCACTGAGCCATCTACCAAACTCTAAAGTCCTTTTAAAGGATTTTAACACATAGTAACACATAACAAATAGGATAGTTACTATAAGACAGGCACAATTTAGAATAATCTGTAACTGGTAACTCACTTAATCCCTTTACCTACCATGTGTGACAAGTGCTCTAATCACCCCCACCTCACAGAGGAAGAAGCCAGGAAAACATGGAGAGTTTCTGTGAGCTAAGTAACTGGTGCTTAGCAGTCATCATTACTCAGGGCACTGAGGCAGAAAGATCTGTTGCCCTTGGAGTTTGAGACCAGTGGGGGGGGGGGAGGAGAGACCTACATCTCATTCAGGAGGGACACGGCCGAGAGTGTAGCTCAGCTCATTCAGGAGGGACACAGCCGAGAGTGTAGCTCAGCCGGTGGATCGCTCGCATGAAGCCCGTTCCATCCCTAGCATAGCATAAACTGTGCCCATGACATGAGCCTATATTCTCAGCACTCAGTGGGTAGGGACTGGTAGATCAGAAGTCCATAGCTAGATTGAAGTCAGCCTTGGGTACCTGAGACCCTGTCTCAGAACTGGGGTTCAGGTTGGTACCCATAAATCCCATTGCCTCTTTCTGGCTGTTTTCCTCACTGGTTAATTTGCTTTCCATCTGACTTCCGTAGACGAATGGTTTTTGTGATTGAATTCTTCACTAGGTACTCAGTAGGTGGCAGTCTTTGTGGAATGAATGAATGAATGAATGAGTGAACAGATGAACTTCAGGCAGAGATTTGCTTGTTTGCACCCATCACCCCTATTCTGGAAGAATTTCTGAGTCTTCCTTGGGAGGCAGTGATAGGGACCTGTGACGTCATCTCTTCCCTGGGCCTCTGATGATGCTCTTCCTTTGGGCTCCAGAAGGAGGCCTGTGCTGAGGTCTCCAGAGCCCTTTGTTGGGGTTCGCCCTTCTGCTGGGTGCTGCTGGTCCCCTGTGGAAGCAGAGCTGGCCTTCCCTCTTGGCAGTCCTGGGGTTCATTTGATGTTTCCAAGGCCAGGCCCAGCGGGTGGCTGGGTTTCTGCTGTTAATCACACAGCCTTCTGGGGCCCATCCACGTGGCTGGCTTTGAGGGTCAGCCAGAGCTCTGGTGGGAACCGCTCACTGCTCTAATTGGCCCTCTCTTGGGAGGCAGCAGACCCTGGGTCTCCCTTGTCTTTACTCTGGCGACAGTTTCACCCTCTCAAGGAGGACAGCAGGCTTCCTGGTGCAGCTGGTTCCGTGGCCAGCCTGGGCAGAAGTTCACTCTTGTTCTACAGAAACCCTGGGGCAGCCTGGGTCCTCGCCCAAGGCCACGACAAGGCCAAGCTAGGTTGCCAAGAGTAACCTTCAGAAAGCCCAATGACACAGCTCTGCTCACTACTCGTTGGCAACTAGAATGAGTTCCCACAGGAAAAAGGACTTTCTCTCTGTTCCCCTGGCCACCCAGGCCCTGCCAAACATCCGACACAGGGCTCTGGCTTTTGGTGTTCACCAAGAGACATCCATGTGAAAACAGTCACACACTCCAGAGTCCCTGCAAACCTACAAGCCAAAGGTAACCACGTGCAAACAGAGCAGCCTTGTATCCCCGTTGACACAACACCGCATGCACGTTTCTAGGGACCATCCCTTACCTTTCCCTTCCTGTACAACTGAAAGAGGGTCAGAAGCCATTGGGGCTTCATTTCGGAGGGCCTGGCAACATGTCGTCCACCCTCCAGACTCTAAGAGCCTCTCAGAACAAGGATGAGCTGGTCCTGGTCACCTGTTTGTGGTTCACATCACTGCTGTGACGTCCCAACGTTCATGAGCCTGGTTCAGTTGGACTTACTCTAGCAAAAATGTCCAGGGTCCTCCCTCCAAAGCCCAATCTGTTTTCTTATTTCTGTCGTCACATGTGTGTTTAATGTGTGTGTGTGTGTGTGTGTGTGTGTGTGTGTGTGTTTTATGTGCATGGGTGTGTACATGTACAAAATCCAGAAGGGAATCCTACTCTATCACTCTGCCTTACTCCTTTGAGAGACATGGACTCTCACTAAACCCAGAACTTACTGTTTTGATTAGCCTGCCTGTCCAGCAAGTGCCAGCAATCCTCCTATTCCAACTTCTCACAGCACTGGGCTTACAGACTTTTGTAACCATCCTTGGCTTATTTATTTATTTATTTATTTATTTATTTATTTATTTATTTATTGTCTTGAGACAGAGTCTCACTACATAGCCCTGGCTGGCCCTTACTATGTAGACCAGGCTGGTAAAAGAGCTCTGACTGTCTCCGAGTGTTGGGATTGAGGTGTGCAGCACCACGCCTTCTCTTGTGCTGCCTGGGAGGGGATGCGCACCCAGGCCCTCCTGCTTGCACAGCACTAGCTCTTAGCCACTGAGCCATGTCTCCACCCCGTTCTTGAACAGTGATGTCTCCCAGCAGAGCATCAACTATTGCTCAGGGGACAACTCGACTGGCCCCTGCAGTATCCTAGGTGTTCGCATGGACTTTGAGCTCAAAGGGGGTTCCTGTTCTCTGATTTCTGAGCTCAGAGGAGCATGTGGCCCTCCCCAACACTTACAGAAAAAAACCTGGAATGCATATGGAGATTGATGCCTGAAAGTTAACAAGGAATAACTCAACACAGCAAACTTATACTGAAACCTTCACAGTGACTTGAAAAGCTCTCTCTCTCTCTCTCTCTCTCTCTCTCTCTCTCTCTCTGTGTGTGTGTGTGTGTGTGTGTGTGTGTGTGTGTGTGTTTTATTCTGTTTTTAATTATGTGGGTGTGGATGGGTGTCCTAGTTTGGTTTCTCCATTGTTGTGATAAAACAGCAAGACTAAACCAACTTACTAGTTACAGTCCATCGCTGTGGAAAGCCAAGACCAGGAACGAAAGCCTGTCGGGAACCTGGAGGCAGGAGCTGCAGCAGAGGCCATGGATGAATGCTGTTCATGGGCTTTGCTTCCTATGCCTTACTCAGGCTGCTTTCTTCTCTTCTCTTCTTTTTTTAAGATTTATTTATCTATTATATGTAAGTACACTGTAGCTGTCTTCAGACACCCCAGAAGAGGGCATCAGATCTCATTACAGATGGTTGTGAGCCACCATATGGGATTTGAACTTAGGACCTTGGGAAGAACAGTCAGTGCTCTTAACCGCTGAGCCATCTCTCCAGTCCCTCAGCCTGCTTCCTTATGCCATCCAGGACTATTGCTCAGGGAACAACTCTCCTGTCCCCTGCAGTATCCTAGGTGTTCCTCAGAGAGCTTGGCCCTACCACACCAATCATTAATCAAACAAATGCAGCGGGGGGTGGGGGGGTGATGAACACCTTTGATCCCAGCACTTGGGAGGCAGATTTCTGTGAGTTCCAGTCCAGCCTGGTCTACAGAGGCAGTTCCAGGACAGCCAGGCAGGGCTACATGGAAAAACCGTGTCTTGAAAAAAAAAAAAGAAGAAGAAGAAAGAAAGAAAAGAGACTTGTCCACAGACCAGTCTGATGAGCTTTCCTCTTCTCTAATGACCCTACTTGTATTAAGTTAAAAACAAACAAACAAACCTAGCCAGCCCTGTGGGTATATGCAAATGAGCACGGTGCCCATGAAGTCCAGAGCGCTGGATGCCTCTGGAGCGTCGGTTAGGAGCTGTTGTGTGCTGCTCAAAATGGGTCCTAGGAATCCTCTGTAAGAACAGCACCCTCTCTTAAGTGAGGCGCCATCTCCCAGCCCCTGTGTTTTTGTTTGCATTTGCTGACCTCCTCAGCGGCAGAACAGCCTAGGAGACTACCTCCCCTCCCTACCCTCACCAGAGTCCCCTAGCGCCTCATTCTGGCTCTTCTTGCAACACTTGAGGGTCACTTGAGGGTCACTTGAGGGTCACTTGAGGATCACTTGAGGGTCACTTGAGGGTCACTTGAGGATCACTTGAAGGTCACTTGAGGATCACTTGAGGGTCACTTGAGGATCACTTGAGGGTCACTTGAGGGTCACTTGAGGGTCACTTGAGGATCACTTGAGGGTCACTTGAGGATCACTTGAGGATCCACACTAGACACCAGAGTCCACATGTTTCACATCTGTGTCAGCCCCTGGCCTCCCTTCAGAACCTGTCCTTAAGGAAGCAGTTTTGAGGCCTTCAGGACAAAAGACATTGGGTTTCTTTTGTGGCAAGTGTGGATTACAAGAGGAGGGAATGATTCCCGAGTGGGAGTTCTTTGGCCTTGAGGTCCCCATAACAAGATTCAGGGCCCTTCTTGCCTGGGCCTGAGGGTCTAGCTGACTCAGCAGCACCTTGTGATACCCGCGGAGTGCCCCATGTTATGGAAGTACTGCTCTATTCATTCTGTGGGCCTTTGAGGTCTGAGGCTGGGACTTATAAAAACTAAGCATCTTATTTCTAACGTGTTAAGATCATTTTCAAGACCCAAATTGTCTTCTGCAATCACCTGGGAGGTCATTGTAAGTGCCACCTGCCACCTGTCACCTGTCCCTCTGTTCAGTTTATATCTGCAAGCCCCAGAACCTGGCTGGTTCTCCTAGTGTCACATTCCTCTCTGGCTCTATCCCCAGATTGCTTGTTAGTTAATGATGCCCAACGCAGGCTAATGATGGCAGGGAGCTCAGAGTGTGAACCGCACTTTGTAAACTGCGAAGTTCCTGGCTCTTTTTTTTTCCCTCTCTATTTAAAAAAAATGTTTATAAGTGTTTTGCCTGTATGCATATATATGCATCATGAGCATCCCTAAGGTTTGATTCCCTCTTCTGACCATCTCAGGCACCAGGTATGTATGTGGAGTACGTGTATCCATGCAGGCAAAACATACACACACAAGAAAAACAAATCTTTTTCAAAACGCTGTAGTGTCTACATAAAACTTTAATGCATCCTCTAATAGACTCAAATTGTGTTACATTATTTGTTTATATTGTATGTGATTGTGTGGGTGGGTGCATGCACGCCCATGCACCATGACACACATGTGGAGACAGAGGACAAGTTGCAGGTGAGAGTTCTGGCCTTCCACTACATGGGTCCTGGGGATCGAACTCAGGTCATGAAGCTTGGTAGCAGGCATCTTTACTGCTGAGTTTTTATCTAAGTTCTGAGTTCTGGTCTACATGATGAAAATCTGCCTCAAAAACAAACAAACAAACAAAACATCATGAGCTGGTGGTGGTGGCACCTGCCTGAAACCCCAACTTCAGGAGAGTGAAGTAGGGTGGTTGATTATTCAAGACCAGTCTGGGTTACACTGTATGCTAATGTCTCAAAATTATCTTTTGCTTTTTTCCAAATTCATACTAGTCATCTCTCTCTCTCTCTCTCTCTCTCTCTCTCTCTCTCTCTCTCTCTCTCTCTC
>NC_034599.1:103661545-103681438 GCF_900095145.1 Mus pahari
TGTCCTGGAACTCACTTTGTAGACCAGGCTGGCCTCGAACTCAGAAATCCGCCTGCCTCTGCCTCCCGAGTGCTGGGATTAAAGGCGTGCACCACCATGCCCGGCTTTCTTTTCTTTCTTTTCTTTTCTTTTTTAAGATTTATGTATTTATTTCACGTATGTGAGTACACTGTTACTCTTTTCAGAGGCACCAGAAGAGGGTGTCAGATGCCATTACAGGCTGTGAGCCACCATGTGGTTGCTGGGAATTGAACTCAAGACCTCTGGAAGAGCAGTCAGTGCTCTTAACTGCTGTGCCATCTCTCCAGACCCTTCTGAGTTTTTAATTTACTGTTTGCACTGTTTCCTTTTTGGTTGAAAATGCCTCAGTCCAATCCCGAGAAGGTATCTATAAAAACTAAAAGACATTTGTAACTGAATTTTCCCGGTACCTCTGTGAAGTCCATTTCCCAACAGGCTCCTGGTGAGGTGCCTCTTTTCTCTGTGACATATATAGTTCTAGGAGCTAGGCTTGTCAGTTGACAAGAATGGCATCTGGTGCCAATGTCCTGCAATTCCTTAGTCAGACCTGGAATATAAAACTTGGGAGATATTTTTATTTATTCCCAGGTGTGTGTAGGTGTGGAGGTTTCTTGGCCAAAGTTCTGCCCACTGTCCGTGGTAGAATCTTCCACCGCTGTGTGTCACCATCCATCCTTGGTGTAGGTTTGGGGCAGGAGTTGACAGGCCTGATTGTCTTCTTTGGGCTGCTCAGGTGGGACTGGATCTGGGAAGGCCGCTGGCAAAGGTAAGAGAGGCTGCTTGGCTGCCTCTTAAGGCGGCAGGTCTGATTTTCAATTTCTGGTGCCCTCTGGGGTTTGTCCCTTTTGATGTATAGTAGCCAATTTCTTTGGGAGCCAGAGGACAGCCAGGAGGTCTAAGATTTCTTGTTTATTTTTAATTGTTTTTCCTTCAGCAGTCAACAGACCCCTTTCATGGTATATATGAGCATGAGCATATGCAATGGCTAGCGCATATTGACTATCAGTGTAGATACTAACCATTTTGTCCTTACCTAATTTAAGCACCTCATTGAGGGCTGTTAGCTCTGCCCTCTGGGATGACTTCCCACTCAGGAGGGGAGACACCCATATCGACTTCACCACCACCACCTCTGCATACCTGGTACCATCTTCTATGAACCTGCTCTGTTAGTGAACATGGTGATGCCCACATTGGGCCAGGGTTGGTCAGTTATGGCTGTGTCCTGTGTATGTGTTGCAGGGTTTCCAGCCATGTATTGGTGAATTTTTCCAGGGCTGGGTTAGGCAGCAGGTGGCAGGGTTCAAAGAGGTGCTGGGAGGAAAGGTAGTTAAGTAAGAGAGGGTGATTGTGAGCCAATCGAGCATTTGAGACCCCCCCCCCCNNTNAAAATCTGGCAATAACTTTTAAGTGCCTCCCAACCTTCAGGTGTTAGAGTCCCAATCCAAGCTGGAAAGATATTGTCATGATCTCAAGGGACCTCGGAGTATCTACGACTATTTCCTAGAACAAATTTGTGGGCCTCACATTCAATGTGGTCCTGTACCTCTGTGGTAAAGAGGATCTGAAGGAGTTGTTGGGTGAAGTAGAAACTTAAGGGTTCTTTGGAAAGTCAGTTGGATGATGTTTTGCTGGGGCAAACACGTGAAAAAAAAAATGTTTAGCTAAAGTGGACACAGATAAAAGACTAAGACTCCGCATAAAAGAATGTTTCACTAAAACAGACACAAGAAAAAAGATGTTCTACTAAAGCAAGCATGTAAAAAGACACAGGATAAAAGATTCTTTGCTAACACACACATCTGCCTTTTATTATGTAGCTGAGCTATATCTGTTGGGACTCCATAGAGAGAAACACACCAAAAGCTTGTAGTGGTAGACTACAGCTTCTTGCCACTTCTGGGGACTCAGGTATGATTGACAGAGTGATGTCAGCTGAGACAGTCACAAGTATTCGTGAGGCCAGACACGTGCTGAGGCAAGACCAGTAGAGGACACGAGATGTTTAGAGGATGATGGGGCTGAGCTAGACTTACTTATAGAGCTGGCTGTGCGATGCTTGTTAGGCTCATGTCTTTGCTGATCTTTGCTTCCCTGAGATAGACACAGCAGGAAACTTCTCCTGGCATCCCTACTGATCCCTCCTGCTGACTCGTGGAGAGACTGAGGCCCGACTGTGTCTACCACTGCTGATTCCTGTCTGCTATCCCAACTCTACCACACTAGACTACTAGTATATCCATCCATAAAGTGTTTTTGAGTAGATTGAGCTGTCGCAGCTGACCTGTGAACTAAACTGCTGATTTCCAGCAACACAGAGGAGAGTTACTTCAAAAAACCTTTCTAAACATGTCCACTTCCCCCACATCCTTTCTTTTCCACTACCTCTGGTAGGTGGTAGACTATAAGAGAGGTTAAAATGTTTAAAAATCATCATTAAAATTAAAGTCTAAAAAAAAAAATTAAAGTTACTTCCCAGCTGGGCTGGTAAACCATGAAAGGCCTCCCTCCCTCAGGGGTAGATGGGGCAATGATGTGCAGAGGGAAAGCTGGGGTTGAAGGGTGGACAAGGACTTTCAGTCAGTTTTGGGGGGCTGGCTAGTGAGGAGAGAAGATGGGGGTGGGGATTGGCCAGTCCCCAAGCAGTGGTAGGGTCTCGAGAGGCTGACAATATAGGGGTTGGTGACAAGTTCTCCTCCTCTGGTGGAGACAAGATTGGTGGGTCGTGCTTGGGACGGTCACAGACGACCGCAGCAACAGCCATAACTATCTCTTCAGTCCACCCAGACTGACCCTGGAAATTTCTGGTAAGGGCAGAAGCCTTGTCCTCTGTAGGTTCAGGAAGAGTGGCAATAAGGTTTTCCTACCATGTGAGGGGGAGAGGGGTCAGATAGAAGAAAACGCCTGGCCATGACATAGGGAACCTGGACACCTGAGAACTTTAGCCTGTATGAGGAGAATGCATGAATCAAAGGAACCCTTCCAGAGGCCAGCTAATGCCAAAGGAAGGCCACTCAAATTCAGAGTGTGAAGTTTCTGGGGAAATACTTGGGCACCCCAAATGGCAGCAGCCTTCTGAAAATCCTTAGTTGTTTAGAATCACTTCAAGAGGAGTACTAGGGTGGAGGAGGGGTCCCATAGTAAGAGTCAAAAGTTAGACAGAGTAGAAAGATGCCAAGCAAACAAACAAGCAAGTAAAAGACAAACAGACAAAGCAGGTTCAAAGACAGACAGATTGCTGTGGGACCAAGTTCAAAGGGGTGGATTTTAATCCATCCCCCTTTGCCAAGTGGAGGATGAGGGAGCCCTGCGCCTCACTTGAAGAACAATACTGTGTCCAGCTTCTCTTCTTTGCGTCACCAGAGGTCTAGACCATACCAGAAACAAGACCAAACCAAGAAAAAGAAACTTACCTCCTCACAGAGGGTTCAGGCGCCTTGGTAGCGTTCACCCTCAATATCAAGGGTAGGGGGAGATAGGGTCAAGGAATTGCCACACGAGCCACTTGAACTCCGGTCTCAGTTAAGACGCGATAGTTTCATATCGAACACACACCCCAGGACGGATTGATTGATCGATCAGGCCGCACCATAGATTCAGGAGCTAAGACTGAAACCCCAAAAGTTCCCAGGGCCAGTTTCTAAAGGCAAAAACTTCAATGAGCCCATGTGCAGAAAGAGCTGCAGAGTTGCTGGATCTTATTCAAGCTATTTTGACAACTCGGACATAACTGTTCAAGCTGACCTTTAATTTGATTGGTGCTGAGTGGAGCCTCTGGTTGTGAAGTTTCTTAAGAAAAACAAAGCTCGGGCTGGTGAGGTGGCTCAGAGGTTAAGAGCACCGACTGCTCTTCCAAAGGTGCTGAGTTCAAATCCCAGCAACCACATGGTAGCTCACAACCATCCTTAACAAGATCTGACTCCCTCTTCTGGAGTGTCTGAAGACAACTACAGTGTACTTACATATAATAAATAAATAAATTTAAAAAAAAAAAAAGGAAAAAAAAAAAAAAAAAAAGGAAAACAAAGCTCAGCAGGGTTAAGAGCTCTGGCTGCTCTTCCAGGGGACCAGGTCTCAATTTCCACCAGCCACAAGGCAGCTCACAACTGTTTGTAACTCCCGGTCCAGGGGATCCAACACCCTCACACAGCTACACATGCAGTCAAATCACCAATGTACATAAAATAGATGTTAACAATAATTAAAAGATAACAAACCTCGTAACAGGATGCATGGCCAGCTTGACCCTGCTCTGAGTCCAACTATTTTCTATGTCAGCAATAATATGAAGTGGTTGGCAGGGACAGAACAAAATGTCCACGGCAGGCCTCAGCAGGAGCTGCAGTTGTCTGGCCGACTGGGAGAGGCCGATAGGTCGCTGCTCTGTTTTGTTTGTTTGGTTTGTTGTTGTTGTTGTTCCTATAAACAAACATGTCTTCAAAACGAATTTGTTACTTTTTTTAAATTAATGTTATTCTTTGTGGGTTATTAATTAATTCACTTATTTATTTATTTATTTATTTAGAGACAGAGTTTCTCTGTGTAGCCCTGGCTGTCCTGGAACTGGGTCTGTAGATGAGGCTGGCCTCAAAATTATAGATTTACCTGCCCCTGCATCCCAAGTGCTGGAATTAAAGACCCCACCATAGCTTGTTGGTTGTTTTTGTTTGTTGGTTGGTTTGTTTTTGTTTGTTCTATTGGATTTCTGGGTTTTTTTTAAAGATTTATTTATTTATTGTATGCAAGTACACTGTAGTTTTCTTCAGACACCCCAGAAGAGGGTGTCATATCTCATTATGGATGGCTGTGAGCCACCATGTGGTTGCTGGGATTTGAACTCAGGACCTTCTGAAGAGCAGTCAGTGCTCTTACCCACTGAGCCATCTCTCCAGCCCACTCCCCCCTCCCTTTTTTAGGGCTTGCTCAACCTGTTTTCTTTTTTTCTTTTTTAAGATTTATTTATTTTATTTAATGAGTTCAATGTAGCTGTTTTCAGACACACCAGAAGAGGGTATCCAATCTCATTACGGATGGTTGTGAGCCACTATGTGGTTGCTGGGAATTGAACTCAGGACCCCTGGAAGAGTAGTCAGTGCTCTTAACCACTGAACCATCTTCCCAGTCCTTGTTTTTCTTTTGGAGCAGAGTCTCACTATATAGCCTTAGCTGGCCTGGGATTTCCTATGTAGGCCAGACCGGCCTTGAACTCACAGAGGTTCGCTGGCCTCTGCCTTTCCAGTGCTAGTATTAAAGGTGTTCATCGCCATGTTTGGCTGTTTTGTGAAACAACCCAGGCTGATCTTGAACTCCTCATTCTTCTGCCTCTGCCTCCCAGGTGCTGAGACGATAGGCATGTGCCACCATATCAAGCTTAAAAAATTTATTTTGCCTCAATTTTATTTATAGAACTAGCACAGAGCACTAGCCATCCGCGCACAGTGAGAAGTGGTCACAGACCATCTGTCTTTCCATCGGTAGGCAGAGGCCTTTACTGCAGGCCTTCACAGGAGCCTGGGAACCTTTGGGAGCCTGAGCTAGAGCCGACTTTAGGTCCAAAGTAGGCCCCCAAATGGCATTGCTGGTGACAATGGCCTAAATGTTGGGGTTCAGGAATCGCCACACAAACCATATAAATACTGATCTCTGGAGATTGCTGTCTGTAAGCAGTGAGGGCAGGTGGAACTTAAGGCTGGAGCCTGTGATTGGACGGTGGAAAAAGAAGGTGGGCTGAGAGTTTTAGAGATGGGACAGAGAGACAGAGAGGAGGAAACAAGATTGAACCTATAGGAGAGGAAGATGAACCTGATCTACATAGCTTGAAAGAGTCACCAGTCGCTATGGATGTCTTAGAAGGAAGAGCATTGTAGGGTGCATTTGCCCCATCTAGGTGTGCAGCTTGGGTCTATTTCAATTGAGTTTTGAGTTCTTTGTGTGTGCACTTTGGGGACTGAGAATTTACTGTTATAAGTCTGACTGATAACTTACAAGCCTCTGCAGTTTTCTTTATCCGGGGCTCAGGTTGAGAGCAAGTCTTGGCAGACTAGCCGCAGGGACGGATGACTGGGACTGCAAGGGAACGGAAAAAAATTGGGCAGACCTCTACTTGGGGATGTCCTTGGGGGCAGGGAGACCTTGGTTGCTGGTGAGTAGCCAGCATTTGCATGGATTGTTTTAAATAATTACATGATACAGATTTCAGTTAAGCAAGAATAATTTATTGAACACACATCCCAAGACTGATCAATCAGGGTCACAAAAATGACTCGGGGCCGAATTTTGTGGTACCAGTCTGTTCTCAGGAAAAAAAAACAACAACAACAAAAAACGCAAAAACCAGGATGAGCTCAGGCAGGTGCAGGAAGTGCTACCCGGTGGCCAGCCCTGACTCAGGCCATTTTAGACATAACAGTTCATATTGACCTTTTAATTTGATGGGTCCTACACAAAGCTTTGTGGAATTTCTTTTTTTTTTTTAAAGATTTATTTATTATATCTAAGTACACTGTAGCTGTCTTTAGACATACCAGAAGAAGACATGAGATCTCATTATGGATGGTTGTGAGCTACCACATGGTTGCTGGGATTTGAACTCAGGACCTTTGGAAGAACAGTTGGCGCTCTTAACCACTGAGCCATCTCTCCAGACCAGAATTTCTTAAGATTAAAAAGCCTCATACAGAACATAACAGGGTTCCAGGTGTGGTGGCGCACTCCTTTAATTCCAGCACTCAGGAGGCAGAGGCAGGCGGATTTCTGAGTTCGAGGCCAGCCTGGTCTACAGAGTGAGTTCCAGGATAGCCAGGGCTATACAGAGAAACCCTGTCTCAAAAAACAAACAAACAAAAAGAACATAACAGGGTATGTAATGAGCACGGCCCTTCTCTGAATCGAGTTATTTTTCTGTGTCATTGACTGGCAGGCATATTACAGCAACAATATGAAATCCCTGACAGGTATGGAACAAACTGGCCACAGCTGTGCTGGAGGGGCGTGGTCTCAGCAGTAAACTGGATAGTTATTGGGTAAACAGAAGCCCAAATCCAGCATTCCTCAGAAATCTCATAAGGCCTGATTCTCTTTACCAACACTTCACTCCCTTAATCTGCTCCCTCGGGTAAGTGCATCTAGTTCCCAGTCATTCCAGCGGCCTGTGTCAGCCCATGATCCCCAACCTGCTGTCCTAAAATCCCCTTGCTTTTCTGACATTTGCATCTCTCTGCCCTCCAAGAGATACTTGGCAGTTTGATCCCCGACAAACCTTTCCTCCTGCCCTAGGACTGCCCAGTTCCGTGGATTCACTGCATCCTCACTTAGAGCTGCAGTCCCAGCCTTGGCTTAGGCCTTGGCCTGCGGTTGGCAGAGTCTAAGTTCCCAAGGTTGATGGCATTTCTGTGCCATTTGAGCACTGAATGGATGTGGTATGAAGACTTGGACCATGTATTGACAGTAACCTGTGGCCTTGGGACTGAAAAATATGTTTGATTTTATTTTTAAAGATTTATTTATTTATTATATGCAAGTACACTGTAGCTGACTTCAGACACTCCAGAAGAGGGCATCAGATCTTGTTACGGATGGTTGTGAGTCACCATATGGTTGCTGGGATTTGAACTCTGGTCCTTTGCAAGAGCAGTCGGTGCTCTTACCCTCTGAGCCATCTCACCAGCACCCCCCCCCTTTTTTTTTTTTTTGAAACAGAGTCTCATGTCACCTACCTAGGCTGATCTCAGACTTGCCATGTAGCTAAGGATGATTCTGAACTATTGACCCTCCTGTCCCCTCCCTTTGGAGTGCTGGAATTCCAGGTGAGTGCCTCGTATTTATCTTTCTTTAGTTTCCTTTTAATTCATTGACTTAAAAAACAAAAAAAAACCAAAAAAACTTTTTTCTTAAATTACTAACTCCTCACTCACTAAATATATTGGCTTGTCCCAGGCATCCTAAAGCCCTGACCCCTGGTGACTTACACTCCATTTCCATGCCCCATTGCCAGCTGCTCCCCACAGGGTCTCTGGATACTACATCCCATCCCCCCTACCTCTCTACACTCCCCTGCCTCTCCTGCCTACCTAGCAACACCCTGTAACTTGACTTCCTAGTCTGGCAGAGGAGTAAGTCTCTTTGTGACCACAATGGAGCTGTGGTATTTCTCCATGCTACAGGGATGTCTGGCCCTCTGATGGTACCTGCCAGTCTTGGTCATAAGTAGGGTTTTAGCTGAGTTTCCTAAAAGAATCAATGAGACAAGAGAGACCCTGTAAGCACCCAATTCAACTGAACATCCTTTGTTTCTTGAAGAAAAATCCAGGACTCCAGGAGAGAGAGGCAGAATCCTTGGCCAGGATACACTGGGTGCGGCTGGGGCTCTCGAGTATCCTATGGCTCTCTCTTGGGACAAGATGAGTCCTCAGACCCACCTGTGCCATTCAGGCCCTGATTCAGAGCTAGAATTCTGACCACTTCAGCATCAGGGACGATTATACTTGGTTGTCGGGCAGTTTGGCAGGGGCCGCAGCCCTCTGTGATGAGATGCAGTTGGCACCAGAGTGTGGGACAAAGGACTAGCTTGGCAGAGAATCAGACAGTCCCTTCTGCCACCAGCTCAGGCTTTCCGCTGGGGATACGTAAGAGGATTAGGGCTCAGAACTCTGGACAAGGGGCTTTTATTCATGGGACTAAATTTTCATTGGCTTGCAAAACCCAAGTGAATGGGGAGGCTCTGACCTCTGGTCTCTTTGGGGGAGCACAGGGAGCCCTGCCCCCATCAGATGGATAAAGGTATCTACCCCTACCACATCTGTCTAAGGTCCAAGCTTCAGGGCCCAGGGGGGCAACCTCTCCTTGCCATAAAACAGCCGTTTACACAAGGGCAGGAGATTTCCAGAGTCAACAGTGGCTTACGAGGGTATCAAAATTCTGAAATGTCAAGGCAGATGGAGGCATGTTGCCACCGTTCCACCTTCTGAACGTTTGTCCTGGAAAAATGAGTTACAGAAAGGGGTCAGAAAGCCTCTGTGCTTGAGTACCTGAGCAGAGACCAGAACCAGGAAGGGAAGGAACTGGGGCTGCCTGGAGCGGGCTTTGTCCCCTGCCTGGTGCTGGGGCTGATCTGTGTCCACGGTGGGTGCTCTACCTACCCTAACAGCCCTGGTTACTAGAGCGATTCAACATGTGTTTATGGATAATCTTTCTCTCAGCGTAATGGCTTTGAGTGTTGGATGCACCATTTATTGCCAAGAGACAGGGTTTCTCTGTGTAGCCCTGGCTGTCCTGGAACTCACTCTGTAGACCAGGCTGGCCTTGAACTCAGAAATCCGCCTGCCTCTGCCTCCCAAGTGCTGGGATTAAAGGCCTGTGCCACCACTGCCCCGCTTGCTTCCACTTTTTATCTATTACAAACAAATGTTATGGACATCTTCATACAAATCTTATTTATATAAAAACATTTATGGTAAGAAGTAGAGAAGAGTATGCTGCAAAAGGTTTTGTTGTGGTTCCGGTTGTTGGTTTGGTTTGGTTTGGTTTGGTTTGGTTGAGACAGGGTTTCTCTGTATAGCTCTGACTGTCCTAGAACTCATTCTGTAGACCAGGCTGGATCTACCTGCCTCTACCTCCTGAGTGCTGGGATTAAAGTTGTGAGAAACCATGCCTGGCTTTTGTTGTTGTTTTCTCTGAGACAGGGTTTCTCTGTGTAGCCCTGGCTGTCCTGGAACTCACTTTGTAGACCAGGCTGGCCTCAAACTCACAGAGATCCACCTCCTCTGCCTCCCAAGTGCTGGGATTAAAGACATGCACCACCATTCCTGACATGTTATTTTTGAGACAGGATCTCAAATAGCCCAGGCTTGCCTCAAACTTACTATATGTAACCCAGAATGACCTTGAAGTCTTGATTCTGGCCTCTATTTCCTAAACACTGGATCACCACACCTCATTTTGCAGTTTCATTTATTTGTTTGTGTGTATGTGTGTTTGTGAGTGCCACAGCCTTGTGCGGAGGTCTGAGGACTACTTTCAGGAATGAGTTATCTTCTTCTTCTTCTGTAGTTGTACAGATCCAATTCAGGTCAGAAGGCTTACTGCCAAGCACCTGTAGCCACTGAGTCATCTCTCCAGTCCTGTAAAATAGATACATAAATAAAGTAATCAATTAAGATCTTTCATATTTGCTTAGTTTTTGGTTTGGTTTTTTTTTTGTTTGTTTGTTTGTTTTCGAGACAGGGTTTCTCTGTATAGCCCTGGCTGTCCTGGAACTCACTTTGTAGACTAGGCTGGCCTCGAACTCAGAAATCAGCCTGCCTCTGCCTCCGGAGTGCTGGGATTAAAGGCGTGTGCCAACACGCCCGACCTGCTTTAGTTTTTTTAACTTTAATTTTTTCTGGGCTCTGAACTGCTGATTTTTTTTTTTTTAAGATTTATTTATTTATTATATGTGAGTACACTGTAGCTGTCTTCAGACACTCCAGAAGAGGGTGTCAGATCTTGTTACGGATGGTTATGAGCCACCATGTGGTTGCTGGGATTTGAACTCTGCACCTTTGGAAGAGCAGTCGGGTGCTCTTACCCGCTGAGCCATCTCACCAGCCCCCCCCCCATTTTAAAAAGAATTATTTATTTTATGTATATGAGTTCACTACACTGTACATATCTTCAGACACACCAGAAGAGTGTATCAGGTCCCATAACAGATGGTTGTGAACCACCATGTGGTTGCTGGGAATTGATCTTAGGACCTCTGGAAGAGCAGTCGGTGCTCTTAACCACTGAGCCATCTCTCCAGACCTGCTTGAGCTTTTTTATTTTTTTTTTTAAAGAAAGTAATATGATGTACATCTCAGTGATAGAGTACATGCTTAGCACAGGAAGGAAGGGAGGGACGGAGTGAGGAAGGAGATACACAGGAAATTAAATCCCATGATGCTTTGTGTCCTTGCTCTAACCACAGACCAGACCTTAGGGTTGATTCTTCTTTTAGTTAACAAATTCTGCTCAAAACAATGTATCCAGTGGGGACTCAGCAATAAACCTGGAATCTATAGTGTTGTCAGTATGAGAAATGCTTACAAAGAAAACACAGCAGAGAAGTGGTTACAGGGGTGATGGGCGACTCTGTGGCTGGAAGTTTGAGACTGGGCAAACAAAAGGCTTTAGTTTCTATGGCTGCATAAGACATGTTGGCTCAAACACAACGACCAGTTCTTACCCATCCCGGGACCTATGTAGGGCATCTCAGCTGGGGATCTCCCTGAAATGGTGATCACATGAGAAATGGTCCTGGGATCCTCCCTTTGACGATCACAGACCAGGGCCAGGCAATCGGCACAGTACCTCAGCATCTCTCACTGACTCCCCATGGTCTTTACAGGAGATCTCTGAAGCAGAGCAGATTCAAGGCCAGAATTTTCTCCAAGCAATCAGGGCTCCAGCTTGAAGCATCTGTGAGCACCAAACAGGGATGACTGCCTTTTACCACACAGCTTCAACAATCACACGATCACACGTGTCATCTCTGCTGTGCTTTTATCTAAGCACTTAGAGAATGTTGCCACACTCCGTGGTGCAGTCTGTAATCCAAGCTCCTTGGACAGCTGAGAAGGAGGACCACAAGTTCAAGACCTACCTGGACAACTTATTGAGATCCTTTTCCAAAGTAAAAAGTTAAAAGAAAGGTTAGGAATAGCTCAGCTGTAGGGCATTTTCCTTGTATGGATGATGCCTTGATTGTCTCCACTAATGAAAAGTAAGTGTGTGTGTGTGTGTGTGTGTGACATGAGTCTATTCATAATCTCTCAGTGAGGTGTCAATATGAAGTTGTGAGGCAAAGATGTAGATTGTTCTATGACCTGCTGGCACGAACACTCTGTTGTTTTTGTTTGTTTGTTTGTTTTGTTTTTATTTTTTTTCGAGACAGGGTTTCTCTGTGTAGCCCTGGCTGTCCTGGAGCTCACTTTGAAGACCAGGCTGGCCTCGAACTCAGAAATCCACCTGCCTCTGCCTCCCAAGTGCTGGGATTAAAGGCGTGCGCCACCACTGCTCAGCTCACTCTGTTTTTATAACTAGATTAACACACATTCTTTTTTTGTTTGGGTGTTTTTATTTATTTATTTATTTATTTGAGACTGGATTTCTCTGTATAGTCCTAGATGTACTAGAATTTTCTTTGTAGGCTTAGCTAGCCTTGAACTCACAGAGATCCATGGACTACCTCTGCCTTCCGAATGCTGGGGTTAAAGGTGTGCACCACCCACAACGTCTGGCTTCAACACCTGTTCTTAATCTATGTTAAAGCCTTTCTCGAGGTTGAAGAGATGGCTCAGCCATTAAGAGCACTTAACCTGGAGGTCCCTGGAAGACAGTGTTCTGGATGGAAGTTGGGAGGGCAGGGGACCTCGATTTGATTTTGTTTTCATTTGTTTGTTTGTTTGTTTGTTTGTTGGGACAGGTCCTCTCTCTATGTCGTCCTGGCTGAACTGGAACTCACTGTGTAGACCAGGCCAACCTCTCATAGCGATCTGCCAGCCGCTATCTCTGGGTTTAAAGGTGTGTGTCACTGTACCAGGCTAAGCCCTGTATTCTTGACCACACCAGTCTGGAGTGGAGCCTCCAGAACCTACAGAAAAAGTCGGGCATGGTGGAACTGCTTTGTAATCCCAGTGATGGCAAGAAGCAAGGTAGAAATAGGTGGCTCCTGGGGTCACTGGCCAGCTAGTCCAACGGCCTGGTGAAGTTCCAGACCAGTGAGAGACTGTCTCAAACAAAAGGCAGGTGGCACCTGCAGTTATCCTTTGATCTTCAAATGATGGAGAGAACCAATTCCCAGAAGTTATTCTCCTTCCTCCACATGCACACCCTTGACAGGAGCATGCTCACAACCATTCCCATAAATAAATATGTAAGAAAAATTATTAACATATAAAATTAGGTGAAAGCCGGGCCTGGTGGCGCAGGCCTTTAATCCCAGCACTCGGGAGGCAGAGGCAGGCGGATTTCTGAGTTCGAGGCTAGCCTGGTCTACCAAGTGAGTTCCAGGACAGCCAGAGCTATACAGAGAAACCCTGTCTCGAAAAACCAAAAAAAAATAAAAATAAAAAAAAATAAAAATAAAATTAGGTGGTATTTTAAAGGCCACCCTCTGCTATATAGTGAATTTGAGGCCATTTCTGACCTATGTCAGATCGTGTCTCAATAAACAGACCAGTGGGCATGAGGGCACACACCTTTAACCCCTGTACGTCCAGCACTCTGGAGGCAGAGGTAGGCTGATCTTTGTGAGTTCAAAGCTAGACTTGTCAACCTAGCAGTTTCTAGGTCAGCCAGGGCAACACAGTGAGACCCTGTCTCAAAATAAAAAAAAGTAAAATAAAAAAAAGTCTACCAACATTAAAACTAAGTGACAAACTACCCACAATTTTTATTGGTTTGCTTATTTTAGTAAATTTAGATAGATTTTCCTGAATTAATAATATTTTATTAGCTGGGCAGTAGTGGCACACACCTTTAATCCCAGCACTTGGGAGGCAGAGGCAGGCAGATTTCTGAGTTTGAAGCCATCCTGGTCTACAAAGTGAGTTCCAGGACAGCCAGGGATACACAGAAAAACCCTGTCTCAAAAAACCAAAGGCAATAATAACAATAATAATAATATTTTATTTGCTCTATGGCTTTATGTCTTAAGGTTAGCAGTTCTCAGCCAGTGGGTCTTGAGTCTTGACCACTTTGGGGGGGTCACATATTAGATATTGACATTATGATTCATAATAGCAAAATTATAGATATGAAGTAATAATAGAATAAATATTATGGTTGAGGGTCACCACAACAGGAGGAAATGTATCAAGGGTGACAGCATTAAGAAGGTTGACATCCATTGTTTTAGGACCATTTCCAGGAAATACATAGATGTCTTTTTTTCTTTTCACAGGACTTCATCTAGCAAAACTTGGTCCCAGACTCACTACATTGCTAAAGGATCTTCCTGCCGTCAGCCACATGCTGGGATTCCATGTGCCCAGTGCTAAGTACAGTTTTTAGAGAGTACTGAGGATTGAACCAGGGAGTCTTGTATGCTAAGCTAGCAGTCTACCAACTGAGCTATACCGTAAGAGCGGGCTTTTCTAATGATCATGAGGTTGGATGGGGAGTACTTATGCACATGTGATACACTTTTTGACTATTAAAAGTAAGGGGAGCGAGGGTTGGAGAGATGGCTCAGAGGTTAAGAGCACTGTCTGCTCTTCTAGAGGTCCTTATTCAATTCCCAGCATCCACATGGTGGCTTGCAACAGTCTGTAATGAGATCTGGTGCCCTCTTCTGAGCTGTAGGCATGCCTGCAAGCAGAATGTTGTATGCATAATAAATACATAAATCTTTTTTTTTAAGTGTGGGGAGTGGAGTGAATAGTATATGATGTTTAATTACTTGCAGAAATGCTTTGAGACTATAGGAAACACAACTCTTGTAGCTCAAGTTTCAAAAACGTTTCTGGGGCTGGTGAGATGGCTCAGTGGGTAAGAGCACCCGACTGCTCTTCCAAAGGTCCTGAGTTCAAATTCCAGCAACCACATGGTGGCTCATAACCATCTGTAACAAGACCTGACACCCTCTTCTGGAGTGTCTGAAGACAGCTATGTGTGTAATTACATATAATAAATAAATAAAGCTTTAAAAAAAAAAGTTTCTGGTCTTAAAGCCGTAGGTGAGACAACAGAGCAAAAGTAGGCAGGGCTTACCAGAACCTATTTCCTAAGCATGGAAGGCCGAAATGGTCAAGTGCTATCCGGACGTAGCTTAATAACACCTAGCCTTTGACAAGGACAAAAAGTCAATAGACCACAAAAGTGTTGACAGAGCTATTACAGGAGTCAGAAAAGCCCCTAGAAAGTGTCACCATGGCCTCTTATCAAGATAGCCAAAGCCTACTCCCTTACCAGCTTCTACCTCCAAATATCCGAACTCCTTGTAGGAGGCCTCTACAGATGGCGTGCTTAGTTTCAGGGCTTAGAGCAGTGGCAGGCTCACAGCGCAGAAGGGCTTATTAAGAAGCATCTGATGTTAGATAGCACTGTTCTTCGAAATGTTCTGGCAGCTGCCGGCCCCTCCTGCCTCCCCTGCGCCTGGGCCAGTGGCCACGAGCTCCTCCGAGCCCTGCTTCCGAAAAGCCCATTCATAGCCTTCTTTCTCAAGGTCTCATCTCAACCCTGACTTCCCTGTCTACACAAAGCCACTCTTTCTTCTCAGGGACCCAGGTGGCAGTTGAGACTGTACATAATGACTCCTCTTTCTTGTGGCCCCAGAAAGCCCCTCAAAGGGCAGCCCAGACGGAAGATCTGCTTTGTCCGTGCGTGGTGTCGAGGAGTCAGATGAGGGTACTTAATCTTCATTCTAGCCAGAACGGGGCAGGGCAGCAGTCCAGAGCTAACGGACACATTACAGACCAACCCTCCTGAAACAGGCGAGGCTCTTTTCTTTCAGCCAGCGCAGTGAAGACTCCCTGCCTCCCACCTTCCCCGTGGGCATGAGTGGGTGGGGTTTACTCTCCAGGTCTCAGGCTCACCAGCTCACTGTGCCTTTCCTCCCTGACCTCCGCTGGCTACTAATGAACGCCACTCTAAGCCTTCCACGGGCTTCTCAGGATCCTGTCGTTTTCTGAACATTTCACTGCCTTCACCAGGCAGGATTCAGTGCCTCCTGGCTTCCGGTTCCACCTCCTCTACTGTAAGGTAGACCGTCGGCGCTGTTGGCTTCAAGGCTGTCAGAGCTACAACACACCCACTCCATTTCTCCCACCTCTTCTGCAGCAGGACACGCAAGTCCCTGCCTTTGTTTCCAATCCACACTACCTCAGACCCTCTTGACATCTCAGCAGTGGCCGTGTGTTCTGCCTCTCACATCAGCACGCGCTCCATGAGCCCCCAGGCTGCAGCAGACACCTCATTGCAGGCAATCAGCACAACTGCCGCTTGCCCAGATGTGACAAAAACAGGTAGAGAAACCATTCCAGGGCTGGAAAGACAGCTTAGTCAATAATGTGCTTGCTTGTTTTGAAGACATGATGGATCTGAGTTCGATCCCCAGCGTTCATGTGATCCCAGGGCTGGGAAAGTAGAGACAGATGGGTCAGTGGAGTTCTCTCCAGCCAGCCTACCCTAATCGGCAAGCCCAAGATCCTGTTAGAAACTCCGTCTCAACTGGCAAGATGGCCCAGTGGATAAAGGTGCCTGCTGCCAAGTCTGATGACCCGAGTCGGATTCCCCAGGACCTTCACCGTAAAGGGAGACAACTGACTCCTGTAAGCTGCCTCTGACCTCTACACCAATTGTGGGGTACACTTGCCTTCCCCGCCCAGTAAATAGGTATATGTAATTTTTAAAATTTAAGCAATCTTGTCTTTAAAAAACAAACAGACAAGGTCCTAAAAACAAACAAACAAACAGAAAAAAAACAAACAAGGTCCTAGGCTAGTGAGACGCTTAGCAGGTGTAGTGGTTTGACTGAAAATGACTCCACAGACTCACTGGGAGCGGCATTACTGGAGGTGTGGCCTTGTTGGGGTGGGTGTGGCCTCGATGGAGTGGGTGCGGCCTTGCTGGAGGACGGTTGTCACTGGGATGAGCTCTGAGGTTTCCCCCAATGGCACGCTTCCTGCTGCCTGAGGACCCGGGTGTAGAACTCCAAGCTACTTCTCCAGTACTATGTCTGTCTGTGTCCCACTATGCTTTCTGTAGAGTTGATAGTGAACCAAACCTCTGAGCTATCAGGCAGCCCCAATTAGATGCTTTCCTTTATGAGTCGTCATGGTCATGGTGGCTCTTCAAGACAGCAATAAAAATCCTAAAACAGCAGGTCAGGCCGGTCGTGGTGGCGCACGCCTTTAATCCCAGCACTCGGGAGGCAGAGGCAGGCGGATTTCTGAGTTCGAGGCCAGCCTGGTCTACAAAGTGAGTTCCAGGACAGCTTGCCACCAGATCTGATTCCCGGAGTTTGATCTCTGAGATCTACATGGAGAACTCTTAAGATTCGTTCTCTGGCTTCCACACCTGCACCATGGTACATCCACATCAGCCTGTAAGGAATTGGTCTTGTGCCGCTTGTATTCAAATGCTAAATTCTGTACCCCAAGATCTGGTTGCCCCCAGTCTGAACAAGGAAATCCTCTAGTAAACCAGCTTTTGGTGTATAAACCTTGCCCTCAAAGTTATCCCTGATTGGCTAATAAAGATGCCTACAGCCTGGGCTGGGCAGAAAAGAGGGGGCAGAGCAAAGGTTCCTAGCCTTGAGTTCTCAGAGAGGATGAGGAAGAAGGAGGAGGTTGCCATGGGGTAAGGAGGATGGTGAGCACATGGCCATGAGGGCTAGCCTGATGAAGCAGGAGCAATCCAAAGGGAACATAGGGCAAGTAATATCTCGGGGATCAAGACAGCAAAGCAAACAAAATAGCTTAGAGGGTTGATATCTGCCCAGCTCTAGTGCTTTAAGGCTTATCATAAAATATAAAGGCTTTTATGTCATTTATTTGGGAACTAAATGATATAAGTGAGGTGTTTACCAAGTAACATTTACTACAACATCAACCCCTCTAAAAGGTAATACAAATTCAAGAAAAATTCTGCTCGTCTGTCCTGTGGGGTACACAGTGGGGCACACAGCTCTGGGAGATTCCCTGCCGGCTTTCCCCAGAACTCTGCAGTCTCCGCTTAAGCACAGGACCCCCTGCCCAGGCCTTGCCTACTTCTAGCTCGCTCCAGAGTTTCCTTCCAAGTTCCTCTCCCCATAAACCATCATTTGGGGAAGACTGGCACAAACTGTTCTCCATTCTCTGGAATTCTCTCTCCTGCTTGTTCTCCTCCGACAACACCAAACTGACCCTGGGTCCTTGTTTTCTTCCTTCATTATTATGTTTATGTATTTTTAAAATTTTATTTCTTCATTTTATGTATGTGTGTACACTGTCACTGTCTTCAGACACACCAGAAGAGGGCATCAGATCCCATTACAGATGGTTGTGAGCCACCATGTGGTTGCTGGGAATTGAACTCAGGACCGCTGGACTATGTGTATGTATTACAGGTATTCAAGCTCCAAGAATATACTAATGAGAAAAAGAGACAAACCCTGCCTGCCCTCGGGCTGGAGAGCCGGCTCAGCAGTTAAGAGAGCATTCATCCAGAGCTGCTCTTCCAGAGAAGCCAAGTTTCATGCCTTGCACCCATGTCGGTCAGCTTAGTGTCCTCTGTCATTCCAGCTCCAGGGACCCAGGGCATCCGATGCCTCTGACGGCCAGGGCCCCTATATCCATGCACACATACCTACCTACTGTGGGCTGGGTGGCGATCATTTCTATGGATATAAACAACATGAGCGGAGGGTGTTACAGATTAGGTCATCTATCAGAAAATGCTGAGACGGGCTGGTGAGATGGCTCAGTGGGTAAGAGCACCCGACTGCTCTTCTGAAGGTCCGGAGTTCAAATCCCAGCAACCACATGGTGGCTCACAACCATCCATAACGAGATCTGATGCCTTCTTCTGGAGTGTCTGAAGACAGCTACAGTGTACTTACATATAATAAAATTAAAAAAAAAAAAAAGAAAGAAAAGAAAATGCTGAGACAAAGCATGGGGTCAACATCTGTGAAAGAATGGAGCTAGAGGTGGCCCTGGATGCAAGAAGAATGTGAAAGTGATGGGAGCCCAACCCAGCTTCAGAAAGGTTTTCTGTAGCTATGATCTTCTATTAGGATCCCACATGGAGTGGGTATAGTCGATCCTGTACCCGCAGTCCACTCAGTTACCAGATGGAAAGTGTGACCTCAGATGATGTGTGTCTGGGGGGAGCTTTGAGAAACTAAGAGCCGGAGGTTGTTTGATGGTCGCTATCCTCACAGGTGCCGGTTAAAGAATCTGCCGGGTAACTCCGTGCCTATCATGGAGTGTACTCCGCAAGGGCCTGTGGACTAGACTAAACGCAGCTCATGGAAGCTAGCCCTGCAGATCAATGAGGAGAAGGCTTAGGACAAGTAGTGCAACCACAGAGATCACATGATCCTGAAAAGAACAGGCAAGCTGCAGGACAGCAGGGGCCGGGTGGCCACCCGACGTTGTTGACTTCCGCAAAAACATGGGCCATCGAGGGCTGAGACAGACCCTAGCACACCAGTGTCTCAGCTGGCCTGAAACTTGCTGTGGAGTGGCTTTGAACTCACAGAGATCCTCTGCTTCAGCTTCTTAACAGGAGAGCTAAAGGCCTGGAGAGATGGCTAAGAGCATGTAGCACTTGTCCAGTGCATCCAGGCTTAGTTCTCGGCACGCTGGAATCAGGTGGCTCTCAACAGCCTGCACACTGTTACTGATGCCTCTGGCCTCTCAGAAAGCCTGTTCCTGTGTGTGCACGTGCGCGCGCGAAACACACACACACACACACACACACACACACACACACACACACACACACATCTTTATTTAAAAAGAGGCGAGCTAAGAGAGCTGTGTGGTTGTCCCTGGGAGCCGCATATGACCTCTGCTCTATCAAGCCTCAGGATTTGTTAACCCGGCAGCATTAGCGAATGGCTGCTGCCCTCTGGTGGGCATGTAAGAAATGGCCCAACTTTCTTCCAGCTCTTTCCCTTGGCCAGCTGTGGTTTTTATGTTCACCTTCAGCTCCATCCCAGACAGATGGCAGAAGTGCTGTGCCCAGGAGGCAAACAACGTGACAACAGCGAGTGTTTGTCAGAGAGGTGAACTCAAGGGCACAGTCAGGAGAGGAAAGGCTTTGAAGTTGAGAAGGTCTAAGGCCTGGACTAGGCGCCTTTGTAGTAGTCCTCCTGCTCCTTTTCCTCCCTCCCGGTCCTCCTCCTCCTCCTCCTCCTCCTCCTCC
>NC_034599.1:103684199-103700397 GCF_900095145.1 Mus pahari
GTGTGTGTGTGTGTGTGTGTGTGTGTGTGTGTGTGTGTTTGTGTGTGTGTGTGTCACTGCCACCCAGGCCCATTTATTATTTTTTAATGTTTCTGCATATGCCAATGTGTCTGCGTGCGTGTAGACACTTGAAGAGGCCAGGAAAGAGCATCAGATTCCCTGGAGATGGTATCACACACAGGTGAGAGTGCTGCTAGCTGAGTTTATGGCCTTGAGAAACAGCAAGTGTCTTAATTGGTGAGCTACCTGTCCAACCCCCAGAACCATCCCTGAGTTGGAAAGACTGGAGCTAAGGGTCTGGGGAAATGAAGACTGTTTGTTTGTTTGTTTTGTGGTTGTGGGTTTTTTTTTCTTTTTCAGACAGGGTTTCTCTGTGCAGCCCTGGCTCTCCAGGAACTCACTCTGTAGACCAGGCTGGCCTCGAACTCAGAAATCCACCTGCCTCTGCCTCCCGAATGCTGGGATTAAAGACATGCACCACCACTGCCCAGCTGACACTTAGAGTTCTTAGGACAGCATACCAGAGAAGACACTGGGACACAGAGAGAACATGGAGTCTTCAGAGGGTCCCTCTCAAGTGTTCAGAAGATGAAGATGCTCCCCAAGGCCAGGGAAATAAGCCCAGAAAGACTAAGGGGGCAGAACTAGGAGGAAATTTTTTCAATCTAATAAATCAAAGCCATGAAAAACCCTCAATTAACATCTTATTTCATGATGAAAACAAAATAAAAACAAAAAAAAAGAAAGAAGGAAAAGAAAAAAGAAATTGAAAATAGCCAGGCAGTGGTGGTGCATGCCTTTAATCCCAGGACTCGGGAGGCACAGGCAGGCAGATTTCTGAGTTCGAAGCCATCCTGGTCTACAGAGTGAGTTCCAGAACAGCCAGCCAGAGCTATACAGAGAAACCCTATCTCAAAAAAACCAAAAAAAAAAAAAAAAGTACTATTTATGATAGGACATGGTAATCCCAGCTCTCAGGAGGGAGAGGTAGGTGGCTCTCTATGAATTCCCGGTCTACAATAGTAAGTTCCAAGCCAGGCAGGGCTACACAGTGAGACCTTGTCCCAAAATAAAACATACATACATACAAACAAACAAACATCTATGATAGTATAGAAATATAAAATAAAATAAACTTGACAAATCTGTGTAAGTCATGAAGACTGGAACTACAAAATATTTAAGAAGACCTCAATGAATGGAAGAGAGAGAGAGAGAGAGAGAGAGAGAGAGAGAGAGAGAGAGAGACTATAATCCTAGTACTCAGGTCGGATGGCTGCAAGTTCAAGGCCAGTCTGAGTTACCTAACGAGTACCAGATCAGCTAAGTCTACACAGACAGGCCCTGCCTCTAAAGGAAGTAAGTGAGAAAACACAAGCAAGGCTGCAAAGGTGGTTCATTAGTTAGAGGAGACTACTAGGGTTACAGAGGACTAGGGTTTAGCTCCCAGCACCCACAATGTGCAGCTACAGAGTCTTGTCTCTGTGGGCACTGGCACCCATGTGTGTATACCCACACCCAAACACAAAATAAAACCTTTAAAAACAAGAGACATAGAACAAAAGAAACAAACAAAGACCCGGTAGATTAGTTTGATAGTTTGTGATATTATTTATGTTCAACAGAACAGACGCCTCGCTGAGAGCATCATCTCTTGGGATCAGTTCTCTCTCTCTCTCTCTCTCTCTCTCTCTCTCTCTCTCTCTCTCTCTCTCTCTCTCTCTCTCTGTGATTAGTGGCTGGCATCCAGAAATCACAGGCAGGTCTGTAAGTAAGTTTGAGGCCAGCCTGGTCTACCTAGCAAGTTGCAGGATAGCCAGGACTACATAGACTCCGTCTCAAGAAAAAAAAAATATGTTTGGGTGTTGCTTACATGTACATGCCCAGGGCCTAAAACGGCCAGAAGAAGACACCCAAACACCTGGAATGGGGGTGACAGACAGGTGTGAGCTGCCATGTGGGTGGTGGGAATTGAACCTGGGTCCTTTGGAAGAGTAAGCAGTGCTCTTAATTGCTGAGCCATCTTTCCTGCCCCAATCACAACTTCTTAGTGAAGGCACCTCTGAGGACGACCTCAGTTTCAAATCTCTTCCAGTCTTGCTTTTCTCTACAGCACCTACAGAGAACGGGTGCTGTTGTATTTCCTTTCATTCCTTTCTAATTATGCCTTTTGAGATTATAATTACACACCCACTTCCCGTTTCTCCCTCCAAATCCTTCCATCTCACTTTCCTGGCTCTTTCACATTCATGGCCGCTTTTTTTCATTGTTACTACATAACTGTATGTTTCTGTATATAACCTCTGTATATTCCATTATTTTGTTTATTTTTTGAGGTTTTGTTTTTGTTTTTGAGACAGGGTTTCTGTGTAGATCTGACTGTCCTGGAATTTGATCTGTAGATAAGACTGGCCTCGAATTCAGAGATCTGACTGCCTCTGTTTCTGAAGTGCTGAAATTAAAGGTGTGTACCACCATCTCTAGCTTATATTACTTTCTTCCTCCTCCTCCTCCTCCTCTTCCTCCTCCTCCTCCTCTTCTGTTTGTTTGCTTGCTTGTTTTTTCGAGATGGGGTCTCTGTGTAGGCTTGGCTAGCCTGAATTTACTTTGTAGACCAGGCCTGCCTCTGCCTCCAGAACATTAGGATGAAAGGTGTGCCCCATAACGCCCAGGTCCGTTATTTTTATTCTTTAGAGGTAGTTTCACAAAGCCCAGACTTGATGGCAATCCTCCTGCCTAAGCCTCCTGAGAGCTGAGATCACTGATGTTGGAAACACGGTTTTTATGTTGTTTTTGATGCTAGGAAAGAACTCTTCGACTGACCTGTATCCCTCTGTTTTTTTTTTTTTTTTTTCCCTTTTTTACCCTTTTTTAGCAGAAGGCCAAGAAAGGGCCTTGCTCATTTAAAATAAAACTATGCATATGTTTTGATTGCATGTATGCGTGCACCACTTTTATGCTTGATGCCCTTGGAGGCCAGAGGAGAGTATCAGATTCCCTGAATTATAAACTGACAGTGGAAACCAGGCAGTGGTGGCGCACGCCTTTAATCCCAGCACTTGGGAGGCAGAGGCAGAGGGCAGAGGGCAGAGGGCAGAGGGCAGAGGGCAGAGGGCAGAGGGCAGAGACAGAGGCAGGCGGATTTCTGAGTTCGAGACCAGCCTGGTCTACAAAGTGAGTTCCAGGACAGCCAGGGCTATACAGAGAAACCCTGTCTCAAAAAAACAAAAACAAAAACAACAACAACAAAAAAGATTTTAGGGGGCTGGTGAGACGGCTCAGTGGATAAGAGCACCCGACTGCTCTTCCGAAGGTCCCGAGTTCAAATCCCAGCAACCACATGGTGGCTCATAACCATCCGTAACAAGATCTGACTCCCTCTTCTGGAGTGTCTGAAGACAGCTACAGTGTACTTACATATAATAAATAAATAAATCTTAAAAAAATATTTTAATTACCTATATAAAAGTTTCACAAGGTGAGGAGTTGCCAAGTAGATAATGAGAATCAAATTAGGGGCCACTAAAATCTTCTGAGTCCCCTTAAATTTTTTTTGTGTGTACATGTGCTGCAGAGACCTCTGCAGAGACCAGAAGAGGGCGTCGGGTCCCCTGGAGCTGGAGTTACAATTGGGAGGTCTTCCGAGGGAGGAACAAGAGCGCTTATTCCCTGAGCCATCTCTTTAGCCCCCTGGTTTCTACTTTATACAAAAAGCTCTTCAGGATGTTAATTCTGTGCTAGTAAGTTTTGTTTTCGCTTTTTGCGAAGATCCTGCCAACATTTCTCTATATGTTTCGTGTATCTAGCCCAAGTTTGTGAGCAATCAACTAGGAAGACATGGAGCGACTAAGACGCGGAGGGAGGGGGGGCAATGGAAAGAGAAAGCTCGCCCGTTCGTGCTAAATCGTGAGGGGGCACCAGCACCGCGTGGACCCGCACCTACTGAGAGCTGCACAAGGGTCCATTGCCCGAATGAGGGATCGCATTACGGCTCAGCTTTACGAGCATACGTGCTCACGCGCTTGCGCAGCAGCATCACAACCCCAAGCCTGATTGGCTGACGCGGGTCCGGCAGCGAGATCACGCATGCGCACTTTCTCGCGCGAGAGCGAGCACGGTCTTGTGGGTGTTGTTCTTGGACCTTCATTCTTTCTGTAGAACCATAATTTTTATCCCAGTTCACAATGTTTCCGGAACTCAACAACCTTCTCAGCACCACCCCAGACAAGACCGAGCAGGTAAGATGTCGCGCGGACCGGAAGAGGGCAGGTCCCGGGAGCGTGCAGGATTGCATCCGGGACGCTGTGCGGTGGAGTAGGCGCGTCTGCCGTAAACCGAGGGCATCTGGGAGTTGTAGTCTGGAGAGGGCTCGCCGAGGCAGCAGTCGCATGCCTGGGCCTTTGGAAGATGGGTTTCTGGATCGTCTTGCGTGTTCGTTTCCAGCCCCACGACCATGTACTCCGTACCACACTGGCGCCCAGAGATGGTTACAGAGCAGGCCCTAGAGGAGAGCCTCTTACCTGCCCTGAGTCTCCTTCCACCCAGAACACTGCTTGCACTCGTCCTAGTTCTGATGATATCTGGTTGCCTAAAGCCTTTAGCATATTATGTCCCCTCTGTTTTTCCCAGCCTCCTCACTCTCCATGGAACCTTGAAATGTCTTTCACATTTTCACTTAGGGGTTACCTCTCCCAGGAGTTTTATTTTGTAATCTGCAGCAAACACACCACATATGGAAAGCTTTAAATAGATCCTTGTGGATTTTGGTTGGTTGGTTGGTTGGTTTTTTTCGAGACAGGGTTTCTCTGTGTAGCCCTTGCTGTCCTGGATCTCACTCTGTTAGACCAGGCTGGCCTCGTACTCAGAAATCTGCCTGCCTCTGCCTCCCAAGGGCTGGAATTAAAGGCGTGCGCCACCACTGCCCTGCGATCCTTGTGGGTTTTATTTGCCCAACAGTTCTTGTCTGTTCCGGCCTACAGTTCTGACTACTATTCTAGTTTCTAGGGCATTTCCCAGGTCCAGAGTTTCAGCAGAAAGTGACCACATTGCGTGAGAAAGGTGTTTCAAGGCCAGGCAGTGTGATTTGGCGTTTTATGTTGGGGGTTGGGGGGAGGGACACAACTGAAACCCAGAGACATTAGGCATGTTTGCCCTAAGTTGGTACAGCATTGAGGTGGTGTGTGACAGCCCTTGATCCTGATGCTGGCTGTTACTTACAGAACTACAGCAGGTAGTTAGACAGTGCAGGTACCATCTTCATAGGGCTTTCCAGAGATCACTGTGATAAGAGTCCAGCGTGAACCACAGCCGCGGGGAGATCTTTGTTATCAGAGGTCCTGTCAGGAATTGGGCCAGGGGATAGCACGGTGCGTAAAGGGCTTGGCACCAAGTGTAGAAGTGGAATTTGGGTTCCAAGAACCCACGTCAAAGCCAGGTAGGCAAGAGGACACGTGTGATCCCAGCACTATAGAGGCAGAGGTGGGATCCCTGGGGCAAGCTGGCTGGCTGCACTAGTTCAGATTGCCTAGTCATTAGGAGTGATAAATTGGAAAAATGGAAAGTGACCGAAGAAGACACCCAGCATCAGCTTCAAGTCTCCCCACATGTGTGCCTACACACACATGTCCATGCACATGCAGGCACAGATACCACAACCACAAACCCAAAAGACAAAAACCGTTCTTTCCCTCCTCATTCACTGTTACAGACACATCGACACCAGGGAGGATCTTAGGGCCAAAGACACTACTTAAAACATCTTACAATCAGGTGTGTGGTAGCAGGGGGCAACGACAGGCAGAGCTCTGTGAGTTCCAGGCAGGCCAGGATGATACAGCCAGTTCCTGCCTCAAAACAAACAGAACAAAAGAACTCTGTTGCGAGGTGGTCCGACTTGAGCACCGCAGGCTGGCACTTTTTGTTCCTTTGTTTTTGCTTTTGTTTCTTAAGTCTGTGTAGCCCTGCCTGGCTTGAAACTCGCTGTGTAGACTTAGACTGGTCTGGAGCTCACAGAGCCCTGCCACCCTCTGTCTCTCAGGTGCTGGGATGAAAGGAACCTCAGTCTGCTCAGTGGCTTTGACTCCCAATCCTGTCGCCTCAGCCTTCCAAGTTCTGGATGGGAGACCTTTTCTGAAGTCCTTTTCTACTCATTTAAACCAGAGAGAAAGGATAAAGGCATGTTTTCTTTGAATCTAATTCTCCATAAGACTGGTTCCTGAGTTACTAAGCCAAGCAGTCAGTGACAACAAAAGAAAGATTTCTCTCTCTCTCTCTCTCTCTCTCTCTCTCTCTCTCTCACTCTCTCTCTCTCTCTCTCTCTCTGCCAGTAACATCAGTTTAGTACCTTGAGGAGACAGTTATGGTCTGGTAGGTGCAAAGGCAGCCCTTACAGGTCACTGAACTCCAGAAGGGTCTGGTGAAATCTCTCCATCCTCTTCTGGGCCGCTAGCCAAAGTCTCTTCCAGTTACCATTGGTTTTCTCCAACTTTGCCGCAGACGTTTCAGCAAACTGCTCGGGTCTCAGCCTCCTTCAGCTCCTCCTCCAAAGCGTTGATCTCTTCTTGGTGCTCGCCCTCCTTGGTGGAATACTCCTCAGGCCATCAGCCTCAGAGGGCCTGCTCCATGGTTCGAAACTCCTCCTCAGGAGGCCTGGCTCGCCTCCCAGCCACCTCACCACTCCTCTGAGCCCTCCAGCTCTTCTTCCAGGGTCACCAGCTTCCTGGCCACCTCGTGTGTGCAGCCGGGGACCTCCGTGGTGGACTTTGGCCCCCTTCAGCTGAACCTCCTGCATCTCCTATCTTTTCTTCATCTTTCGTAGCTGGGTTTCAATGACCTTACTCTCTTGCTCTCATCAAATGCTTTCCCGGTCTCTTCAAGCTTTTGCAGGGCTGTAGCCGGGCACTGCTGCGCCCGACTTCTCCTCTAGGAGCTGAGTGGTGCTTCAGGGAGGCCACGTCTGCTTCATCCTCAGTGGCCTTCTTCTTAGCCTGCTTTGGTTTCTCCTGGGCGTTCTTCACAGGCGTCTCCCACCTCACCCTCTGTCTCTGCTCTTTCTGGAGGGCGAGGGCGACATCTGTTGCTCTCATCCAGCTGCCTGGATTGGTCCTTGGCTTGCTTGTGGGCCTCAGTATGCTCAGCGAGGTGATGGTATTGTCCTTGTCCAGTTTCAGCATCTGCATCTTCCTTTGAATGGCACCCCTGTTGGGTGGGTGGGCCGAGAAGACGAATGCATGGGCACCGAACGCATGGGCTCTTCCCTACTTTTGACTTAAGAGGCTGAGCTGTGCATGCCCATTGTGACTAACAGGGCTCACAACTTTACTCTCTCATGACTCTAATTATTGGTGTTCTTATTTTTTAACAACTTGGTTTTTTTATTTTTAATTATGTATACCCATGTTTTTCTGAATATGAGTGCAGGTGTCTATAGAGGTTAGAGATGTTGTTGCATCTCTCTGGAGCTATAGAGTTATAAGCAGTGTGAGCTGCCTGAAGCAAATGCAGTCCCCTGCAAGAGTAGAGTATTCCCTTACCTTGTAAGTCATCTCTCTAGCCTTGATTTTCTTCAGTTTTTAATTGTTATGTGTATGTGTGTGTTCCCACATTTGTGTGTGTGAATGTAGTTGCACACATGCCCAGGTGTGTGTGGTAGTCATTCCCCTTGTTTTGAGACTGTTGTTCACTGCGTACACTGGCTGGCCATAGCACTTGTAAAGATTCTATCTTTCCCTCCTGTCTCTCTGCATAAGCTCTTAGCTTACAGTTATTCACTGCTGGGTCTGACTTTACTTGAGTTCTAGGGATTCAAACTCAGGCCCTCATTGCAGAGCGAGTGATTTATCCACCAAGCCATCTCCTCGGCTCTGACATTTATTCATTTTTAGGTTAACTTAGTATGTATGTCATTAACAAACAGCTGTTCAAGTGCGGAAATGTCCATGACTGACTTGCTTTCTCTGACAGGGCTCAGCTCTTTACAGGGGTCTAGCTTACCTTGTGCTCTTCTCTACTTTCAGGGGAAGCTGACTCTCCTCTGTGACGCCAAGACAGACGGCAGCTTCCTTGTGCATCACTTCCTTTCCTTCTACCTAAAAGGTACGTGACTCCCTAGTGCTGTAGAGAAGGAACCCCAGGTCTGCAGAGATGGCTCTGCGGTTTGGAGCACCAGTTACTCTCCCAGAGGACTCAGGTTTAATTCCCAGCACCCACGTGGTGGCTCACAACCATCTGTAACTTCAAAATAAAACAAAAATCAGTAATTATCTAGCCAGGCATTTGGTGGCACACGCCTTTAGTCCCAGGACTTGGGAGGCAGAGGCAGGTGGATCTCTGAGTTTGAGGTTAGCCTGGTCTACATTGTGAGTTCCAGGATAGCCAGGGCTACACAGAGAAACCCTGTCTCGGGAAAGCAAAAAAACAAAACAAAACAAAACACAAACAATAACAAAAATGGAAACTCAGAACAGCTAAGAAAGTAGAGAAGAAAACCCCTAAGGAAGCAACGGGGAAAACATTGATTGTCTTGGCTTTGGTGTTTGGGGAATCAATCATTAAGCTGTCCTGTTAGGTACCAGGTGATGGGGCATCATTACACCCTGCCCAAGAATGCCATGTGCCCATCAGATCTCAGCCTACCTTCCCTTCTTCTCCATCCACTGTGGAGGGGCCACCACCTCTCTGAGGACCTTGTGTGTCCTCCTGACCCTGTTGTTTCTTAGTTGTTATGTGTTTAAGTCTCAGTTCCTCCAACCCTAGTGACATTTTGCCATGGCAGTAGCTGCTTCCTAGAGAATACTGCGCTTTACATTAGGAAAGAGATTAGAAAGTCTCTCCCTCCATTTTTTGGTGGTGCTGTTAGTGTGAGACTGAGTCTCCTGTAGCCCATGCTAGCCTTGAATTTTCTGTGTAGCTGAGGATGATCCAGAATTTCAGGTCCTCCTCTCTCCACCTCTGAAGTCCTTGAATTACAGATGTGTGCCACTGGCCTTATTCAGTGCTGGGGATCCAACTCAGTGCTTTATGAGTACTAGGTAAGTACTTTATCAGCTTAGCTATTTTCCCAGCACAGACTCATCCACCACTAGCTTCTCCCTGAGGATGCCCCATTCCAGCCGTGATAATGAGGCAGACCTTTGCCTGGTACACTAATTTACAGCTTTGAAGGATTATATTTTCAACTAATGTGATTTTCAGCCTAGAAAAACCAAATAATCTATGGATACGTTATTAGAATGAATAAGGCTCAGTTAATTAGCTAGAGTTTTTCAGAGTTTAATTCCTGGTCATATAAGACTGTTTATCAATTGTATTCCTGTATATAAACACTAAACACACAGCAAAGTTGGAAAACAGACACAATTTACAAAAGAACAAAGTTAAGAACCTAGGAGTTGCAGAGGTAGGTGGATTTGGTAACGTGCTTGAGGACTGGAATTCATCTCTCCTGGTGTGGTGCAGACCTGTAACCACAGCACTAGGAAGAGAGGGAAAGAGTCTGTTAGGTTCTCAATGGTTAGCCCAGCCAAATCTGTGAGCTTCAATTCAGCGCGAGATGGGTCTCCATTAATAAGGTGGAGAACAGTTGAGCATGACACCTGATGCTGATCTCTGGCCTCTACACACATGCACAGACTCACATAACCATGAATGAACACACACACACACACACACACACACACTCACACACTCACACACTCACACAGAGTACTTGGGTACTTAGGGGCCAGGGAGATAGCTCAGTTGGTAAACAGCACTGGCTGCCCCCACCTGATGATCTGAGCTCAGTCCCAGCACCCACATGGTAGAAGGGAAGAATTCACTCCTACAAGTTGTCCTCTGTCTTCCGTACTCACACCGTGGTACATGTGCACAGCCCTCCTTCCCCCAAGCAAACAAACAATCAACAACCAAACACAAGCTGGGGGTGTGACTTAGTGGTAGGACTGGGTTTAATCCCCAGTTCTAGAAAACAGAAGGGGAAAAGGACATTTTGGCTTGGTAGGATGGTTCAGTAGGTAAAAGTACTTGTCACACAAGCATGGCGACCTGAGTTCAACATCTGGAACCTGTGTGCAGGTGGCAGGAGAGAACCAACTCCACAAACTTGTTCTCTGACTTCTGTGCATACACGTTACACATACACATGATTTTTTTTTAAATGCATCTTAGAGACTTGGGGTTATAGCTCAGTTTGTAGAATGTTTGCTTAATGTACATGAAGCCCAGGGTTGAGTTTCCAGTATCATAGCCAGGACTACATAGAGAAACCCCGTCTCGAGAAACCAAAACGACAAAACAAAGCAAAACAAAAAATAGAGTTCAAGGCTGTCCTGGGTTACATAGGGAACTGAAGACCGGCATGTGCTACCTGAGACTCTGTCTCATAGAGAGAGGATGAGGAGGTGCGTCTTAGTGAAATCAAGCACAATTACATGGGAGGACAAGGCCTCATCTCGGCCTTCCTCATAGCTCTTGTCTCCAGAGGATTGAAGTAGTGTGTCTGGTTGTAAGCAGAGGATTTGTTTAAAAAGTCAATTTATTTATTTATTTTTTTAGCTAATTGTAAAGTCTGCTTTGTGGCATTTGTCCAGTCCTTCAGCCATTACAATATTGTGGGACAGAAACTGGTAAGTGTTTTGGCCTCTGTGGTAACATCCTTTCAAAGAAGCATGTGTCACGTGTGGGCTAGGGCCGGGACTTTTTCTTTCCTTTTTGTTTGTTTGTTTGTTTGGTTGGTTGGTTGGTTTTTCGAGACAGGGTTTCTCTGTGTAGTCCTGGCTGTCCTGGAACTCACTCTGTAGACCAGAACTCAGAACCTCAGACCTCGAACTCAGAAATCCGCCTGCCTCTGCCTCCCAAGTGCTGGGATTAAAGGTGTGCGCCACCACTGCCTGGCTGAAGCTGGGCTTTTCTGTTTAGGTTGTGGAGAACCCCACAGGAAGGGCTGAGGATATCTTGTGACTCTGAACTCCTTATCCGAATGATGGGCATGTTTTATTGAAAGCATATAGAACCAGACCTAGCATTTGTAGTTGCCAATGACTCAAACCCTTCTCCTGATTGTGCCCAGTTAAGGTTTTCTTGCCTAGATGAGTATGTTTTCACATGACTTTAATCCCAGCACTCAGGAGGCAGGGGCAGGTGCATCTCCATGAGTTCAAGGCCAGCCTGGTCTACAGAGTGAGTTCTAGGACAGTCAGGGCTTCAAACAGACAACCCACCATCAACAGAAAAAAAAAAAAAAAAAAAGCAGGCGTCTCACCTTGTGAGCATCAGTCATTGGTTTGAAGCACTGCACAGCACAAGCTGATAGCTCACGCCTCTCATCCCACCTCTCCAGGAGGTGGAGGCCGAACACAAGATCAGGGCAGGACTGCAGAGGTGGCTCCATGGTTAGCTCTGTTGCAGAGGATCTGAGTTAGGTTCCCAGCACCCCCGTCAGGCAGCTTACAGCCTCTTGAGGCAGCTGCACTTGCATGCAGAGACATTGACACAGAATTAAAAAGTAAAAATAAACTCAGCATTCAGGAAGCAGGGACGGGGCCAGCCTGGTCTACAGATCCAGGACAGCCAGGGCTACACAGACAAACTCTGTCTTGAAAAAAAAAAGTTCAAAGTCATGTTCTACTGCATTTTTGGGTCAAAGCCTGCTTGGGAGGATACCCAAGTCCTCGTTGCAAATATCAGAAAGCAGAGTGGGAACAGACAAGAACACTTGAGCGGGGTTTGGAGTATGTCTTATACCCTCTCATTAGCCAGTGTGTAGTTTCTCTGAAAGGCTCTCCACTCCCGAGGGCACAGCAATTCACTCTGCTCTTTGTCTCGTCTAGGGTGTCAGCTTGACAGTGGCTCGGGACCGAGGGCAGCTTGTGTTCCTGGAGGGCCTCAAGTCCTCTGTGGAAGTCCTCTTCCACTCCCAGGAGGAGCCTCACCCCCTGCAGTTTCTCAGGTCAGAGCCACAGCGCTGGGGTGGGGCAGGCTGCGGCTGCTGCTGTGCTGTGTCGGAAGGAAGGCTGGAGTGGCTTCAGGGATCAGGCTCTTGCCCTGTGCCCCTGTGTGTCAGATAGCCTCTGACTGCCGTCATGAAACCGATGGTGGGTGGTGGTCCCCAGAGCTGTGGAAAGTCATTTGCTGGGAGGATGGTGCAGTGAAGTGCCCTGCTGTTTCTCTGATGGTGGCTCAGACCCCTCGTGCACCTGCTTTTGCTCTTTCTTGCCTTGATGTAGAAACTAAGGGCTATGGGCCAGTGACCTTATTGGAACATAGCCATATTTGTTTGCCACTGATTGTCCCTGGAATATTTGGCTTTTTTACTGACAGCCTGGGGAAAAAATAACCTGCAGGCTTAAATATCTCTGTGTGACTCTTTAACAAGAGCAACAGGAAGTTGTTCCTGGCCTGAGACTGTCTTTGCTGGGCTCCTCAGCCTTTCTGAACATCAGCCCCTAATTGACTGTTATTCTTTCTCTTTCACAAAGGAGTCTGAGACAAAGCCGTCCCCACCGCCCTACTTTTTCAGATATACCCCTTTGCAGTGGCTAGAATGTCTCTGTGTGACTTACTCCCTAGCTCCATGGCCTTGGTTTTAACATTTGACTGCAGGGGCTGGTTACACCTGATCCCAGTGTGTGTGGGTGTGTGGGCGAGGGGGAAGGTGGTTGCCCTGGGCACTGTGCTCCGCCCCTCTTCACACTGCTGGGAAATGACAGCTTGCAACATCCCCAAGGAAGGTGGCGGTGGGTGGGTCACCATGTGTCAGTTCTGTGTGTATACCAGCAACCCATAGGCCACTCCCTTCACCAAGATGCTTGGATGCTGCTCAACTTCCTCTTGCAGCTCAGGATCTGCTGGGGAGGCCTCTCTTGCCAGCTCATTCTGACTTGTTCATCTAGGGGCCTCAGCTCCTTCCTGGGGTGAGAGGCTGTATAGCTCTCTTTCTTTTATTATTATTATTATTATTATTATTATTATTATTATTATTATTAATTTCTTTTGAGATAATCTCACTGCCTTCCCCATGCTGGCCTTCAGCTTTCTATTCTCCTGCTTCTATGGTAGTTGGGACTATAGGCATGGACCACCGTGACATATCTTTAAAATGTCTCTTCAGGGACTCAAGGCTTGTTCAGTTTTTGTAGCTCCTAAATTTTACCTTAGAACCTGGTAGGCCATAGAAACTACTTGATTTGGAATAAAGTAAAATTTACTTTGTGTGTGTGTGTGTGTGTGTGTGTGTGTGTGTGTGTGTTCTTTTCCAGATTGCCAAAGACTGTCATACAGTTCTTTGCCTTCTCCAGCCTCCCTTGGTGCCACTTTATCCCAGATAAACATCTGTAGAGCTGGGCATGGTGGTACATGCCTGTAATCCTAGTGCTCGGGAGGCAGACACAATGGGATAATGAATTCCAGATCAGTTCTAAAGTGTCACACTTGAACAGAAGAGAAGAGCCGGGGCTGTAGCTCAGTTGATAGTGTTTGCCTAGTGTCTGTGAAGCCCTGTGTTTGATACCCAGCACTCCGTCAAACCAGCTGTCACGCCTGCTAGGGAGTACTTGGGATGTGGAAACAGAAAGATCAGAGAATCAGGGTCACCCTGGGCTACATACTGAGTTCAAGGCCAGCCTGGAGTTCATGAGACACTGTCTCAAAATAAAGCAAGACATCCCCCCACATTTGTAGTGTGTGACTGACGAAAGCTTTGGTGGCTTTTCCCTGTGTTTCTAGGGAGACTGGTGCAGGAAACCTGCAGTCACTGTATACGTTTATTCAGGACGCCCTGAAGCCTGCAGAGAGTGGGGAAGTACCATGGAAGTACCCAGTGCTGTTGGTGGACAACCTCAGTGTGCTGCTGAGCCTGGGCGTGGGGGCAGTTGCTGTGCTGGACTTCATGCAGTACTGCAGAGCCATGGTGTGCTGTGAACTGAAGGTACTGCTGAGACTGCTGTGGTCACTGAGAACCCAGACTGCTCTGCTTTCTCTGTCTGTCTGCTCTGAGTTCCTCTGGTAGACCAGAAGTCCTTTGTTCCACCCATTTTGCTTTACTCTACTTGGCAATGCAGGAATAATAAACCTCTCAAAAGTAAAGAGTGACCAGCACCGTGGGACAGTGCCCTAGTCCCTGCCTGTGTGCCCTATGGGTTCCTTAGTGAGTGTTGAAGATTAGCTGAAGCCATGACTCATAACTTGTATTTTCTTCCCTTGTGGGTGAAAGTTCTGAGGATTGAACCATAAACCTTTGACTGGAACATCTTTAAAGCGGTAAATTAGGGCCTTGGTTGTCACTCAGGTGGTAGCAGCTGTCCATGATGTCACATGTCTGTAACCCAGCACTCAGGACATTGTTGGAAGAAGGGTTGTGAGTTTTAGGCCAGGCAAAAGTGCTGGCTGCACAAGCCCAGTGTCCTGAGTGTGAGCCCAGAACCCACGTAAAGGAGAAAGGAGAGGACATGTCACAGAACTGTCCTCTGACCTCCACACGTGCGCTGTGTGCCTGCGCCAGCACCCTCTCATACCCCCTACGCAAGATAATTTTAAAAATTAAGAGAACAAAATAATTGAGTGAGAGGCTGAACGGGGCAGCGTATGCTTATAATCCTCAGGCTCCAAGGCGGAGGCCAGCCTGGGCCATAGAGCTCCATGCCAGCCAGGACCGTGTAGCAAGACTGTGACTCAAAGAACAAACCAAGACATTGAGTGGAGCTAGCCAGCTCTCTCCTGCAGTACCTGGCCCACAGTGCCCCCTCTTCAGTGGATGAGGACACAGGCTGTAGGAACTAATGGACGTTGTGTGGAGAGGCCAGACTGAGGGTGCAGAGAATTGGTAGAGAGGAGTTAGATGAATTAGCGGAGTGTTTCCAATCATGGAACCCGCATGCACAGTCCTGCCTGGAAGCCATGGTCAAAGGACTGCTGAGATCCTCTTGGCTACGGTCACAGGGCCAGGATCCAGATAAAGAGGGGTAAGGCAGGGACAGAGGGAGGTAAGGAGGGAGGGAGGGAGGGAGACTTCAGAGCCCCCATGGAAGGAAGAAAGGGCAGGGGGCTTGGAGACCACCTACCAGACAAGACTGGCTGGCCAGTGAGCTTCAGGGGTCCCCTTCTCCACGTACCTAAGGCTCCAGAGTGCAGGACCCTGCCTGGAATTTTTTTTTCTTTTTTGGGTGGGGTTCTATGTAATCCAGGCAGGCTGACTTTGAACTTTGGACTAGGTAACCTTGCACCTCTGACCTTCTTTGTCCACCTCCTAAGTACTGGAGTCACAGATCCATACACCATGCTGGCCTCAAATCTGTCCTTTTGGTTTTTGATTTTTTTTTTTTTTTTTAAAGATTTTCTTATCTGTTTACTTACTTTGTTTTTTGAGACAATTTATTTTTGTATCCTTGGCTGTCCTAGAACTCGCTCTATAGTCCAGGCTGACCTCAAATTCATAGAGCTCTTCCTGCATCTGCCTCCCAGTGTTGGGATTATAGGCATGCACCTCTATGGCCTGGCCTAAGATTCTTTTATTTTATTTTATTTATTTATTTTTGGTTTTTCGAGACAGGGTTTCTCTGTATAGTCCTGGCTGTCCTGGAACTCACTCTGTAGACCAGGGTGGCCTCGAACTCAGAAATCTGCCTGCCTCTGCCTCCCGAGTGCTGGGATTAAAGGCGTGCGCCACCACGCCCGGCTTGATTCTTTTATTTTTAAATTGTGTGTGTGTCTGTGCATGTGTCTGTGCATGTGTGTGTGTGTGTCTGTGTAGGTGTGTGTACTCACATGTTGCATAGGTGATTTTGAAGGCCAGAAGAGATCATTGGATCCCTTGGAACTAGAGTGGCATTCCTTTGTAAGCTGTTGGACATGGATGTTCAAAACTGAACCTGGGTCCTCTGCAAGAGCAGTTATATACTCTTATCTGCTGAGCCATCTCTAGTCCTCATATCTGAACTTAAGAATTCTTTTTGTATACTAATAGCTTGGTGCCCATGGAGGCTGGAAGAGAGCACTGAATCCTCTGGGACCTGAGCCACAGACCACCATGTGGGTGCTGAGAATTGAACCTGGGTCCTCTGGAAGAGCAGTGCTCTTAACTACTGAACCATCTCTCTAGCCACCAATCCCTCCTGCCACCTTTAAAGACGAGGTCTCACTATGTAGCCCTGGCTCTTCTGGAAACTCACTGTATAGACCAGGCTGCCTCTGCTTCTTTGTTTGT
>NC_034599.1:103700507-103702683 GCF_900095145.1 Mus pahari
CTGGCCTCGAACTCAGAAATTCACCTACCTCTGCCTCCCAAGTGCTGGGATTAAAGGCGTGTGCCACCACGCCCGGCCCCTGCCTCTGCTTCTTGAGTACTAGGGTAAGAGGTGTGGGGTCCATACCTAGCTCACATCTGCCTCTGTACGGGGGTGCTAGAGGTCCTGTGGGGTCCATATCTAACTCACGTCTGCCTCTGTATGAGGCTGTTAGGAGTCCTGTGGGGTCCATACCTAGCTTATGTCTGCCTCTGTATGAAGGTGCTTGGGGTCCTGTGGCCTCCATACCTAGCTCACGTCTGCCTCTGTATGAAGGTCATGTGGGCTCCACCTCAGGTCACTGTGCTTTCACAACAAGCACTTTACTACTGAGTCATTTCTCTGGCCCCATAATTTTTAGTTTTCAGTTTTTTGCAGTCTGGGGAATTGAACTCAGGATCTTGTGTATGCTGAACATGTGCTAAATTAAGCTATACCTCTAACCCCAACCTTTTACTTTTCCCCCCAATGGTTCCAAGGATCAAATCTAGGGCATCAAGCATACTAGGCAAGTCCTCTCCCACTGAACTGTATACCCCAAGATGCCACCTCTTGGTGGGATAGACCCTCCGTTTCTGTTTGGTTAGTTTTATTCTGCCTTCAGGTCTCAGGTCAACGTGTCCTCCCTGTCTCTCCTTTGAGATCTCCCCTCCCCATGCCTCTCTCTCTGCTGGACTTGTCACCCTAGATTATCTGTCTGTCTCCAGAGCCTAGCTCTCTCTTCCATCCTGTATTATCTGGTATACAGTGAGTTCTTGGGAACTGTTGGCTGAATGGGTACCTGGCAGAATGGTGCCAATTAAACGGAAAAAAAAAAATTCCCCCGAGGCAGGGTTTCTCTGTGTAACCCTGATTGTCTGTAGACCTGGCTGGCCTTGAACTCAGAGATCCACCTGCCTCTGCCTTCTGAGGGCTGGGGTTAAAGATATGCACCATCACTGTCCAGCTAAATGAAAATTTAAAGATAATTTGGTAGTGGTGGTGGGGCACACAGACAGCTTTCAGGAGTCCCCTCTGTCCTGCTGTTCTGTGAGGTTTGGGGATTGACTCAGATCATTGGGATCGATGGCAGGTGCTTTGACCTGCTGAGCCGTCTCACTAGCCCCTGGTGGCGTGGTACTCAGGAGCAGAGATGGAGCTCCTGGGATGAGGTTGGTTTTAGACGAATTGAGTGAGATGTTTAGGTTGGACTTTCAGGTGAAGATGTACAGTAGCTGATTAGAATTAGGGTCCTGGAACCTACGAAGAAGCTCTTGGAGCGGCAGCAGGGAGGATGATGTGTGGGGCCACGCAGAGACAAGTGTGGAGATGCAGAAGGCCTGGTGTCCTCTGACCCGGGTAGCCATTTGTTAAGGACCAGGTTTCCTTCTTGTGTGCGATGCAGGGAAACGTGGTCGCCCTTGTGCATGACACGGAGGGTGCTGCGGATGAGGGGAATGACATCCTGTTGAACGGCCTCAGCCATCAAAGCCACCTGATCCTGCGGGCTGAGGGCCTGGCCACTGGATTCTGCAAGGATGTGCATGGGCAGGTAGGTGCACAGACTGAACGGTGAGCTGCTCTGGGGAGATGGCAGATCTTGGATGTCCTGAGTTTTGTGCATGTGAACTCACCAGGTAGCACAGAGACTCCTGGAGCAGGAAACGGTTTTTCTGGTGGTCTCGTCTGTGACTGTTAGGGTCCAAGAGTCACTGTAGGAAGGCCCCAGACTTAAATAGTATGCAAAGGCAAAGAGAGTTTATCCTGCAGAAATTACCAGCACTCAGGGGTCACCATCAAAATGGGGACCATTTGAGGGGCTTGTGGGGCCTTTTTTAATGCAGGACTAGGGGGGTTCCAGAAGGGTTAGGTAACCTCTAATGTAATTGGCAGGGGCAAAGCAATGGCATTAATACAGTTTTGATTGGTTAGTTTCATTATCTTTGGTGGGACCTTGAAGAATTTTGGAGACCAGCTCTGTTCTGGCCTTGTTACCGCCCCCAGCCAGGTGTCCCAGGAGCGGCTCGGCTCCAGCTCATCCTCCCTGAGTCAAGGCCCTTATTGACTAAAGGCCACTGTCAGTGGATCCTTCTGAGGAGCCCAGGACGCTTTCCAGGGAATTGAAAAAAAAAATTTTTTTTTTAATTTTTTTTTTTTT
>NC_034599.1:103703023-103709614 GCF_900095145.1 Mus pahari
GCACTGACTGTCCTGGAACTCATTCTGTAGACCAGGCTGGCCTCGAACTCAGAAATCCGCCTGCCTCTGCCTCCCGAGTGCTGGGATTAAAGGTGAGCACCACCACACCCGGCATATATTTATTTATTCTTATAGAATTTGCATTTTCTGGTCAACATAGTTCCTTTAAAAATAAAGACTTGGGGACTGGCAAGATGGCTCAGCAGGTAAAGGTGCTTGCTGCAGAGCCTGACAATTTGAGTTGGATTTGGAAACCACATGATAAAGGAAGTAGATGACTCTCATAGTTGTCCTCTGAGCTTTTATGTGTGTTTTGTTCATGCTTGCTTACTTAATGTATGTGAGGACACTATAGCTGTCTTCAGACATACCAGAAGAGGGCACCAGATCCCATTACAGATGGTTGTGAGCCACCATGTGGTTGCTGGAAATTGAACTCAGGACCTCTGGAAAAGCAGCCAGTGCTCTTAACCACTGAACCATCTCTGCAGTCCTTGTTACTGTTTTTCCATACAGGGTTTCTCTGTGTAGCCCTGGTTGTCATGGAACTTATTCTGTAGACCAAGCTGGTCTCGAACTCCTTCCTCTGCCTCCTGAATGCTGGGGTTAAAAATATGTGCTACCACCTCTGGGTAATATGTTGATTTTCAAAATCAGTCTAGCTAACAAGCACAAAGCCATGCTTAGAAAGGAGACTAAAGGACTGGCAAGATGGCTCCATAGTTATGAGCATCTCTTGCTCTTTCAGGAGACCACATTTAGTTCCCAGCACAGTGTGTTGGCTCACCCATCTGCAACTCCAGTTCCAGGGCATCTAACATGCCCTCTAGTCTCTATGGTCACCAGGCACTCACATGGTCCACATGCAGATAAATATACATTCATACACATAAAATAAAAATAATATATTTTTTAAAAGACTAAAGAGTAGTTGTTGATTATGTATAGCTTAGTGTTAGAGCAAGTGACTAGCACGTGCAGTACCCCAGGTTCAAACCCTAGTTCTCAAGAATAAAACTAAATAGAAAGGAAGGGAGGGAAGTGGTGGGCTTTTTCAACCTTTACTTTCCTATAAGAAGCAAGCAATATAGCTGCTGAAATGGAGAGGCAAGCCTTGACAATGTTTACTGTAGAAGTTAGTCTCGTTACCGTATGGCACGTTTGCCTGAGCTATCATAGAAGCTGCATTGGAAGGGGACCAGGAGACCCAGTTAGATTCACAGTGGAGCAGGCACTTGGCGGTCATCTCTTCCTTAATCCTTCTCTCTCTTTCTGCAGCTGAGCATCCTCTGGAGGAGGCCGCCGCGGTCCACTGCCCAGCGAACTCGAAGTCTCACTTACCAATACAAGATACAGGATAAGAATGTGTCCTTTTTTGCCAAAGGAATGTCTCCTGCTGTTCTGTGACCTGATTTGGGACAACTAAAGTGACTTTGGACAGTTTTGGGCATGGAAGATGAAGCACCCTGACTGAATGGTCCTTCAGACTTCTAGCACACTCTTCAGGCTTGACTGCAGCTCCCGTGTGACCAGGGAGGATGGCGCTGTGAGGGTGTGCCCGCTTTGTCTCCAGGGCTCTGCTTAGGAACACAGTGGGGAACTTCACGTGGCTTCTGCTGAGAGGGGCTGCATGGTGAACCCCAGCAGAGCGGACCTTTGGGGCATCCCACGTGACTCCAGCCTCACCTGCCTGTTTTTGGAGGTTGTGCCATTAAGAGCCACTGTAGGTAGAAGGAGGCAGTCAGGAGGTTGTCTTGAATGGCAGCCATCCTGGCTGACAGCTAGGACAATAATGGCAGCAATAAAGAAGGTTCCCACACAGGTTTCCTAGAGGTTGTCTTTTTTTATATTTCACTTCCCTTTTCCATGGGGACTTTTCTTTTTTTTTTTTTTTTTTTTTTTTAAATTTATTTATTTATTATATGTAAGTACACTGTAGCTGTCTTCAGACACTCCAGAAGAGGGCATCAGATCTTGTTACNTTTTTTTTAAATTTATTTATTTATTATATGTAAGTACACTGTAGCTGTCTTCAGACACTCCAGAAGAGGGCATCAGATCTTGTTACGGATGGTTATGAGCCACCATGTGGTTGCTGGGATTTGAACTCTAGACCTTTGGAAGAGCAGTCGGGTGCTCTTACCCACTGAGCCATCTCACCAGCCCCCGGGACTTTTCCTTGAAGTCCAGTGAGGACATGGGCTTGGAAAGGAGGTGAGGACACTCGGGGCTCAGAGCAGGCTGAGGACAATTGAACTGGAACTGGACTCTAAAGGCATACCTGCCGGCCTGCGCTCATGAAGACCAGGGGCAGGTGTCCCCACCCTCACCCACTGAAGGTATAAACCTGCTTCTGTCTCTACAACTTGGCCTGAATGCTGGAGGCCTAGCCATCGAGAGCATGGCACTGGGACCTTGAATGAGGGACAGGAGAGTATGACTTTGAGAAGAGTAAGAAATGTCTTTGCTGCCTGGTTAGAAGGACCGTGGTGAGTTACTGGTAATGCACCTTTGAAGACAGTGGAGACAAGAGGAGGGAGGCCTTGGAATCAGTCTTTGTGTGTGTGTGTGTGTGTGTGTGTGTGTGTGTGTGTGTGTGTGTGTGTGTGTGTTCTACGTAGCCCTTGCTGGCCTGGAACTTTCTATGTAGACTAGGCTGGCCTCAAGCTCACAGAGATTCCCCTGCCTCTGCCTCCTGAATGTTGGGATTAGAGGTTACAGTACCACATCTAGATACGAGAAAGGAATATTTATCCCAGCATCCTGAGATGGTCCTGGTCACACCTAGCTCCGTAGTAAATGAATCCACTAATAAAACTAAAAATCTTATGGCTTGTGTGTGTGTTCCTGTGTTGAATTCATAGCTTTGCATGTTAGGCAAGTGCTCTGTGACTGAATTGTGCCCATAGTTTCTATATAGTTAACTCATTTAAAAACCAGCTCAAAATAACATTGGAAAAGAGAAATCGGTATTTCTCTTCACCTTCTTTTCCCTTGCCCAGTGTAAGTGTTAAACTTGAGTGTTTTGATTAAAGCTGGTGTGGTGGTACATACGTTTAATCCCGAGGCAGAGTGAGGTAGAGATTATGAGTTTGAGGCCAGCCTGGTCTATATAATAAGTTCTAGGCCAACCAGGGCTACAGAGTGTCTTAAACCAAAAACAGTTATTTCATTTACTTCTTGTGTGTGTGTGTGTGTGTGTATGTGTGTGTACATATATACATCATGTCACACATGGGGTAGTGGTCAGAGAACACTGGTCAGGAGTCAGTTTTCTCCTTCCATCTTGTGGGTTTCAGGGATCCAAACTCAGGTCACAGAGCTTGGCAGCAAGCACCCATTGAGGCTATCTCTATGGCCTCCTCTGGATTCTCAGTGGCCTGTTTGTTGTGGTTCCTGCTGACCTTAGTCCCTGTTCTATTGCTGTGATAAGACACCAATGACCAAGGCAACTCTTATAAAAGAAAATACTTTATTGGGGGCTTGCTAATTGTTCTATTGGCTTATTCAGTTATCATCACAGAGGGAGCATGGATGCATGCATGGCTCTGGAGCAGTAGCTGAAAGCTAAATCTTAGTCTGCAGGCAAAATGTGTGTGTGTGGGGGGGGAGGTAGAAGGGAGAGGAATATGGGGAGGGAGGGAGGGGAGGGAGGGACTGAGTGTTGGAAACCTCAAACTCACCCCCAGTGACACAACATTTCTTTGAACAAGGCCACAGACCCCTAATCCTTTAAATCCTTTCAAACAGTTAAAAAAAAAAAAGCTCCTTTTTTTTTGGTTTTTCGAGACAGGGTTTCTCTGTGTAGTCCTGGCTGTCCTAGAACTCACTTTGTAGACCAGGTTGGCCTCGAACTCAGAAATCTGCCTGCCTCTGTCTCCTGAGTGCTGGGATGAAAGGCATGTGCCACCACGCCCAGCTAATGGGTTCCTTTTATTAAAAATTTTTATTATATCTATTTATTTCTACTTAGTCGTGTGTGTGTGTGTGTGTGTGTGTGTGTGTGTGTGTGTGTGTATGTGCCATAGCATATGTGTGGAGGTCAGGTGACAGCCTGTCAGAGTTGATTCTCTTTTCTCTGTATCTCAGAGACATAACTCAGGTCTTAAGGTTTGAGAGCACACACCATTTACCTGCTGAGCCATCTCAGTGGCCCAATATTTGAAATAATTAATTAATTTTTGTTTTTTTGCGACAGGGTTTCTCTGTGTAGCCCTGGCTGTCTTAGAACTCACTCTGTAGACCAGGCTGGCCTCGAACTCGGAGATTCACCTGCCTCTGTCAACCTCAAGAGCTGGGATTAAAGGCGTGCGCCATCTCTGTCTGGCAAAAGGAAATTATGGGCTTTTTAAAAAATTTTTTAAAGATTTATTTATTTTATGTATGAGTTCTCTATCTTCATGTATACCTGCATGCCGGAAGAGGGCATCAGATCACATTATAGATGGCTGTGAGCCACCATGTGGTCACTGGGAATTAAACTCAGTACCTCTGGAAGAGCAGCCAGTGCTCTTAACTACTGAGCCATCTCTCCAGCCCAAAATTAAGTTGTTTTACTTTATGCATATAGATGTTTTTGTCTCCATGTATGTTGGTACACTTTGTGCATGCTTTACCTCCATGTACACTTTGTGCATGCATCATGTGTCAGAGGCCAGAAGAGGGCATTGGATCCCTTGCTCCTGGGATGTTGTGATGGTTATGAGCTACCATGTGGATGCTAGGAAATGAACCTGGGTTCTCTGGAAGAGCAGTGTTTCTGTTTGTTTAGTTTTGCAGTTCTGGTGATTGAACCCAGGCCCTCACAAATGCTAGGCAGCACTCCACCAAGGAGCTATATCCCTAGCTAGCTATAGATTCTGAATGGCCTTGAGTTTACAGTGATTCTCCTGCCTCTTCTGACTGAGTGCTGGAATTATAGGCTGGAATTATATTGTATTGTATCCTTGGTATGTGACAGGTGGTTAAACCCTGCTAGAAAATGCAGACACTGAATGAACACCATTGTGGCATTGAAAGTTTGAATATTTTTAAGTGACTGTAACAGTAATTACAGTGATTGCCACTTACTGGAATCAAGGCCTTTTTATGTGTCCATGTTCTGGTTTAATTTCTTTCAAAAGCCTCAGAGGGCAGTGTCCATCATATCCTGGGTCTTGGTTTGTCATTTGAGATTTCCTGAGGTTAAATAGATTCTCTCAGCCACAGAGCTGTAGCTTATATCGGAGCCGGAATTAAAACCAAGCAGCTGGTCCTGGGGTAGCCATTTTTGCTTAATCATGTTGCCAATTGCAATCACATTTTTCTTTTTAAAAGACAAGAGTCTCACGATATACCCCTTGTAGGACTCACTATGTAAACCATGCTGGCCTTGAACTCACAGATCTGTCTGCCCTTGCCTTCTGAGTGCTGAAATCTCGAGCATTTTACGTCCAGCTCATTTTCTCTTTAGGGTAGTGGTTCTCAACCTTCCTACTGCTGTGACCCTTTGATCTACTTCCTCATGTCGTGGTGACCTCCAACCATGAAATCATTTCCTTGCTACTTCATAACTGTAATTTTGTTACTGTTATGAATCATAATGTAAATATCTGGTACATAACCACCCACAAGTTGAGAACCACTGCTTTAGGCATAGGTACCTGCATTTGTTAGACTTATTCTCTAACTTTGAAGATTGTTCTGTGACTGAGATCAAATGTAACACTAGGCACAGGATAGAAACTACTGGGATTGTTAAACTTTTGATGATTTCCTGTTACATTTAGTAACCATTGGCTTTTTGTTTGTTTGTTTTGTTTTGCTTTGCTTTTTTATAGACAGGGTTTCTCTGTGTAGCTCTGACCATCCTGGAACTTGCTCTGGAGACCAGGCTGACCTTGAACTCAGAGACCTTAATGCTGGGATTAAAGGCATGCACCGCCAAAGCCTGACTTCCTTTGAGTTTTTAAAAACTTGGATGTGTTTCTCCTGGGGACCAACCTGAAGTCAGGTTGAACTTTGGCTGAACTGTTATATGCACTAACTATAATCAGATTAGCTTGAATTTATTGGAAATGCATAAGTGATAAGATGGATCACCACGCATGATGATGCATGCCTACACTTCCAGCACTCAGGAGGCAGAGGCAAGATAAATGCCAGTTCAAGGCTAACCAGGGTTTAGTCAGTCTCAACCAATCAACCAACCAACCAACCACCAACCAAACAAACAAATGAACAGATAAGCAAATAAGACAAATTCAAGTTTTTAAAAAAACAGCTATTAATCTTCTGTATGTCTCTATAGATCCAATTTCAGACAAATGGAGCCAAGGGGCTGGGAGATGCCGCACCAGTGAAGAGCTTGTATTGCTCTTTAGAGAACTTGAATTTGATCTACAACACTCATACCTGACTGTTCATAACTAACTCCAGCTCCAGGGGATGAGATAGACATTTTCTTCAGATTTCAGCAGGCACATGTATTCATAGCCTTCTATAGACACACATGCATGCAGATAATTAAACACTTAAGAAAAACCTTTTTTTTTTTAATATTCTTATTTTTGGAAATTGTAATACTTTTTTTTTTTTTTTTTTTTTTTTTTT
>NC_034599.1:103709778-103739831 GCF_900095145.1 Mus pahari
CTCACTCTGTAGACCAGGCTGGCCTCGAACTCAGAAATCTACCTGCCTCTGCCTCCCGAGTGCTGGGATGAAAGGCGTGCGCCATCACGCCTGGCTTGTGCCCTTTTCAAGCACCCCGAAAGACCACCGAGGAGTCGATTCCGATGCAATCTCATTCAGGTCTTCATTCAAGCTCGAGCTTGGGCCACTCCATCCGTCACTGATGCAGCAGGACAGGAGGGTGAAGCCCTGAGCCCCATTGCAAGCAAGCATGTATAGAGGCAAGCAAAAAGCAAGGAGTTGTCCAGCTTGGCACACATCTGGTGGTGGTGGTGGGGCTATTATGGAATTTGTTGTCCTTTAAAATGATCAGCTGGTGCTGGAAGCCAAACCATAAACTTTCATAAGTAAATAGCTACTGTTGGGAGCCGACTCTTATAGCAGAAAGCAGCTATCAACCCTGCAGCCATCTCGGGCTACTTACTTACAGGTGGTACTTTTCCACCCTGATGAGAGACTTGTTTTCCTAGGATGATATTTTTGCAAGAAGCCCACCACAGCTGAACACACTCTGATAACATCTGGTTTTTCTCCTATACATCCTGGACCTGTGAGGAAGTGTCTCCAGCTGCACTCCCCAGTGTGTGCATATCTACCCATAGTTGCCTTCCAATAAACAAGACTTGAGCCTTGATCAGATCGCCTGTGTTGTCTCCATTCTTCCAGTCTCTTGCCCCTCAGTCCCCACTCTCTTTCTTGCAGACCCCATTGACCGGCCCGTGGACCCCGTCAAGGTACAATTGTAACTTCTGCTTTCCTGCTGATTGGTGGCTGTTAGGGAGTGATCTAGAGACCAGTGATAGGTCAGGCTTGGTGGTTAATGAGTACAACCTTAGGTCAGGTTCTCTAAGATGGAGCCTGATCCCAAGATGGAGTTGGTCAGGTGTCTCCAACTCGGAGATCTGCCTGCCTCTGCCTTTGAAGTTCTGGGATTAAACTGTATGACTCTATATATGGCTAAAATAAGATCTTTAAAAAATAACAGAAGGAGCTAGAGAGGTGACTTAGTGGAAGCAGCAAGTGCTCTTAAAATATAATTTAATATATAAATTATATTAATATAACTAATATAGTAGAAATTATAACAGAAATTATATATTATATATGTATGTATATATACCCAGATCGAGTAAGTGTGGAGTCTGTGTTGTCAGTGGATGGCATTTGAGTTCTCTCCCTCCCACACTAGTCTCCTTTCCCCTCATTCCTAGCCAATCTTAGTGCAGAAGCCCTTGCCTGTGCCTGTCCTTGGGCTTTGGGCTCTGTGGCTGCCCAGCCTGCCTGTGTTACTAATCGCCTGGCCCGTCTGTCTCTGACCTTGACTTCTCAGGCAGTCATAGGAAAAACCACTCTGCCCCCAGTGCTAGATACCAGACCCAAGGCCCAGGGCAGCAGTCAGCAGCTGTGAAGAAAAGCTACTTTGTATCTCCTGTTAGATTCCTTGTCCTGAAGGCGAGTCACAGGCTAGCCATGGCAATATACCTCAAAAGGTTGGGTGGGGAAAGGGCAGGGTGTGGGAGTGACAGCCGTTTCCTCTGGAAAGTAGACAGTCCTGCCGGCCCAGGGTTTGTCTTTATCTTTTCCCTAAGTGACTTTGTTGTGAGGTGGGTTTGGAACCTTAGTCTTTTCAGGAACTTGGTTGTAAAAGAAAGCGCTCAACCCTGTAGGTTCCTAACAGGCTCAGTGGGAAAGTCTGATAGACTGGAGAGGCGGCTCAGGATGTAGAGCACTAGGAGTCAGAGTGGTGGAAACAAAAATACTTGGTGTTGAACAAAGACACATAGACAGGGAAAATAACTCAGCAAGGCAATTTCTTTCACAAAAAAGGATGGGCTGGTGAGCGTACCAGGGCAGGAAGTGTGCTTAGTCTATTTTAATGCAGGTGGTGACTGTCTTGTCCCCATGGGCGGAACTCCAACCTCAGTCTTTTGAGGTTAACTAGTTTTTAAAAGAATACGTGTAAAGGAAACTAAGAAAAAGGGGGAAGGGTTTTCTGCTCTAGGCTATTACATTCAAGAACTTGTGTGTGTGCCTGTGTCTGTCTCTTTGTGTGTGTGTGTGTGTGTGTGTGTGTTGTGAAAAAAGTTTTACCAGGTCGAGAGGATTAAAAGATCTTAACTACATAAAAGTTTCACAACATGGGGAGACTTATGGAATATTAGTCCTTGGAGGGCAAGGCTACCTTTGATAAAAACTAACAAACAAACAAAAAACAATTCCTCACAGTTGAGGCCCTGGGCTTGGATTTCCAGAACTGCGAATGAACAGCTCTGAAAAGCTAAGTGGGGCTCAGCCACAGAGCATTCGCGTAATAGATGACTTGGGTTCAAGTTGAGCACCCAAAACAAGACACATAGCAAATAAAACTGGAAAGGTTTTACATCTCACAAGGAAAGGGGGGGGGGGGAGTCAGAGCCGGAGAAACCAGGAACAAAAGCGGATGCTCACTCCAAGCTCCTGAGGGAGCAGACACAGTACTGCTGCTTCTAATTTAAAAACAAAAGAGAAAAGAAAAAACAATCTTTTATTTTCTTCGATTTTTAAGACAAGGTAGCCTTTGAATGATACAGCCCTGGAACTCACCACGAACTCACCTCGGTTCTGCCACAGACTCCTGAGTGCTGGGATCACACTCGCGTTTGCCACCAGTTCAGGTGTTTCAGTTTGCTTCTCTGCTATGATAAAACACGAACCCAAATCAACCTGGGGTTGAGGTGGGGGCCGCAGAGATAGCTCCATAGTTAAAGACACTCGTAGCTCTAGCAGAGGACCGGAGATCTTTCCAGCAACGGTGGCTCACAACTGTCTGTAACTCCAGTTTTAGGGGGAGTAGAAGGCCACCTTAGGGAACCAGGAACATACATGGTGCAAAGGCATACTGGCAGAGGAAACACTCATACACAGAACACAATAAGTACATCCTTTCTTTTCTTTCTTTCTTTCTTTCTTTCTTTCTTTCTTTCTTTCTTTCTTTTTTCCAATTCGGGGAACAAACAGTATATTTGGTTTGCATTTCCATGTCCATCACTAAGAGTCAGAGCAATAAAGTATACCAGGTAAAAAAATTAAAATTTATTTTTATTACTGAGGTTTGAGCTCAAGGCCCTACCGGTGGGATGCACCTCCTTATCTTTGTGAGGGCCAGACTTGTGTACCAGACTGGCCTCAAATTGGGAACCTTGGACTTCTGTTCCTCCTGCCTGCACCTCCTAAGGTCTGACATTATAGGTGTGAGCCACCACTGCCAGTTTGCTAGGTGTTAGGCTCAAACCCAAGGCTTTGTGCTTGCTGGGCAAGCAGTGTATCAACTGAGCTACATCCCTACCGCAAACCTGCTTCACAGAATAACCCCTATTCCAAAGGTTGAAGAGGCCACCTCTTATTTGTTTTCCACGGTGACTATACTTATATTTTTCTCCCCCCCACCCATGCCCTTGAGAGCAGGAACAGGGGCTGTTCTACCTAAGTATGCCTTGGGGGTGAGCAAGAGTGAAGCGAGAGAAGCATGTTTAAGGTAGCAAGATGGGGGTAGGTGGCGACTCTGACCTGTGACACTCAGAGAGCCAAGAGAGCTGGACGTTGGTAGTGTGGTGGAGATCTCTCCACAGGCGGGCCAAGGACAAATGGAAGCATAGCAACCAGGGTTGGGGCTGTTGCTGAGTGTCTGGAACCTCACTTTCCCCAAGGCCAAATGAGAGAACGCACACTATATGCTTAGCTCAGCATTTACCAGGGCAGTCACTCAGCATAATCCGTTACATGTGCAAGTCGACTGGTGGCAGGTCAGAAGATGGAAGAGACTCAGACACCCATAATTCCTCTACGTGGGAATAAACACTGAGTATATATCTTCCACTTTACCCTATGCGTTGGTTTTTTTGTTGTTGTTGTTTTGTTTTGTTTTGGTTTTTTTGTGGGTTTTTTTTTTTGTTTTTTTTTTTTGTTTTTCGAGACAGGGTTTCTCTGTATAGCCCTGGCTGTCCTGGAACTCACTCTGTAGACCAGGCTGGCCTCGAACTCAGAAATCCGCCTGCCTCTGCCTCCCGAGTGCTGGGATTAAAGGTGTGCGCCACCATGCCCGGCTATGCATTGTATTTTTAACAAAAATGGAATCATAACATCAGCTTGGTTTTGAACTAGTTTTCATTGTCAGTATGTGCTCATTGAACATCCTTGGTGTGGGAGGCTTCTATACTTAATTCATCAACTGCATACACTTGCTACTTAGCTCAGTTGCTTCTAATCCCCTGGTTGGTTGGTTTTTCTTTTTGATGCTGCTGTGGATTAAACCCAAGGCCCCGAGAGTCGCAGGCAAGCGCTCTACCACTGAGCCATACACCCAGCCCCGCTTCTAATCCTTTGGCATTATAAAGCATGGAACACGAGCATGTTCTTGATCACTTTCCGGGGACCGTGCTGCTGTCAAAACTCCGAAGTGCTACTAGCCACCTTTTTCCAGTCCACCCGCAGCCCCAGTACTTCCTCCCGCAGTTGTGTGGCAGGGGACCACCAGGGGGCGTACCCGAGCCGCTGGCAATGCCAGACTGCGCATGCGCACGCCGCCCGGAGCACGTGTGGAGGGCGGCGGAGCGGGAGGGGAAAGGTAGGAGTTGAGAGGTGAAGGGGCGGGGAGCTGCGCGGGCGCCGGGCGGCCGGGAGGGAGAGGGCGGGCTCCAAACACCGGTCCGCGGGCCAGGAGCGCGCAGGCCGCTCTCCGCCGCTCGGTCGCCGCCGCCCGGGAGCTGCCTCGCTGCCACAGGTACCTCGGCGCGCGTCTGCACGGTGCGGCTGGGCCCCGGCGCCGGCCTCGCGCCGCTCGTGCCCGGGAGTTCCGGGATGCGGGCGAGCCCGGGCAGGGGCGCGCGGGCGTGGGCGCTGTCCAGCAGCCCGAGGCGCGGCTCCGGAGACCGCAGTCTGGAGCGCGGGGGCCGGACGGTCGCGCGTCCCCGCTTCCCGACCGCGCCCCCGCCCGGGCCGAGCTGCCTGGGTCGCGATGGGTTCAGGCTCAGTGAGCCCAGGCAGGCTCGCCGCTGGGACCTGCTTTGGGGTTGTCTGGGGTTTCCAGGGTGAGGGCTAGACCCTGTGACTCAGTCCTACCTCTTTCCGAAGATCCGATAGCCAGGCAACACGTAGAGTCCTCTGCTGGGCGTGCTCGGTTTCTGGTTTTCTGTGTTGCTTAAACCTAAACTTTGCTCGCTTATGTTGCTCGTGTTTACTTCCAGGTGGTTTTGTTGCATCAGGGTTATAATGCGATAGCGCTAGCTGCAGGGAGTCCCGGGTCCACACTGCATCACAGAAAGTTGTGCAGATGGAGGCGATGAAGAGGGCAGTGAGCCACAGGCGGCGGCGGGTGAGGGGTGGGAGTGGGGTGCTGGCAGTAGTCTTCCTTAGTTTAACTTACTTATCTCTTATGGTGACAAAAGCGATGAATAAACTCTCTCTGGTGATCTTGCAATAATTCTTGTGAAGTCGACATAGGAATAGTCTTTAATGATGCGTTTGTAGAGTTTGCTTATGCAGTGTGCTGCCATCTTAAGGTGTGCTAAACATTAAAGCTTTTCTTAGAGTCAGGATCAAGTGTATCTAGTTAGTGCTGAATGCATTTTAGGTGTAGCCTGTGTGATGCTCAAGCAAAGATTATATGTTATTAAGTATATGTTAATGTATTTCAGATCTAAAGTCTTTTTATATATTTGCAGTGTTTCTGCTTGGCACATGTTTTGTTTGTTTTGTTTTTTAACGACCAACAGTAAATAAAAGTATAAACATTATTCCTATACTCATTATTAAGTTACTTGGGGACGTGTGCCTAGGGCATTGGTTTACCACTGAGCAACTCCTGTGGCTTCTTATTTTGAGTTGGGCTTCTTTGCCCAGGCTGACCACAAAGTTTCATCCTCCTGCCTCGGTTTCCTGAATATGTGGGATAGCAGATGTATGTGCTACTGCTCCTGCTCAGCACTCATTCTTTGGTCAGGTTGAAATGCAAGAGCTGGTTTTCACTTACTTGAAACTCCGTTGTTGAATACTCTCTTGTTACTGTGGCAGGGGGTGGGGGAGGAGGAGGGGAGAGAAAGTACCTCTCCATATGTTTCCATGTGCTTTATAAGTCACTGGTTTGGGAACCCTACCACCCATTTAGATTACTGTCCTGAGATGGGCACAAAACCTTTACTCTTAGTTTGTGGCTAGAACACAGAACCATAAAAATTGTGATTTGCCTGAGGCCATATGTAAGCTGCTTAACTGTCCTTTTGGGAAAGGGACCGTGCCTGCTGTCGTTTGTATTAATGTGGGTGGTTAGGGTTGCCACAGTTCAGGATCACTCCAGATACTCATCTCGGGGAACCTAGAATTCATGTGCACTTTGCTCACTCTGACTGTATCCTTCTGTTGGCTGTGACAAGTACCACTTGTGTGGTTTTCATTCTCTCTCCCGTGGAACCAGTTTCCAGGGTCATCCAGTGTGTGCATGGAGGATCAGGCCTTCAAACTGTGTCTTCCAGATTCTGCCATACAAGCTCCTGACCCTGGAACTTACTACTGTCCTGAGTTGGCTAAAGAAACAAGATCCGAGTGACTTTAGCCACCTAAAGTGATCCTTGTGGGTAATATTTATGGAGTTTTTCAAGGCTCGTGCTGTTGGGCACAGAGTTAGCTTATCTAAAGTTCCGTAGTGAACAGATGAGACGATAGTGTTAGTTAGTCTGTGGGTGAATTTCAGGCAAGTTTTCTCACTGGCCAGTTGGACTGTGCCTGTGTGCAAACTTGTTTGCCCGACAACAGTCCGTGTTTTCCTGCAGATGTGCCCACTGGCTTCATAGTCTCTCTATTGTTCTCCTAGCAAATGGGAGGTGGTAGAGGAGGTGGTATGAGTGAAGGAAGCAGCCTGTGTCCAAGATGGCACATCTCAGTATGGCACGGCTCTATCTCTCTCTTCTTCCCCACTTGGCTTGTTAGACTTTTCTAATTTTTAAATTTGTGGAAAATAATACATGACATAAAATGTATAATTTTAATGATTAAATAGAGCAGTCGGGGATATTAAATATACTTACAGTATTATATAGCTGTCATTATTACCCATTTCCAGAACTTCTTAATTACTGTACACAGAAACTGTCCCCATTAAACAGTCCATATTTCCTGTGCCGCCTACTGCTGGCAACCTCTGTTGTACTTTGTTTCTGTGAGCTTGCTCGTGATAAGTTCTCGTCTGAGGAGAATTGTAATTATGCTTTTTCGCTTATTTCACTTTTGTTTTATGTGTATGAGTGTTTTGCTTGCATGTTTGTATGTGTACCATATGTATGCCTGGTGCCCTCAGAGGTCAGAAGAGGTTATCAGATCCCCTGGAACTGGAATTAGGAATGGTTGTGAACAATCACGTGTGTGCTGGAGGCCAAACCCTGACAGTCTGCAAGAACAAATACCTTTAACTGCTGAACGTTCTCTCCAGCCCCATGTCTTTCTTTTGTGTCTGGTTTCTTTCACCTTGCTTTGAAGCTTCGTTCACGTATTGTTTATTACATTTCATTCCTTTCTCAGATCGAATTATATTATTTTGTTTGTATAGCCACATTTTTTTTTCAAGGTTTCTATTTATAGCCAGGGCTGTCCTGGAACTGGTAGACCAGGCTGGCCTTGAACTCAGAGCTCCACCTGCCTCTGTTTCCCAAGTGCTGGGATTATGGCTGCTGCTATATAGCTACATTTTAAAAGAAATCTATCTTTTAATGAAGATTGGAGCTATTTCTACCTTTTGGCTATTAGGAATGGTGCCATCAGGAATGTGAGTGTATAGTTAGTCAAAAGGCTGACAATTAGGAACACAAGTTTATAGATCTTTGGATTCTTTTTTTTTTTTTTTTTTTTTTTAGAAATATTTATTTATATGTAAGTACACACCCCAGAAGAGGGCATCAGATCTCATTATGGATGGTTGTGAGCCACCATGTGATTGCTGGGATATGAACTCGGGACCTTTGGAAAAGCTGTCAGTGCTCTTAACCACTGAGCCATCTTTCCAGGCTGATCTTTGAATTCTTTTTTTTTTTTTTTCCTTCGAGACAGGGTTTCTCTGTATAGCCCTGGCTGTCCTGGAACTCACTTTGTAGACCAGGCTGGCCTTGAACTCAGAAATCTGCCTGTCTCTGCCTCCCAAGTGCTGGGATTGAAGGCGTGCGCCACCACGCCCGGCTGATCTTTGAATTCTTACTTTTAGTTTATTGTATGTTTTTTGCATGGCATTTGGATATACAGTTATCTGTCAGTATTCATAGGAGATTGGTTACAGGAACCCTTTTAGGCACTAAAATGTGTGAGTTTTTATGTATATGGGTGTATTTCCTGCATGTATGTCTGTGCACCACACACATGCAGTGCCCCGGGAGGCGAGGGGCTGCTGCATCTTTAGGAATAAGAGTCACAGATGGTTGTGAGCTCCATGTGAGTGCTGGAAACAAACCTGGGTCCTCTGCAAGAGCAGCCAGCACTCTCAACTGCTGACCCACCTCTCCACCCCCTAGGTTTATTTATATTATTTTTAATTACTTATAGGTGTTTGTGTCTGTATGTGGGTATGTTCTCATAGTGCAGAAGCTCAAGGAGGCTAGGAGCTGGAGCTGGAGCTGGAGCTGGAGTCACAGGCAGGTGCTTGTAAGCTGCCAGTGTAAGCACTGGGAACTAACTCAGTAGTACTGGTATAGCTCCGTAGCCCTCTTTGTGTGGCTTTGAATTGTGTTGATTTCTCTTGTTGGGTCATAAAAGTTCTTTATCTATTCTAGATGTTACTCCTCTGCTAGATAAATGATTTGCAGATATTTTCTCCCATTTTTTTTTCTTGGCTGTTCTGTGTTTTTAAAAAGGACCCGAGTTTAATTCCAGCACCCACACAGCGGCATATAACTGCCTATGACTTCAGCTCCAGGGAGTCCAGCATCTTCTTCTAGATAGATTCCCCAGGTACTGAATACATGTGTCTTTCCCCCTATATATTCACAGTTAAAAAATTTAAAAAAAAATTGTTTTGTTTAGTTTTTTGATACAGGATTTCTCTGTGTAGCCTGGCTGTCTGGAACATTCTCTGTAGACCAGGCTGGCCTTGAACTTGGAGATTTGCATGTCTGTGCCTCCTTAGTGTTGGGATTATTGTACTCTGCAGCCGTGGTGCTGAGAGTTTTGAGGACTCCAGCCCCTAGAAAAGGGACGCCAGGTGAGCTGCTGCGTTGTATCTTTCTTCCGAGTCACTCTCCACTCAGAGGCATCTCTTCGCGTTCACTGAGGTTAGAGTGGAACCTGATCCTTCCACACAACACTTGTAGTAAAGAATTTTGAAGTGGTAATGGCAGAGCAAAGGCTCATCACATCTTCCATTTTGGGGATTAGGTTATATAAGTTGTCTAGAGCCTTGGTGTCTTCTATCAGAGCATGTTACCAGCAGGAAGTCAGGCAAAAGGTTTCTAGCTAGTGGATTTGATTCTGTTGGTATGTGGCTAGCAGGGGGTCAGGGAAGGCCCTGGCCTTGCTTCTGCTAGCATGAGCTGAGGCTGAGGCACCCGAAAGGACCCAGCTGGATGGTTTTTCTGGCTTTCAAATAGATTCTCTGGGAGCTGGAGAGACCGCTTAGTGCTTAAGAGCACTTGCTGCTCTTGTCTCTGGAGGGTCAGAGTTCGGGTCGCAGTATCCACATCAGGCAATCACAACTACTCCAATTCCAGGGCAGGGAGTTGGACACTGAACCCCCTTTGCTCCTTGGGCACCTGAATACATGCCCTCATACACATATGCAGATACACACATAATCAGATACACACATATGCAGATACACACATATACATTTAAGTAAGCATTTAAACTATTAGAATAGAATTTTTCCTCATTAGCAGAGATAAATCAGTTCAATCATCTTACTAATAATTCTTGACTAGGTCACAGAGGAATAAAAATGGACCCTTGTTGTTACTTGATTGAGGAGATGATGTATCTGGCTGTGACAACCATCACAATCAATGAATATGATTAGTTCTTCCTTTAGAGGAGGTGTTGCTGTGCATCCCAGCCAGACTCTAGAATGTGGGAAATCCTCTTCTTTAGTGCTTCAGAGTCCCTGAAATCCACTTCATTCATTAACTGAAATGAAAAGAAATTCCTTTCTATTTTCAGTACAGTTAGCTTGGTCTGTTGAAAATTCCTCCAGTTTATTTGCCTAGTTTTGATGCTTAGAGAAGCTAAATTTCTTGCCCTGAGCATTGCTGCTTTGCAAAATAACTTAAAACAAAAATATAACTTTTTTCTCCCTGAAGATTAAATTGTTTGTACTGATGGACTAGTTTAGCTCGGTGGACAAAGCCGCAGTGAGTTTCCACCCTAGTCCAGAAGAGGTACCAGGTGCACCCAGGGAACACAAGGTGCCTTGGAGGTGACCTTCTCCCTCGAGGGATTGCAGGCAGTAGAGGATACTGACAGTGTCTAAAAGCGCCCAGAGCTGCAAATCCGACCTCAGAAGCTCAGGAGGAGGCTGCTGCACCCACAGAAAAGCTTCCTTCATTAGTTTACAGTTTTAGCTTTTAAAATGCAGAAATTTATTTACAGAACTAAAATTTAAAAGTTGTAAGAGTGTGCACAGGAAAAGTGTTGCTTCTGTTCTGCTCCTGTTACAGGTCTTCTCCCTGGTGACAGAATTACTTTCTCATGTGTCCGTTCAGGGGAATTTTATGCATATACAGACAAACACTAAGGTTTTTGTTTTGTTTTGTTTTTTCTTTTTCTTTTTCTTTTTCTTTTCTTTCTTTTCTTTTCTTTCTTTCTTTTTCTTTTTTTTAGTTAGGATTTCTTTATGTAGCCTTGGCTGGCCTGTAACTCATTATGTAGACCAAGCTGATCTTGAACTCACAGACATCACCTGCCTCTGTCTTCCAAGTGCTGGAATTAAAGGTGTGCACCACCATGGTCTGGCTTTCTTCTATCTTTAAATTGTGTTCTGGGGATCAGACTTAGGCAAGTGCCTTACCTACTAAGCTGTCTTACTAGACCTGTCTTGTAGATTTATATTTAAAATTATCATTATGTATTTTATATAATGATATATATTTATATATTTTTGCCTTTATATCTGTTATACATTTGGGGTTTATTTTAGTGGGAACTATAGTTTGAACTTAATTTTTTCCAGATGTGTATCCATTTGCAGAATACCTGTTGTTGAAGAAGCCATCTTTCTCTCAATTGCTTAAAATTTCTCATCATGTTCTATATGTGATATACATGTACTTGTGGATCTGTTGACAGAGTTTTTGTTCTGTTCTAGAAATCTGAACTAACACTTTATGTGTTAGTACCCACTTTTAACTATTCTGTAATATGTTTTGATATTTGGTAAACTTAGTTGTACATAAATACATGCAGAAAAACCACTCATACATATACAATTAACTAAGTGAATCTAAAAACATGTTTTAAAAATTAAGCCATATATATTTTATTTCATTTCATTTTAATTTACTTGTATGTGTGTTTTGAGACGTGGTTTCCCTCTGTAGCCCTGGCTGTCTAGGAACTCACTCTGTACACCAGGCTGGCCTGGGCTTCGCTCTCTCAAACACTGAGATTAAAGGCATGCACTTACTACCGCCTGGCCACATCCTACATGTTTTAGTGGGACTATGTTACATTTTTAGGTTAATGTGGGAAGAATAATTTCTTTGAGATAGTGCCTCACTATACAGTGCTGGCTGGCCTGGAATTCTCTGTGTAGACCAAACTGGCCTCCATCCAACTCATCAGTCTGTGGGGCAGGAACTGCAGGTGTGCACCACCAACCACACCCAGTGTGTGATATTCTTGTGATACTGATCCTTACTGAGAATAGGGCATGGCTTCTCTTTGTTCAAGTCTTATATGTTCCATAGAGAAACATAAAGGTCTTTTTGTTTTGCTTTTTTTAGTATTTTTGAATTATTTATATCTTCTGCTTATTCATGATAGATGTGAAAGCATTGATTTATTTTTAAAATTTGCTGATTTATCGTGTGTGTGTGTGTGCACTCACATGTGCTACCATTGCTGAGTGTAGGTCAGAGGACAGTTTAATCTCTCTTCACCAGGTGAAAGCCAGCTCAGGTCATCAGCTTAGTGGCAAACATACACACCCACTGAACCATCTTGCCAGCCTGGCATGGATTTCCTAAATGTCAGTTCTCACTGACTTACGTGATCCTTTTATCAACTGTAAAAGATTTTAGTTCATTTTATTGGATTTTTTAGAGACGTAACAACATCTGCAATAATAAAAATGCAAACAAAACAAAACACCATTTCCTTTTCAGTTACATGATTAGGGATGGGCTGATTTTGTCCATTTGGAGTGAGGCAGGCACCTGGATTAGTAAAACACCTCTGCCTGTGTCTGTGAGGTTTATTTCCATAGAGGATTAACTAGGGGCTGGCCTGGGGTAGACAGGGCCCAAACTGAATCCCGGAGGAAAAGGAGAAAGCCTGCTACTTCAGGCATTTTCTTTCCCTCTGCTTCTTGGTCAGCCTGACGAAGCTACATTGTTCCTTCATTCCTTTTCTGCCACTCTAGACTAAGACCTCTGAAACTGAGCAGAAATAAATGATGCGTTTATGTCCATATTTTGTCACAACCTCATTTCTCTGGGACCCATTTTCCCTGTTACTTAAACATAGCTGCTTTGACCGCAAGCCGTCTGGGTCTAAAGCCTTTGGAACTGAGATGTAGGAGCTTTAACAGGCTTGGAGAGCTGGGAGTCGCGGTGACACAGGCCTGTATCCTAGAATCCCAGGCCAGTGGATCTTTGAGTTCGAGGCCAGCCTGGTTTATAGAATGAGTTCCAGGATAGCCAGGGATATGCAGAAACTGTCTCAAAAGCGGGTGGGGTGGGGTTGGAGCTGTGAGCTAGGGAAGTCCTGTCTACAGAACTTAGCTGGTGATTCTGGTAGGAGCACATACGAGAATGCTGATAGAAATATAGGCTGAGGATTTTGAGTGGGAACACGGACTCTGTTGAAATTAGACTAGAAGTCATTTATGTTATATTCTAGCAGAAAATGTCTACATTTTGGCCAGGCCTGATGCAGGCTTATATTCCCATCTCCCAAGGAAGACCGAGGCAGGAGGATGGCAAGTTCATTACCTGCCTAGGCAACTTACTGAGATTCTGTCTCAAGTTTTTTAAAGAAGTAAAGAGAGGACTTGGGACTGGCTTAGTGGTCTCGTTCTGTGGTTCCTAGATTCCATCTTTTTACTAGAAGAAAAGAAGAAATCATCTTTGTTTTATCTGGGTCTGAAATTTTTGTGAGAGTAAGTTTAAGGATGGTAGGTTAGTGGTGGGAGATGTAACTCAACTTGTTGAATTCTTGCCTAGTATCCCAAAATCCTATATTTGATCCCCAACACTACATAGATTGAGTATGGTGGCAAATGCCTGTCGTTCCAGGGATCAGGAGGTGGAGACTGGAGGGTCATCATCAGGTATTTAGCAAGTATGAGGCTCTTCTGGATTGTAGAAAGACTGTCAAAAAAAAAAAAAAAAGGTAGAGGGAAGGTGGGGTCGGTAGGCGTGGGGTGAAGGAGAGGAGAATGTGGGGGTGATAGGAAGTGGGAACTGTGAGGAAGTTCCAAGGCACTGCAGAATTCAGCTAGGGTGGTTTATAGTGGCACGTGGGGAGGATAAAGCAGAACTGAAGGGTTTGGAAACCTTGTAGTATACTGAGAGAGAGCAGGAAAGCCCGGCTGCTGAAGCCGGTAGGACTGTTAAGGAAGCCAGATGCAATACTCTGCAGCAGAGCAGTAGCAAAGGCGCATTGAGAACGTCTCAGAGATCGGCCAGATTCTGCCTATAGCGTCACGCTCAAGCACGGAAAGGCTTTAACTCATTCGAGAGACTGCTTTGGAAAAGGAGCCCTGGGACGCCCTGCTGCACAGGATTGCCTAGAGTTCTACTGGGGCTCAGTTAGAGGTCCCTGCAGCCATGGCTTGAGGGGCCCTAGCTAGTGCTTGAGTTGGCAGATCACATGATAATACCCATATGATACAGTTTTTCAGAAATGCAGAATATGAGTTATGGGGGTAGTGGAGGCTTCCACCCACATTTTTCTCTTTTTCTTTTCTTTATTTATTTTGTGTGTTTTTGCCATAGAAATCAGAGGACAGTCTTCGGGGAATCAGTTCTCACCTTTCACCATGTGGCTCCCAGGGACTGAACTTAGGTCGTCATCTTGGCAGTAAGAGCCTTTACCCACTGAGCCATAGCTCCTTTAATCCCAGTACTCTGGAGGCAGAGGCAGGCAGATCTCCGAGTTCCAGGACAGCCAGGGCTACACAGTAAAACCCTGTCTCAAAACAAACAAACAATTCAAAAGCCCACAACCCCCCCCCCCAATAACAACAACAGAGGAAAACCTGAAAGACCAAGGAATGTCTGTCAGAGTCAGGATCTCCATGGGTTGGCCTTGAGGGTGCAGTGAATATAGTTGTGAGTGGAGCTACAGATGCAGTGGAGACCCCAGGAAATCAGAAATGCCAAGAACCTGGAATGTCTCCTAAGGGAAGTCATGGGAGTGAGCAGAGCCAGCCTGCGAGAGAAGTCTTGTGGGCTATGGCCAGCAAAACCATAGAAGCAAGTTGTTCTTGAAAGCAAATCACTTCCTGGTTTGATGCTACAGGTTTTGATATTTGGCCCTCCTCATTTTCTGTACCACAGTTTATCCCTTTTAAAATTGGAATATTAGGGCTGGAGAGATGGCTCGGCAGTTAAGAGGACTTAACTGTTTTTTGCATAGGATGCAGGTTCGAGTCCCAGATACTCACATAGTAAATCATAACCATCCATAGCTCTAATTCTTGGGGATCTGACATAGGGATTTCAGTATATTTTGAACATGTAATAAAAAGTGTGGCCTCGGGGCCACCAAATGCAAACACTATTGCATATGCCAGCAAGGTTTTGCTGAAAGGACCCTGATATAGCTGTCTCCTGTGAGGCTATGCCAGTGCCTGACAAATATAGAAGTGGATGCTCATAGTCATCTATAGGATGGAACACAGGGCCCCCAATGGAGGAGCTAGAGAAATTACCCAAGGAGCGGAAGGGGTCTGCAACCCTATAGGTGGAACAACAATATGGATTAACCAGTGCCCCTAGAGCTCTTTTCTCTAGCTGCATATATAGCAGAAAATGGCCTATTCGGCCATCATTGGGAAGAGAGGCCCCTTGGTCTTGCAAACTTTATATGCCCCAGTACAGGGGAACACCAGAGCTAAGAAGTGGGAGTGAGTGGGTAGGGGAGCAGGGCGGGGGGAGGGTATAGGGGACTTTTGGGACAGTGTTCGAAATGTAAATGAAGAAAATATCTAATAAAATTTTTTTAAAAAGTGTGGCCTCATCAAAAAGATGTGCAGTCAGTAAATAGATATACATTTAACGCTTTTGTATGCATGGTGTCCAACATAAGCAGATCTTTAATTTTAATTTACTGTCCTTACTGTTATGGTTGGAAGATGAGCCAGATGTCAGGTGCAAATTCGGAGAGCAAAATTAATAACCATTAGAATTGTGCAGGTGGGGGTGTGTGTGGAGATTTACCTGCCCTATTTGCCAGTTTAGTATATGGTAAAGATGTTTCATCAGAATTAATTTGGCAACTCTAGGGCTGTCGGATTGATGGCAGTGCTTCCCCGAGAGCATGTGTTTGGGCCTTTCCTAGACTTTTCTGGCTCTCACCAGATACGGGTAGGCCCGGTGTTTTGCCTTTCTGATAAGCTCTCGGGTGCTGCTGTTAGACTGGGGACCATTCTCTAAAATGTCATCGGTCCAGGGAAGAAGTAAACAAAGCGTGGACAGTGTTGGCTCAGTGGGTAAGGCACTGGCTGCACAAGCCTGAGGACCTGACTTCAGCCTTGGGACCCGCACAAAAGTTAAAGGACGGAACTGAGTCCACAACGTTGACCTCTGACCTCCTCATTTGATCCATGCTGTGTGTCTGTGTCTGTGTTCATTCCCTGTGCCGATCATGTGACGCTCTTGAGCACACATACATTTTAAAAATACCAGGTTGGAGGGGATTTTAGGCTGGGACATTTGTGAAAGACCGGATGGATGAAACACTCCCCCCATTAGTTTGTTTATTCAATTTATTGTAGTGTGTGTGTGCACGTGAGCGTATGTGGAGGTCAGAGGACAGTTTTGGAGAGCTGGCTCTCTCCTTCCACAGAGGGGAGGGTTCCGAGGCTAGAACTCAGTCAAGCTTATGTGCCAGGTACTTTTACCCTCTCACCATCTCACTGTTCCTTACTTTGTACTTTATTCTGAAAAGGTATTGTTGCCTGTCTGCTGCCAGAGCTTCTGGTCTGCCTTGTATCACCCCTGGGAGGTGAGAGGTAGGTTTGTGGTGGCCAGTGTCTGGATAACTAGTATCTGATTGTTGGTTGTTTTTGCTTTTTTGTTCTTTCAAGGACGTTTCTCTGTATATTCCTTGGAATTTATTCTCTAGACCATGCTGACCTGGAACTCACAGAGATCTTCCTCCTGCCTCTGCCTCCTGAGTGCTATGACTAAAGTTGTGTGCCACCATAGACCAGCTGGCTATCTAGGAAGTTTTTAAGCCTTTGTTTCTGTTAGAGACATTGTCTCATGTAACCTACCAGACTAGTCTGAAACTGACAAAAATAGCTAAGGTTGGTCTTGAACACCGGTTCTCCTGCTTCTGCCTCCCAGGTGCTGGTATTATAAATATTCATCCCCATGTCCCACTTTGGCTTTTTTGTTTTTTTGTTTTTTGAGACAGATTCCCACATAGCCCAGGCTGGCCTTGAACTCAGTGTGTAACTGAGAATGGCTTTGAACTTAGGCCCTTGAACTCCTGATCCTCCTCCTACATTTAAAATGCTGGGATTATAGCTGTGCACCATTTAGCACAGTAAGTTCTTATTGTACCAAGTCTTGTTCTAGACACTGGTGAACAGCCATAGACAGGAATTTGCTTATAGTCTTTTCAGGGCACATAGCACTCATAATTACAGTTTTAAATGTCTGAAAGAGAATAGGCTCTGTGAGAACTGGAGATGTATGCAGTCATATGGAGAACACGTGGTCAGGAGAGCTGTTTTTGTATAATGACCTGAGACCTGGTCGATGTAAAATAGCCAGCCTATAAAGAGAAGACAAAGCATCAGAGAGAACAGGATGTGCCAAGGCCTTGGTGGAAATGAGGCTGAAGAGGACAGAGTCAGGGAGGTGGTGTGAGATGGAGTGGGGAGGAGCAAGGCAGCCGTGCAGAGCCCCTGCAGTCAGGTACAGCATCCGGGGTTCGTTCTGAGTGTACAAGGATCAGCAGAGGAGGGAGCAAAGGGCACAACTCAGCTGGAGAGTTGGTGGGGCTTGCAGAGGGGACAGAGGGTTGAGAAAAGCCATCAAGTGTCTGTCTTAGGGACTGCGCATGTGTTCATACAGAATGAGGAGTGAGGTTAGAAAGCATGCTTGTTGTCTGTGAGGTAGAGAGTGCTCGTGAAATTCTGATGAGAGATACAAATAATGCATCAGACATGTTGTAACTCGAGATTTGCCTGATGTGAATTACCTCACTTACAGTAGGAAACTGAAGAGCAGTTTTAGTAACGTGGTGGTTGGTGATTGGTGATTGGTGATTGGTGGTTGGTGATTGGTGATTGGTGGTTGGTGGTTGGTGGTTGGTGATTGGTGGTTGGTGATTGGTGATTGGTGGTTGGTGATTGGTGGTTGGTGGTTGGTGATTGGTCTCATAAACTGTAGCAGTAGAGAGATTTTTAAGAGTAAAAACAGCTAAGAATTCTATAGAAGTAAATTTCTCTAACACAGGCAGTGTGGTGAGTGTGGCTACCCTGCCCAAAAGATCAGGGTTCTTACAAGTTGAAAGCAGTGTGTTCGTTTGTTCTATGTGTCAGTCTGTCTGTCTCTCTGTTTCTCTCTTTCCATAGTCTCATTCAGTAGCTCTGGACAGTCTGGAAGTCTAGATCCTCCTGGTCCAGCCTCTTTGAGTACTGGGGTTACAGTCACCAGCCACCATGTTCCACCCCCATTTTGACAGGTCTCATTCCACAGTTGAGTTGCTTTGTGGCCTGCAGAGAGGTGCATATCCTAGTGGAAGCATGTGAAAGAGCACACCTGTTTCCTTTATTACCAAGAAGCTAAAGAAAATGGAAAGAGGCCAGGATCCCGTGATCTCCTTCAAGAACCTGCCCCAGTGAATGGAAGACTTTCCGTTAGACCCCATCTCTCAAAGGCTACATCACTTCCCAAGGGCACTGTCCTCAGACTAAGAATTACACACATAGGCCTTTGAGATACATTCAAGACCAAATTGTGGTTAAAAAAAAAAATCAAATAAACAAAAAATTGGTCTCTCTATTAGCTATAAGTGTCTTCAAGGAAGAAGTACAGATAACCTGAGTTTGCTGATTGATACCAAATACAGTGAGATGGGACTGTCTGCAGTTAGGATACCACTGTTGGGTTATTCTGCTATTCATTGGATTCTGTAGGGTTCTGGGGCCTGCCCAGTATTTTTGGTGCTTGATTTTGCAACATGTAAATTTTACTCAGGAGTGTGTGTGGTTACATAGCTGAAATGCTATAGATAGTGAAATAAATGGTATTAAACTAGAGGAGGGACTAAGATCAGTTTGTAAAATACTTGTGTAAGAATTGGAACCCGAGGTCCGTCTCTAGCCCCATGTAAAAAGCTGGGTGTTAGTGCTTGTAATTCTACCACTGGGGAGACAGAGTCAGGTGGATCTGTGGGGTCTAACCCCACCTTGGTTCTGTTTTGACCTAGCTAATGGGATGAACCAAGAAAATAGTGTGTGTCAACTGTTTACATTTGTATTTGGTACAAGATAATTGCCTAATAAACAGTGGTGGCTCTGGCACTGCAGCTCTGTAATTTTGACTTTATTGCTGTTGTTCTGCTACTGTTGCTACTGTGTATTAAGTTACTTTGGGGAGAAGATATGGACTCAAGAAACAAAATAAAAATCACTTGCTCAGGACCCAGGAATAAATCCTGTCCATATTTTGAAATTTAAAGTTTTCTTTTAGTAACGTAAACACAGGTTTATACATTTAAATAATCTTTTTTTTCTTCCTCCCCTTTCTCCTTCCTTCCCTCCCTTTTCTATTTTCATCTTATGTAGCCCAGGTTGGTCTCAAAGTTTGTGTGCAGTTAGAAAGTGACCTTGATCTCATCTGCTGCCATCATCTTCCCCAGTGTAGGGCATAGGCATGAGCCATCGTGCTCAACAGGTATTTCCTAAAAATTGTGTGCACACGTGCATATGTGCATGAGTATGTGTGCCTGTGTTAATTTGTGTATACACTTGTGCGTGAGCAAGCACAGGCAGGCATGCACGTGTTAAGTCTGAACGAGGGACACCTCTCAGGATTCAGTTTTCTCTTGCCACCTTGTAGGACCCCAGGATCTACTCATTGTCATAAGGCCTGTGCAAGTACTTTACCCTCTTGCCAGCCTGTAAAACATCACTTTTATAATAATAAGATTATAATGTTTTAAAATGGTTTTGTTATGGGACAGACTTGTCCTTTAATCACACAGGTGTTGTGGCATGTACCCAATTTTAAAGGTCATCATAGAAGAGCCAACATATACAAGTAACGGAAATCAAATTGTAGTCATGGTTGCTAAAAGAAAGGAAGAGATATTAGGTGTAAATCTAGCTCTTCCCAAAATGATGTACAGGTTTAATATAACTTTTATCCAAATCTTAGGCTCAGTGCTTAAGAGCATGTACTGCTTTTCCAGGGGACCAGAGCTTAGTTCTTAGTACCAGCAGCTCTGATGCTGCTAGGCTGCATGGGTAACTACACGTGAATACTAGTAACCCCCAACACATATACATGTGACTAAAAATAAAATCTTAAAAAAATCCTGCAAGCCAGGCCCAGTGGCATGAGGCCTGTCATCCCAGCACTTGGAAGGCTGAGGCAGGATTGAGAATTCAAGGTAAATCTAGGCTTCCTAATGAGACCCTATCTTGGAAAAAAAAAAAAAAAGATGGAATTTTCATAGATATAGACTGTTGACAAAATTATTCCTAAACATACTAATGTTTGAAGAGGCAAACAAGCTAGAATAGCTAAAAGAATGTGTTTTTTAAGCAAAGAGAGGTAAACAAAGGCAGGAGAATTAAGAGTTCAAGGCCAGTGTGATCTATATGGTAAGACACTGCCTCAGATAAACCAAAACTGGGGATGTAGCTCAGTGGTAGGATCCTTGTCTGGCATGACCAAGGTCCTGGGTTCAATCCCAGCACTGCAAAAAACAGACAAGAGAATGTCATGTGAAGAACCATTATCCATTTCAAGATTTAATAGTTGCATCTGGGCATGGTGGTACACGCCTTTAATCCCCACACTTGGAAGATAGAAGCAGATGTATCTCATGAGGTGGAGGCAAACCTGGTCTACCAGCCCAACCAAAGCAATACAGGGAGATCCTGTCTCAAAAAATGAACAAAGTTTGGTAGTTGTAGTAATGAATAGCAGATCACTGAAAAAGTAGAGAAGCCGTAAATAGATGCATGGTGGGAGGCGGGCAGTATGGCATGTTGTTATGTAGCTCAGGCTGGTCTTGGACTTTCAAACTCAAGAAATCTTGCTTCTGCCTCTTGAAAATGGATTATTACCCATACATCTGACTGATCTTTTAGCCAAGCTGCCAAGGTAATTCAATAGGAAAGGAGGAAGTCTTCAACAGAAAGTAAATTGCTGTCCTTGTGAGGAGTTAAGGAGGGAGGGAGAGAGATGGACAGAAAATGAATAAATGAGCCTAGATTTAAACTTTACATTTTATCCAAAATGAGCTCAGATAGACCACACAGATTTAATGTAAAACACACATTTTAGGAGAAAATTATATTATAACCAAGTAGTACTACTTCTAAAAACTAATATACTCCCCCAAATTAAATTCAGTTTTTAAAAAGCATGAAAGAATCCTCATTAGTGTACTGTTCACAATAGCTGGGGGTGGGGAAAAGGCTGAAAACTACCTAATGTCTCTTAACTGCTGAATGGATAAGCATCATGTGACTTACGCGTTCAGTGATGTGTTACTCAATGCTAAAACTGGAAGGATCCGTGATAACTCACTAGCATTGTTCAGCCTTGAAAACTCAGGATGGAAGAAGCCATTCACAAGTAGACCTTGGATGATCTCATTGTTTGAAATGTCCAGAACAGGCAAATCCGGGGAGACTGGAAGTGGTGTGGTGGGTGTGAGGAAGGAAGTGCTAAGGCAACAGGGAACAACAGCAACTAGGCAGAGGGCTTTCCTTAGGAGTGAGGGAATGCCCTGGGATTAGTGGTAACGGCTGGTACTGGTAACAGGATGAGTTCAAGGTCAGGGGCACCCTGTCTCTCCGCTCTATTCACACCCTTATCCTTTCAGGAGGGCCTTCTATCTTCTGAGCCCCCTGGTGTGGCTGGAGCTGGGCTGCTCCTCTCAGGCCTCCTGGCTGGTTCTGTCCTGTGCTAGCACTGTCTTTTTCTTTAAACAACTCTAACTTGGGCTTCTAATAACAGGCTCCTTTGGTTTTGCTTATATATATGGTCTTCCCCAAAGGCACAGGCAGAATTGTTTGTTTTTTTGTTGTTGTTTTGTTTTCAAAACAGGGTTTCTTTGTGTAATCCTAGCCTTTCTGGAACTTGCTCTGTTGGACTAGGCCAGTCTGGCTTGCCTCAGAGAAGTGTCTGTCCATAGAAATGGAACTTGGAGATTGATCCATCTGCCTCTGCATCCTGGATTAAAGGCTTGTGCCACCATGCCCAGCTTTCTTCTTCTTCTTCTTCTTCTTCTTCTTCTTCTTCTTTTTTTTTTTTTTTTTTTTCTTCTTCTTCTTCTTCTTCTTCTTTTTATAATTTTTATGTAACTTGGTCTACTTAGTCCCTCAGGGCAAGACTGTCTCTTTAAATTCAGGGAGAAGGGCTGTAGATTTTTATCTGAAGCAACCTGTAACTGGGGCAGTGTAGGAAAAGCAGGTCGTTGGTTCAGGTTGGGTACGTTTTTGCTTTGGAATAGCTTTGCGTTAACATTTGCACTGAGTGATAGAGATTCATAGCATCTCCTCTCCTAGGTTCAGACAGGGGGACTTCGCCATGAGCTAAAATTTGGGATTGTTTTCCAGATGCTCTGAGAATTAGCAGTTAGTGTGAGTGATGTCAATGAAACTTGTATTGGCTACAGAATGTCAGGGGATGTTAGCTTTAGTGTTTACCTCTTACTAATCTAAGAGCTGCATTTCAGAGGCTGGTCCCTTTCCTGGGTAGCTGATGTGCGTAGAAGAGAGGCTATAGGAGATAAAGATTAGAGACAGAATATCCAGGTTTGGTCTTGGGAAACATTTAAGGGAAGAGATTGGGGCAACTAGTTAAGGTAGCCTGTCTCCAGGGAGCCTCCTGCTAGTGCATCTCTGCCAGGTGTGCTTCTTTGTGTTTGGTTTGCCTTAGGAGCTGGAGGGGAGGGTAGAGGGATGCTGGAGCAAGGAGTTGCTCCCTTGGGGTCTCCGTATGGGCCCCGCGGTTGAATGGGTCCATTTGCTGGAGACTTCAGTGGCCCGCCTTTTGAGGGTAAGCCACTTGATAGTGGAGCTGTTGTGAGCACTTTCTTTCTTGTATCGGCCACACTCACCCGCTGCTTCAGTTCACTCCCAAGAGACCTACAGAGACTTCTTTTTATCCCCTTAGAGAAGGTTCTTAGACTAGAAACTCAATGTGTGCCTTAAGTCTAGTGCTTCCAGGAGGGTAAAAGGTGTGGTGGCCATTCCTTTTGATTTGTGAAATAGTTACACTGTGACTCCTTTTGTCTCTGATTTCTGGTTATGGCACTTGAGGAGTCATCCTTATAGCCCAGGTTGTCATCAGGAAGCTTAATCAAGCCCAGACACATGTCTGAGCAAGTTCCCAATTGCACAGACCAAGGAAACAGCAATGTGGAACAGATGTGAACCTTAAACCCACTAGAGAACTATACTAAGAAGAGAATTCTAAATGTTTTGGCTTTCTGTAAGAATTTTCTATTTTGATTGGTTTAAAATTAGCAGCAAATAGCAAATTAACTTTTAAGTTAGGACAAGAAAAAGGACTTATTGGAAGGCTATGGGGTGGCTTATAGACTGGAAACAAAAGTTGATGAGCCAGTCTTCAGAAAGGTTGGAAGCCAAAATAGCCTGGGGATCTTAGGAGCAGTGATCTCTGTGGGGTGAATAGAAACTGCCAGTAATAGCCAGTTCCTCCTCCATTGTGCTCAGAAGCCCGTGTCCACAGAATGAGGCCCAGCTGGTATGGCCGGAGTCAAGGTAGTGGACTTTGACTGATAGGCAGGCAGGCCCTGTGGACCTAGTAGGAGCCTGTGAGTTCCAGTGGGCTGCGGTTACTTTAAAAGGGGACAGCTGACAGCAGGCAGGAACAGTAGGGCTTATCTGTTCTTGCTCCTAAGGAGCAACTGTGAACCAAGAGCAGAGACTGCAAGCCAGTCCTACTGCCTTTGTGTAAGTTTACTTTGATGACTGGCATTTCAGGGTCCTAAGCTTTTTGGTGTTTTATGTTGAGGACAGATCCTACTGAACAGTCTTTATTAGTAATCTGTTCAGGAATGTGTTTTGGGGGTGTGTATTTCTTTGCCAAGATTTTTCTGAGGCTTTCTCTCAGTCTGGCCTGTGTACAGAAGAGGACAGGGAGGATGTTCAGAACACTCATTTGGCAGAGCAGCTGAAGGTGCTGTCTGTTCTATAGGCATGTTCTATAGGCATTTTACAAATGCCTAATATGGGGCTGGGATATGTGGGTCATGGGTAGCATTTGCTGGGTATTTGTAAGGCCTTGGGTTTGATACTTAGCATCTGAAAAAGCAAAAACAAAACTCCTAATATGGAAAATGGTCGAGAATTAAGAACTCTGGGCTAGAGAGGAAGTTCTTAGGCTTGTTTGGTTGGACTGAAAGTGATTCAGTATCAGAGAGCCACAGCCATGTTGTTTGTGACCAAGTGACCTATTGAGCTGGCACTCAGTAGCCACTAAAGATCACTTGGAACAGTTGCTCCAAGTTCATCGTCTCATGCTGTTGAAAATTAAAGAGGTAGATTCTTGGAATTTGCAAAATAGAAACAAACTTTATTAACAATTATTACAGAAAAGTAAGGAATTGAAGAAATATGAGAAATTAAGGAAAGGTGATAGAAACTCCTGAAAGAGGGAAGGGTTTTCAAGAGAGGAAGAAGCCACTGAACTTCAAAGTAGAGAGGCTTACAGGGCTATGGGGAAGACTAGATGAAGACCAAGGGAACTGCTGTGAGATTGGCTAGTTCTCTGGGCTACTGTGGGTGGAGCAAGTGAGGTGGGGTCCACAGGACCCACAAGTGTCCCCTGGCCTGCCCCAGGAGTTAGGTTTGCAGTCACTGTCCATGTGCTGCTCTCAGTCAGGAGCGACTGAAGCCCCTCTCTGTCCATCAGCAGCTGTCAATTACTCACATTGACTGTCTACTTCCTGCTAGTCACTTAGCCTGTGTCCCTACCCTCCAACCTCACAGATGTCTTAAGTGCTGTTAATGAAACTAAGCAGTGTGTTCACATTTAGGGGATAGCAGAGCGCTGCTTCTTACCCCAGCTACCATTTGGAGCTGCAGTCTTTCTTGGTTGACTCATGTTTAACTCCTTGTCTATGGGGTGCTCTGAGGTGATTTCTGGGCAGGAGCTTCTTGTTAGAAGCCATCCTTACTTAAAACGCAGTCTGTTTTTATGATTAGCATTAGAAACAAGACATTTGAAAGGACAGTGGTTGAGTAGTATAGCATTTGAAATGTAAATAAAGAAAATAATAATAAAAAAAAAAATAAATAAAAAAAAAAAAAAAAAAAAAGAAAGGACAGTGGTGTTTTACATGTATTTCTCAATTGCTCCAGGGGTTATCTCATACCCAACTATAAGCCCACTTACTTAACTTCCTCACTCTTCCAGACTGTGCTATGCTAACCCTTAATTTGCTTTTTAACACGAGCTTCTGTTCTCACTGCAACACAAATGAGGAACTTGCAGTTTTCACCGAGAGCTCCTTTCCCTTAGTACCTACAGAGAGCTAGGTCCTGTATCAAGAGAGCAGTCGCTTACAAAGGTACCAAGGTTGTGTGTGTACTTATGCCTATTTGAGACTCTCATCTCCAGACTCTACATATTCTGAAAGCAGGCTTTAGCCACAAACTGCCCCCTCCCCGTAGCAGTCCTGGTGTATAGAACCAAGTACTTAGAGGTTTTTGGTTGTTTTTTTTTTTTAATGTGCATTGGCATTTTGTTTGCATGTATTTTGTTTGCAGGGGGTCTTGGATCCCCTGGAAGTGGGGTGAGTTTCCATGTGGGTCCAGGAATTGAACCTGGGTCCTCTGGAAGAGCAGCCAGTACTCTTTAATTGCTGAGCCATCTCTCCAACTCCCAAGTACTTAATGTTACGTTACTTTTCTCCTTTCTGGTTAGGTACCTGCAGATGATGTCTGCTGTAAATGATATCCAGCATCTTCCGGGCTGATCCATGGTCACTTTCCGGGATGGCAACAAGGTGACTTAGCCGAGGATGACCCTGACTGAAAGGCTTCGTGAGAAGATATCTCAGGCCTTCTACAACCATGGGCTGCTCTGCGCATCCTATCCCATTCCCATCATCCTCTTCACAGGACTCTGCATCGTAGCCTGCTGGTAAGCTTTCAGTTTGCCCCTATGTGGCAGAACAGTGTGGGGTGACAATGGACACTAAACCTAACTGTGATGGAGCTCCCTACAGGCTTGGGTGTGGCTCGATGGTAGAGCTTTGTCTGGTGTGCTCAAAGCCCTAGGTACAATTCCTAGCACAAAAAAAAAGTTTTCCAGATTCACAGTGTACAATGCTGTGCTGTAAGTCTGGCTCAAGACTGGCTCCTGTTCCCAATGTGTTATAATGATCCCAGACTTTTCCCTAATTTACAGTAAGAAAGATAAGTATCATGCATTGATAGCCTCCTCCCTGTGCCAAGTCAGGAATATAATTAAATTTCTTATTTGTCCTCACAGTACTTAGGAAACAGTCCAGTTTTCGCTTCATTCCACAAAGGAGGCGGGAGTTTAGTGACATGCCTGGCCCATGTCACTGTCCCTGTTGCGTGCCTCTCTTCGTTCTGGCTCAGTGTACATTGGTGTTTAAAACCTACTTAACTGTATTGCGTATTATAAAATACTTATAATGACACATGCTGCATGATGAATTAGGAGTACTGTGAGGACTTCTGGCTATTAAAAAAAAAAGCAAAAGTCAAAATTCTGTGTTAACTGACCTCTTTAGTGTTTTATTTCTCTAGGTCTCGTTTAGAGGGTTAGGCAGGTTTTGAGGCATAAGGTGGTATCAGAACTGTATGGAGTCTTACAGGATAAGGCAGGTTCTCAGACATGGGTACTGTCAGAACCGTATAGAAGGTGGGCTAAACAGTGGGCTTTCACTGAGGAGGTTTTTGGTGAAGCTAAGTTTGCTGCTGTGACAGGTCCCCACGCCTGGGCACTACACACTGGAAACTCTAAGCTCTTTGCATTTGTGTAGACCAGGCTAGGCTGGTGCTCACTGAGGTCGCCTGCCTCTGCCTCCCTAGTAGGGAGGTTGAAGCTGTGTGCCACCACACTAAGACCCCCAAAAAATACTTTTTTGAGGATGAACTACTTCTGTGGCTTCTTCAGCAGCTTCTCCATTTATATGGCAAGCTACCGGGGTATCTTTTTTTTTTTTTTTTTTAAAGATTTATTTACTTATTAATGTAAGTACACTGTAGCTGTCTTCAGACACTCCAGAAGAGGGCATCAGATCTTGTTACAGATGGTTGTGAGCCACCATATGGTTGCTAGGATTTGAACTCAGGACCTTTGGAAGAGCAGTCGGTGCTCTTACCCACTGAGCCATCTCACCAGCCCCACCGGGGTATCTTTAAAAAGAGTTCACTACATTCTTCTTTATTCACTTGTTATGCTTGTGTAGAAGTCAGACGAAAACTCTGTGTGCGCCATGTGGGCCTGATAGACTGACTCAGTCCATCCTGTCAGCAGGTGTCCTGCCCACTGAGCCATCTCAACAGCCTTACCTGAATGTCTTTTGGCATCTTCACCCATTTGGCATGAGTAGCACACAGCCTGGTGCCATCCAAAGTCTAAGCAGGTAGATCTCCTATAGAGCGCTAGTATCTCTACTCTGGAAGCACAGATCTGTTTTGAAGTCCAGGCCAATTTCTTACACTGATGCCAGAGGGGGAGCTTGAGAGTCAGAAGTTCAGTGGACTGCTAGTGCTGTCTAATTTTACAGGGTGACACACTGCCAAGCCTGTAGAACTGTGGTTCCTTCACCTGTGTAGTACAGGGTGCCCCCTAGAGCGTGACTTTTGTGCTCATTGTTCCCTGGGTGCTTTACCATGTAGGGATTTGGAGATAGTCTACTTTGTCTGAGCCATAATGTAGAGATGCCCTTTCTTCTTTCCTTTCTCTCTGACAAGAACTCATTGACATCTTGGACCTAGGTATGCAAACCCCAATGTCATTTTCTATTCTGGGAAGTTTTTCTGTTGAAACAACTCCCTTTCTGTCAGAGCCTTGAGGTGCGTAGAGGAAGCAAAGCATGGGTAGCAGCCAGCTTTTAGTAACTGTGTCAGATAGTCAGGCTCCATTCAACTGCTGCTCTCTTTTCCTTAGGTGAGATTTGTTAAGACCCAAAGGACCGCTGCACTTGCTCTCCCTCCTGAGATCCAGCAGCTACCTGAGCGATAGCAATGCGGCTGTGTTTACCCTGTTCGTTCATCACCAAGTCCCCTCTAAAAGGCACAGAGCAGGACTCAAGGGGTGCTGGCTAATGAGGGCTTACGAATGCACCTTTCTCCATCAGGTTGAAGAATCAGGGCTTGAGAGGCTGTGTATACAGGAGTCAGGCTCCTCAGACAGCACCAGGGGTCTGATTTTCTTCTCTAAGCTGGTGCTGAGGCGTCAGTGAATGAGATCTGAGGATACTCCTTCAAATAGACTGAGTGCTGAGCCTTGTAAGTGGGCTTTGGAAAATTCTCTCCTGCCTGGTTCCTAAGTGTAGTAACTGTTAACTCCATCCACTGGGAAAAGCTGATGAAACTTGTAGCAAATAGACATTATAGCAAAAGTTGTATTTATATTTCCTAGAGGTTAGGCTGCTAGGACCCAAGAGGGTGGCTCAGCTCAGAGACAGACTTTGCCTTAGACCTTCCCTGGTGTGTGTGTGTGTGTGTGTGTGTGTGTGTGTGTGTGTGTGTGTGTGCGCGCGTGTGTGTGTGTGCATGCAAGAGAAGGGTAAGGGTACATAGAATCCAGCTCAGAGAGGAAGTTAGTGTCACAGTGAAGGTGTCACAGTGAAGGTGTCACGATGTAGGTGTCACGATGAAGGTGTCACAGTGAAGGTGTCAAGGTGAAGGTGTCACGATGAAGGTGTATCAAGCCTCCCGAGGATGACAGTCTTGCAGGAATTTGAGAACGGGTTTGGTCCCTTTCCCTCTTGCTTTTCCTTTCAGGGAGTGACTGGCATCTTCAGCTGGGGCTGTGTATCTCAGCTGGAGTGGCCTGTACTCAACCATTTTGTCCCCTTCTGTCCACATCTCAGGTTGTTCTATGGTTACCTTTGCGGTCACACAATGGGCAATGTAACAGCTTGCCTCTTTGTCTTCTGAGACATTTATATGTTCTTTTCACAATAAGAAAAGGAAATCGGAGTAACTTAAGCCTGTCTGTGCTTATGGTTAGGTCAGCCAGAGTAGCTGAGATCAAAGTTACAAAGCACCCTGACCTTTGCTCTGAAGACTGGACTCTGGAGGGGCCCAGAGGCCAGCTCCTTAGACCGTGCCATGACACTGCCCAGTTGAACATTCAAAGCAAGAACTTCCTCTTCTTCTTATCTTACAGACTCTGTTAAAAACAAAACAAACCAAAAACAAAAAAAAAAACAAAACAAAAAAAACAAACCCCAAAACCAGCCACAACAACTCCCCAAAGCTTGCAGGCATCACAGACCACTTTATCATTCACAGTTTGCTCCAGAAGAAAGATAAGTAGGAGGGAAGCCCTGGAGGATTCAGTAATCGGCTCTCCCGCCTGGGAAGTGTGTGAACTGGCTTTGGGGTCACACTTGTAGTCACAGTGCTTAGGAGGCAGAGATAGCTAGATCAAAGCCTTGTTCTGCATAGCAAGTTCCAGGCCACCCAGGGCTGTGCAGTGAGACCTGTCTCGAGTAAACAAAAGCAAAAGGCTAGAGAGATGGCTCAGCACTTATGAGCACTTGCTGCTCTTCCAGAGGACCCAGGTTTGATTCCCAGTACTCACATGGCTGCTCACAGCCATCTGTGACTCCAGCTGCAGAGACTCTCTTGGCCTATTCTGTGAGCACAGCACAGACACATATATGCAGGCAAACACCCATACAAAAAATTAATTTAAGCCCTGGTGCCTTACAACCCTAATCCCAGTACTTGTGAGGCAGAGGCCGGTAGATCTCTTGTTTAAGGCCAGCCTGGTTTACAGAGTCAGTTCCAGGATAGTCAAGACTACAAAGAGAAACCCTGACTTGAAAAACAAAGACAAACAAAAACCTAGAATGAGAATCTCCCACCTTCGTTATCTCTAGGGAGGTGTATCATGTGACATCTTTGACCATTTCTTGGCTGTGTGTCTCCAGTGTCTCCTAATCTCAATAGAGATAGGCACTATAGTTTATAAGATCACAAAGAGACAGAAAATGCTGTGCTAGAAAGAGATATTATATGCAAATAGTAACTGAAGGAGACCCAGAAGGGCTTTATTATTATCATACAATAAACTTCAAAGTTATAAATGGTAAGGGACATAAAAGTGATACCATTCCATAAAAGAAGGATATAAGCCAGGCATGGTGGTGGTGCACGCCATTAATCCCAGCACTCGGGAGGCAGAGGCAGG
>NC_034599.1:103739911-103777730 GCF_900095145.1 Mus pahari
ACAGAGAAACCCTGTCTCAAAAAAACAAAAAAAAAGAAAAGAAAAAGGAGGATATAATAGCAGCAGCAAGCACACACAGCTGACCACAGATCCCCAGACAGACTTTACAGTAATGGTGGAGATTTCGGTCTACTTCAACAATGAGTATGACATCCAGACAGGAGCCAGGCGTGTGTATGCCTGTAATCCCAACACTTAGAAGGTAAAGTTTAAGGCAGCCTCAACTGTGTAATAAGTTCAAGGCCAGCCAAGGCTGCATGAGATTTACCTCAAAATAAACAAAAACCCTCAAAAAGCAACAACCAGCTAAGGTCGCTAAGGAAACAGGCTCAACCCAGTTGTTAGAGCAGTAAACATAAACAGAGCACTCCAGAGCGCACCTGACATGACTACAGTGGGATAAGCCAAAGTAAGGTCAGCAGCAGAAAGAAAACAGGGACATTTACAGATCTGTAGAAATTAAGCCATTGAGTTGAAGAAATGACAAGTCAATCCCTTGAGATGATGGAAATAAAATTACAGCAGACTGCCAAACAAAAACAGAGGCTTAAACACTAACTATATACACTTGACCTGTGTCCAAGAGACTAAAGAGGAACAAACCATCTTTGGGAAATGAAGATCTGCTGTCCTCTCTAGCTGCTCTCCCACAATCCAAGGCATGTCTAACCTAGGGGAATGCAACTGGCAAGAGTGAAGTTTCCTTGGTGGAGAAATCTGTACGTTTGCTTCTGCCTCCTTCCTGGACATGGTGCTCAATCCTGGCAGCTGGGTCACCACTAACAGGCAACTAGCCTGGCTGTTTTCTCAGTAGTCACTCTTTCAACAAATATTTGAGCATGAACTCAGGGCCAGACATTGTGCAAGGCCCAGAGATGCACAAGACAGACAAGATCTCTGCTCTCAGAATTCACATTACAGGTGGAGAGAAAAAAACAGGCCAGGTGGGCTTTAGCCGGCATTAAGCAAGAGGGAGGGAGACTCACTCAGGAAGCAGGGAAGACTCAAGCCACACCCGAGGGTTTAGGTGCAGATTCAGAGCTAAGAATCAGGGCCAGGTTACTCCATGTTACTGACAACTTCCTGTTAATTTGAGTTCTACATTCATCATTTGTGCCTGTCTGTCACCTAACCATCACAGGCCTTTAGGTCACCAATCTCATGGTCTACCCTTCCAGAGGCACCTTAGCCAGTCAGTCTGTCTGTCCATCTGTTAGCTTCTCTTGGGCACCCTGGCAGTCAGGATGCCTCTGTGCCTTGTCTCTCTAGCCTGAGCGATATATTTCATTATCTCCGGCGTGTTAAGCACATGCTCTGCTCCTGCCCATAGTTGCCCAGAAACAGGTTTTCCACACACTGTGTCCTTTCAGCTCCAGGCATTTCCCTACAGTGTAGAGTGACAGGGCCACCCAGGGAAGAACTGAGACCCAAGAAAGACCTGTTTACAGTATATTATATTTTGGTGTGTTGTAATTTTTTTTTTCTGGATTTTTGAGATAAGAGTTTCTCTGTGTAGCTCTGGCTGTCTGTCCTGGGATTCACTCTGTAGACCAGGCTGGCCTCAAACTCAAGAGATCTGTCTGCCTCTCCCTCCCAAGCGCTGGGATTAAAGGTGTGCTCCGCCACTGCCTGGCTATTTATTTTATGTATATGAGTACACTGTAGCTGTACTGATGGTTGTGAGCCATCATGTGGTTGCTGGGTATTTGAATTCAGGACCTTTCCTTGCTCCATTCGACCCTGTTCGTTCCAGTCTAAACATTTATTTATTATTATATCTAAGTGCGCTGTAGCTGTCTTCAGACACCACAAGAGGGCATCAGATCTCATTACAGATGGTTGTGAGACACCATGTGGTTGCTGGGATTTGAACTCAGGACCTTTGGAAGAGCAGTCAGTGCTCTTAACCACTGAGTGATCTCTTCAGCCCCCCAAAATATGCTTTCATATTGTCTTTGTTTATAGTTCCATTTAAATAGTGTATCATTTTGAAGCTCACTACTTGGTTTGGGATCGGTTGGTAGCTGAATGATAACTTAATTGTTCTTTGTCTTCTCTATAAATGGAGACTTCCATTTTTATTCTGGATAATGCCTCCTACAGAGAAGTATTTATATAGTTAGTACACTTTAAGTGCTTAGACTAGTTCCTGGCACAGGGCTAGAGAGATGGCTCAGCAGTTAGGAGAACTCCCTGCTCTTCCAGAGCACAAGGTTTGGTTCCCACACTCACATGGCTGTTAACTACCATGTGTAACTCCAGTTCCAGGGAACCTAGTGTCCTCTTCTGGCTTCTGTAGGTACTTTGTGTATATGGTACATAGACATAAATGCTGGCAAAATACACATGTGCATAAAATAGAAACAAATCTTTAAAAGATTATTTCTAGCACTTATGTAAGAGGTTCCAATATTATTATTTACCTTCTCCCTTGGGCTTCTGCCTACATGGCCTAAAATTAAAAGTAGATGGAGTGTATATACATGTGTATAAACCAAAACTCAGGAACTACTTTCAACATCAACATCACATGAAACAACCCAAACCACCCATCCAGGCAGGCATGGTGCTACATACCTAAAAATCCCAGCATCTGGAAGGCTAAAGGATGCGGGTTCAAGGCCAGCTTGGACTTCATAGGAAGATTGACTCTCAAAACAAATAATCAATAACCATAATTAATTTCCTTCCTTCCTTCCTTCCTTCCTTCCTTCCTTCCTTCGAAGCTGTTGTAAGCAAGATTACGTCTAGATTTTTTTTTTAAAAAACCATCTTTATTATTATATTATTATTATTATATGTAAGTATGCTGTAGCTGTCTTTAGACACACCAGAAGAGGGCGTCTGTAATGATATGGAAGGTTGAGCCACCATGTGGTTGCTGGGATTTGAACTCAGGACCTCTGGAAGAGCAGTCAGTGTTCTTAACCGCTGAGCCATCTCTCCAGCCCCGATTTTTTTTTTATTAAAAATTTTTTATTTTTATATGTTTGCATGAGTGATTGCCACGTGTTTGAGTGTCAGAGGAAGCCAGAAAATCCCCTGAAGTTACAGATGAATATGATCCAATAAGTGCCAGGAACTGAACTCAGATCCCCTGGGAAAACAGAAAACATTCTTGCTGTTGAGCCATCTCTCCAGTGTTCATAGCTTTATTCTCAATAACGTCAACTAGAAACAGCCAAGTGTCCCTTGGCAGGGAAGTAGATGCGTGTACTATAATATATTCATTCAATGGAATACCACGTCCCTGTGATGTCAGGGGTTTTACTGTAGTGCTAGGAGTTGAGCACAAGGCCTTAGAGATGCTAGGCAAGCACTCTACCACTGACTTACGTCTCCAGCTCTAATATGTGTCCATGTGCTTCACTGCAGCACTCCGGAGGCAGAGGCAGGCGGATCTCTGAGTTTGCAGCCAGCCTGGTCTTCAGAGTGATTTCCAGGACAGACAAGGCTACACAGGGAAACCCTGTCTCAAAAAACCAAGAAAAGAAAAAAAAAAGAAAAAAAAAATCGGAAACAAAGAATTAGTGGCTCTGCATGTACTAACATATGAATATAACAGATACTTATATATATTGAACCATTTACAATAAAGTTCATAAGTAGGATAGATAATTTATTTTATATTAAGCTAAAAAATAGGCAAAACTGGGCTGACAAGACGGCTCAGTGGATAAAGAGTGTTTGATGCTAAGCTCGAGTTCGCGTTCAATCCCTGGGTTCCACATAGTACAAGGGATGAAAGAATCAGCTTCTGCAAGCTGTCCTCTGACCTCAGCACATGCCTGGAAGGTGCACCCTACACTACATAAACAAATGGACGGTGTGTGGCCGCACGGTAGAACACACGCATAGACGTACAAGTCTCAGCACCAAGAACAAAAGGAAAGCAAACTGACTCGGCCAGAGCCCTGTCTGTGGAGATGGTGTGTGCTGACGGCTGTGACCAGGGCTGTCTTCTGAGCTCCTAGACATGTTCTGTAGATTGAGCTCGGTGGTGATTAGCTACAGGGTTATGCGTGGATGAAAGCTGTACATCTGACGTGTGTGTGTCATACTGTATGTAAGTCGCTTCCTCTGTGTCTGTCGCCTTGTTTCAGGGTACCATCTCACAAGGCCTCAAATTTGCCTCCCTCTTACACAGTTTATTTCTGAATATTAAAAAATTTTAAATGAAACATGAAACAAACTAAACAAAATACACATGTATTTCATAGCTTGCTGACAAGAAGCCAATTTCTTCTTTTTTTTTTTTTAAATTTTTCGAGACAGGGTTTCTCTGTATAGCCTTGGCTGTCCTGGAACTCACTCTGTAGACCAGGCTGGCCTCAAACTCAGAAATCCGCCTGCCTCTGCCTCTCGAGTGCTGGGATCAAAGGCGTGCGCCACCACGCCCGGAGAGGCCAGTTTCTTTATGTGTGATGGACTCATTAACCTCTGCTCAGCATGGGCTGTGTGAACCCCAGCCTCAGGGTGTCTTTCACAATTTTTATGATTTGTCCCTTTAAATAGAGCAGCAATTCTTCAGCTATCAGAACCAGAATTTGTATCCTTTCCCCTAGTTTTTTTAATCCTATGTCTGATTGATAAGACTTTGTGTTTAGCATCTTGTCTAAAGTCTCAGAAAACAGTTGGCCAGCCTGTTATACTAGTTGGGCTTCTTTGTAGGTTTTGTGGCTAAAATATATTTGAAAATTCTGATCTCCATGATGTCTGAATTTCAGCACTGAAATTCTGTGGTAAATAAAATGGTGGTTTTACACAGTTCTGGCAACAGGGGTGCACTTGGGATTGCAGTGGCTCCCACGTCGCCACCGTCTCATAGACTGCCTCTCAGACGTCCTATTCTTTCTCTCCTTTTCCTTCTCCCCAGCTACCCGCTGCTGAAGCTCCCCTTGCCTGGAACGGGACCTGTGGAATTCTCCACGCCTGTGAAGGGTTACTCGCCCCCGCCTGCGGACTCTGACCACAAACAAGGAGAGCCCAGTGAGCAGCCAGAGTGGGTAGGTGCTCGGGTTGTTACTGAGGAGAGCCCAAGCAGAGAGCTGATTGGTGGAGGCAGACTCTGCAAGTGACAGCAAGAGTGGTCAGCTTCAGACTAGTGACTTCACGTGCTCACTGCTTGACAAAGGCACCGAAGTGTCTAGCTGTGCACTTAATGAGTAACCTTTATTGAAAGAAAACAATGACACACAAGTGTGAGCGCCCTAGAGAAATGAGGGGTGACCAGCTGGACCCGGATTCCTCCCGGCCTACTCACACACCATGTGCAGAGACCAGCTGGCGGGTCGTCTAGTACTTGATCCTAGGCAATCATGAGAACAGCAGAGCACCCCGGAGTGAGCTTGATTTTTCTCAGATCAGTAAGGAATTGTGTTCAATCTTCATAATCCAGTCAGGTGGTTTTAAAAGTACAGTTTTTGTTGTTATCGTTGTTGTTTTAAACTAGAAGAAAAGTTGGAGGCCAAAGTACTTCAGTTCCCCAGTTACTTAATTTATGAGGGTCAATACCTGGTTAGAACTCTTTGCTCCCTCAGCCCTACTGGACTGGACTGTTGTCAGTTGATGAGCTCTGAGCTGAGCATCGATTGGAGAAAGTCTAGTTGAAGGCCGAGACTTGGTCTCCCACTCACTGTGACTTCTGCACCTGCTATTGAAGCTCAGAAGCTCGGCCAGCATTTGGATCTATAGAAGGACAGTGTGCCTACCCTTCATGCTTGGGACAGAGCTCCTCCCCCCCCCCCACACACACACAGGATAGCACCTTCTTTCCACTTCCTTTCTGGTTACTACCAGCTAACTAGCTAGGCGTTTGACTCTCCTGTTGCTGAACTGTAATACCCTGGCAAGATGGTTGTGTGGATGAGAAAGACACACCTGTGTGTACCGGGCCTCTGCCTCTGACCGTCGGGATGAGTGGTCTGTAGCCGGCAGAGGCTGCTGTGGGATAGAGAGATGGTTCAGTGGTCTTCCCTGCTACTTTACATTGATCTTGGATGTGACTGAGCAGGTGTGCAGTGCAGTACAGAAACAGTGGTAGTACATGCCTTTAATCTCAGCGCTTGGGAGGCAGAAGCAGGCCGAATTCTTGTGAGTTCAAGGCCACCCTGGTCTATAGAGTGAGTTTCAGTACAAGCAAGGTCTACACACAGAAACCCTGTCTCAAAAAAAAAAGGAAAAAAAAAGTTGGGCTTCCAAGAACTTTTGATGGTCAATGCTGGAAGAGTTTTTGCATCACAATAAAGGAGTATTGATTTATATGCATATGTTTCTACTCTCAAATAAATGGTAAATACTAGGAAGTTTATCCTAAATCCATATAATTAACTGACTCAATAAAATAAATAGGGACAGTAAGCAAATCCTTGGGCAGAAAAATTCATAATTCCCCTTTTTTTCTTCTTTCTTTCATTTCTCTTTCTTTTTCTTTTTCTTTTTTGAGACAAGGTTTAATGTTGCCTAAGTTGGCCTCAAGCTGCTATGTAGCTGAACTCCTGCTTCTTGTACATCTGCCTCTCAAATACTGTAGGAAGGCATGTTCCACAATACCCAACTTCTCTCTTCTTTAAGTGTGTGTAGAGACTTCCTTCCACAGAGCACAGGCAGGGAAGGGTGTGTGCAGTGGAGAACTTGACAGGCAAGTCCTCAAGAAGGTGATGGAGGGTAGAGAGAAAAGCACTTGCCTCTGGGGTCTGTCAGATGTATAGATAGCCCGAGTCTACTGTGTACATCAGGCAACCTCAATTGAGGGACACCCCCCAAAACACCTGACCAGCACTCACACCAAAACCAAGAAAAGTCTGAGAAACTGTCACAAGCTATGAGAAGCCTTTGGTGTCATGGTATGGCCTGTGATTTTTTAGAAGCTTCAGTCCCACTTTAGATGTCTCTGTTGCATTGTGTCTTAGATGAGGCATAACATCGTGGTGGCAGCAGAGTGTGGTGGAAGAGCCTATTCATCTCATTGTGGCAGGAGGCAGGGGCATGTGCATGGACTGTGTGCACACATACAGAGGAAGAGGCAGAGAGGCAGGAGCATGTGTGCAAAGAAGGTGTCAGGCCCCCCTACCCCTGGAGCTAGAGCTGCACGATTCCCAGCATGGGTGTTGGTGCCTCTAACTACTAAGCCCTCTCTTCAGCCCCTGCTACAGAGTCTCATCATGCTACCAGGTCCTTGGTCTGAGTTCAGCCCACTCTGTATTAGACTTAGCATGACCTATGGCTTTGTAGGCTTGGCAAGGAACAGTTCCTTCTGGGCAGAGCCGTGCTTACAGAGAAAGAAAAACAAAGCAGAAACAGCAGAGATTTTGATTTCCCCATGTGTGGCCTTGGGCAAATGACTGTACACTTCTGCACCTGAGTTTCCATATTTATAAACAAGGTGATAATTATGCCTGTGTTACACATTATCCTAAGGATTAAATGAGAGAATGCAGACTTAGTGCAATGCCTGGCCCACCATTAGCATTCAGTAAATGATTGTGGCTGTCATTGTATATTGGGTCTGGCTGGCTTGAACAGAGGAGAAAAAGGTCTGTATGCTTGGACTGCTTGCAAGGTCACTAGGTGTGCGCCCACCCGGGTCTGAGGCTTGCTCTCAGGGCCCTGTGCTAACTGCCTTCTACATGAGGACTCTGCTGGGCCTTTGCTTGCATTGCCATACTTGTGAAGTTATAGTCACTCAGGGTTACATAACTGCCAATGTTTTTCGCACCACAGATCCCCAAGGAAGGGTTCTTGTTGAGTAGGTAAAAAACAGGATTATTTAAGAGATGGTAAATGAGCCTACTATCTTATTTTATTTTGCACACTGTAAGTGAGAAAGTTGGTGGCCCAAGTTGTTTCTGGGCTTTTGAGTTCAAATCTCCAATTGTGGAAGCCATTCCCTTAAAGGAACTAACTCAAGGACTTGAGAGATGACTCGGCAGGTAAGAGCACTTGTCACTCTCACAGAGGCCTAGGTTTGGATTCTAGTGCCCACATGGTCACAACTATCCAAAACTCCAGTTGCAGGGCATCCAATGCCCACTTCTGACCTCCTTGGTCATCAGGTACATAGGCAGTACACATACCTACATGCAGACAAAACACTTATACACTTAAACACTGTTTGCTTTTAAAAAAGAATGTCACAGGCCTGGTATGGTAGCACACACCTTTAAGTCCAGCACTTGGGAGGCAGAGGCAGGCTGAATCTCTGTGAGTTCAAGGCCAATTGGTCTACAAAGCAAGTCCAGAATAGTCAGGCCTCTGTTACAGAGAGAAACCTGTCTCAAATGCCCACCATCCCCAAATGACACAGGAAAAATGGTGGTGAGGAAGTCTGAATGAACTGAGTAGGCTGAGGTGACACTGCCAAGGATACCACCTCTCGTGGTCACAATTCCAGGGAATAATGTTCTCATTCTGATGTTCTTCTAGATAGTTCATGAATGCAAACAGAAGGAAGGGACATGACTGTTTGTAGGTACTGTGGAGGAGCAGGTTTATTGTAGATAAAAGGGAGAGACTAGCCAGAGTCCAGAGTGACCATGGGGGAAAGGAGGAGGGGGAGGGGAAGGGAAAAGAAGGGAAGCAGGTGCAGCGCGGCCAAGAGGGCAAAGGTAACCACAATGGCTGGCTTAAATAGAGAAGAGCCTCTGGGGAAGGGCCAGCCAGCCCCTGGCCTGAAGAGTTGTGGAGTGGGGAATGGGCAACATATGCCAACCATGCCCTGTAACAGGTAGGGACTGAGGGATTCTGGGAGATCCTGGCAGCCAGGTCTTCTTTGCTATGTTAAGTAGACACCTCAGCTGTTAGTCCAGATTTGTAACATAACAGTTCACATCTGTTGATTTGACTGGCCATCACAGGGACCCGTTTTGGACTGGGTGGTTTATTCCCACTTGGAGAGCCCTCGCCCCTCATTCATGGCATGAAGCCAGGGAGGGTGGTGCTAGAATTTGAATCTAGGTTGTTCTGCTTACTTGTGAAGGAAGAACTAAATTCAAAATAGAAGATGTCCTTCAAAACGAGAAAAGCCCGACGGCCTCAGCACTTGCCTGCCTGCCCTGGAGCAGCTATCTAGATGACAGGACTTGACTACTTACGGAGATGGGATGCTATGGCCCCAGTCCTCAGCAGACCTTTGTAAGAACCAATCTGGCAGGTTCCCAGAGGCATACAGGCTTGCTCCATGCCAGACTTCTAAGCCAGCAATGTAGTGTTGGTGGTGACTGCCTGAGCCTGGCACAGAAGATGCAGGCAGAGATTTTCATGCCATGAACAGTGGTGGCCAGAGGTGCCCTTGTTCCCCAGGATCTCAGCTCTTCTCCCAAACTGCTTATGCTGCTGGGCTGTTTCTGAGATCCGAGTCAAAATTGTATGAGATTTCCTGAGCAGGATGACTATGCAGGAAGAGATAGCTCAGGGTCAGGCAGCTGTGGCTTTAATCTGGCTCTGCTCCTCATGGGTGTCTGACCTCAGACTCATGTCTTTGCTCTCCTTGCCTTGGTTCTCTTATCTTGGTGTTTAGTTGAGGGTCTTTCACAACACTGCAGCCCAGGCTTCAGGAATCTCAGAATTCAACTTGGGGGAATTTGCTTCCACATGCAATCACATGGCTAACTAGTTGCAGGTTTCTTGCAAACTTTTTATTTTAAGATTTATTTATTTTATATGTAAGTACATTGTAGCTGTCTTCAGACACTCCAGGAGAGGATGTCAGATCTCATTATGCATGGTTGTGAGCCACCATGTGGTTGCTGGGATTTGAACTCACACCTTTGAAAGAGCAGTTGATGCTCTTAACTGCTGAGCCATCACTCCAGCCCTCTTGCAAACTTCTTAATTCCTTTCTAAGAGTTGGCTAAATGCCCTTTCTAGAATGGCTTACATGATGTCTTGTTTCACCAGGTGTTGGTATCAAAAGATGGGAGAGATTTGTTATAATGTTCATAACCTAAATTCAAAGATGGCATCACTTTGGCTTGATTCTCTGTCAGAAGTAAATCAGTTGATTAAGCATTCTTTTAAGGGGTGGGATTGCACAAGAACATGAGCCCAAGAAGGCCTGGCTAACTGGGGACTGAATTAGAAGGCTGCCTACCACTGTCTCCCTCTGTTCTACTGAAAGGTCTTTTGTTTGCTTGGGGTCATCTGACTTCTAGAACACTTCTGCATCCATTGTCACTCATGTAGGCTACCATGCCTATCTGCGTCCATACCTCTTTCTCACTTGACCATCAGGTAGGGAGCTTGCTTATTTAGTTTTTCTAGGCAGGGTCTTACTGTGTAGCCCTGATTGTGCTGGAACTCACTCTGTAGACCAGGCTGGCTTCAAACTCAGGTCCCACCTGCCTCTGCCTTCCAAGTGCTGAGACTAAAGGTGTGCATCTTCACCAGCCCAAGTAAGGATTATGAAGGGAGCCCACCCCCCACAGAATGGGCTCACTGCATAATGGATTGGCCACACCTCATCTTCACTTACATTTTAGTGCCTGCCTTCTTACCAACCTTGCTGTTCCTTCCTCAGAGGATCTCTGGTACTGTGGCCTGTGGTGCTGGAGAATGTCTATCCTCAGAGCAGCCCTTACCCAGTGTCTGTAGGAGCAATATGGAGTCCCTCTGCTCTGCTTGCTCAGGCACTGTGAAGTCACCTGCTCAACACACCCTTTGCTGGCTCCTTCCCTTCCAGTTTCCTGTGTCTTTAAGATGAATTAGTGATTTCAGGGTCTGCTTCTAGAAGTTTCCAAACTGGTCTAGGGCTTGTAGATGGCTGCCCCGTAAGAGAATATTGATGCCCAGAAGAGAGAACTTGAAGTCACATATTAAATGATGACTTGATATATTTAATGACCGGGCTAAGACTTAGAACTTGAAAGATGTGGAGCACCTTCTGGGAAGGTTCAGGTGGTAGTCAGTGGGCGAGCCAAGAGCCATCCAGCAGAGGGCCCAGGTGAGATGAGGAATGAGTCTGCAGAGGAGGCCAGACAACCTGCAAAGGCTTCCGCCAGTGAATAAAAGCACAGGAACTCTGGGCTACCCAGAGTTGGTGGGATGTCAAAGGGAAAAGCTGTCTGGGACAAGTGGGATAACAACATGATGATTACAACATGTTGTATAGAAACATGGTAGAGGGCTGGGCATGGTGGTGCACCTGTGTGATACCAGTACCCTTGGAGGCTAAGATAGGAGGATTACAAACCTGAGGCCAGCCAAAGCTACATAGTAGACAACACAAAACAGACAGGTAACTCTGAACTGCACAGGAAGCCATGCTGTTACCTTCCCTGAAAAGAGTGGCAGTGCTAACGATCCTTCTAAGAAGTTTGCATGAACTTGGGAGTAGGCCCTAGTAATGCTCCTGGAGCCTGACCCTATGTCCCAGGTTGAGAACTCTGGCTCTGGATTGTAGTTACTGAGCTTACTAGTTCTTTGTTGAAATACAGGCCCAAGCCAGGTGATGGTGGCACACGCCTTTTAATCTCAGCACTGGGGAAGCAGAGGCAAGGGAATCTCTTGAGTTCAAGGCCAGCCGGGTCTACAGACCAAGTTCCAGGGCAGCCAGGGCTACACAGAGGAACCCTGTCTTTTTTTTTTTTTTTTTTAATTTATTTATTTATTCTATGTAAGTACACTGTAGCTGTCCTCAGACACCCCAGAAGAGGGAGTCAGATCTTGTTACAGATGGTTGCGAGCCACCATGTGGTTGTTGGGATTTGAACTCTACACCATTTGGAAGAACAGTCGGGTGCTCTTACCTGCTGAGCCATCTCACCAGCCCCGAAACCCTGTTTTGAAAAACCAACAAAAAAGAAAGAGAGCAAGAAACAAAAAGGAATTTAGGCCCACATGGTTCTGGGTGTGAAGGAAGAGGGCTTGTAGATGGCTGCCCCGTAAGAGAATATTGGGGATGTGGAAATTGACTGAGGGGTCATGGACTCTGAGACTGAGGCAGAGGTGCAGAGTTTGAGAGCAGCATGGAGCATCATGCAGGTGACAGCAGGACTAAGCCTGGGGCTTGAAGCTCCGTGGTGCCATGAGGGTGCTGTGCCCTTCACAGCATTTAGGGGGTGATCCCCCACATGGGGTTCCTAGAGCCCCTTGTCCTTTGCCCAGGCTAATGTGTGCCAAGTTGGTTAGAACCTGTGGCAGCCAGTTCCAGTCAGGTGACAAAGTAGTCCTTGGCAGCTTCAAGTGGCCCTGTGTGTCAGAGCCCTCTCTAAGCTAGCATCATAAACAACTTCACAGCCTACTAAGTACCACATACTTGTAATGTCTACACTTGAAAAACTCAGACAGGAGGATTGCTACAAGTTTCAGGCCAGCTAGGACTAAGCCTAAAACCCCCTCTCAACCAAAATTATGACTTTGCTTTCAGGTTGTTCCTTTGAGCCTAGGAGACAGTTCTGTGGCCTTCTTCTCATCCACTTGCCTGCCCTGGGGAGTTCCCTGTGGAAGCAGCCCCTCAGCCCAGCTCCCTCTAGCCTGCCTGCCTGTCTCTCTCTAGTGCCGTTGAACTTCCAGGACCTTGGTTTCATTAGACAGCCCTCCACCTCAGGGACATTTGGACTTTTCTCTGTCATCAATTTAAAGCCCAGAAAATCCAGCCAGGCTTCCCAGCTGGCCTTGCACTTGCCAGGCTTCCTTCGTGCTGTGCAGGCCTTCTTACTCTGTGTCCCTTGCTCCTCAGCTGCCCTCCCTGCCTGTCTCCTGCCCACCTTCCCTGTTCTCATAGCTGCTCAGCTGTAGCTCACATACTACACACTTTAGGAGTGTTCCGTGGCATGGCGTGTGAATGCTCTCATCTGCAGTTTGAGCTCGGTGCCAGTGATGTCAGCACCAATATGGAAGAATTGATTATCATTGTGCCAGCAGTTTATGAGGCCACGAGCTAGCATGCTCTGGGAATGAGACAGGTACATACCAAGTTCTTGCGAGGAAAGTGTAGCATTTGGTGAGAGGCTCGAGTCTGAGATGCTGTGATACCCTACTTGGTTATGGAACTGCCTGAGCAATCCTCATGCCTACTGCTTAGTGCTATTATTTCTGTTAAAATTCCATCTCTGTGGGTGCGAGTAGGCAGGAGATACCCAGAGGTGCTCCTGCTACCATGCAGTGCATGCGGTGCATGGGCAGGCTGGCGGGCAGGTGCCACTACAGTGAGTAAGTATGTAGTGGAGAGACGGGAGGGAAAGTGAAGCAGAGCTGGAGAATCAGCCTGATGTGAGTCGCCTGCCCGCCCACATAAGGCCATGTCGATGTCCTGGCCAGCCATGTCTGTGGCCCTGCAGCAGCAGAATTCTGTGTCAGTGTCTATGGCCCACGTTACCATCAAAGGCCATGGGGATATCCCTAGTATGGGATATCCCTACCTGGGGCCATGTTATGTCCAAGGACTGCACAGAGTTAGCCCTGTCTCTTGTCGGCTGCAGCATTCAGGAGAGCAGCCTGCACTTTGTCTGGGCAGCACACTAGAGCTGGCTCTGTGGTGTGGGTGAAGTAAAGCTGGCCCCACCCTTCAACTGGGCAAACCTGGACCGCTGACCCCAATAGCAGGGTGCAGGAGAGCTGGTGGGCTGACCAACTCAGCTACCACCCAGGCTCAGATCCAGGACTCTGAGTTGGCCCATCCCAGCATCTACCCCATCTGTGACTGCTGGAGCTTGTTAAGGGACCAATCCTGCAGATCCAAAGCTCCAGGATTTCCATGACATAGAGCAACACCACAAGAGGAGTCTTGGTGAGGATCCAGTATTGATAGTATGGCGGGAGCCAGAGGCCTCAAACCAGGCCAATGATTCATGGCAATGCACATTTACAAGTAGAGCTGTTTGAACAAAAGGGTGTGCTGTACGACACACTGTGATACACTCGGATTCCATGGTGAGGGTTTTGCTTGTTTGTTTATCTGTTTTCTTTTGGGGGGTTAGGTTGTAAGGGTGGGGGGTGGCTATAGAGGGACAGAGAAATGAATGTGATTGAAGTGTGTATGATGTGAAATCTACACAGAATCCATAAAAAATTAATAATAAATATGTAGAAGGAAGGGAAAAAACATCTCTGGGTGAGGAGGTGGTGGCACAACTCTAATCCCAACACTCAAGAGGCAGAGACAGAGGCAGGCAGAACTCTTAGTTCAAGGCCAACCTGATCAATAAATTGAGTTTTAGGGCTACACAGAGAAACCCCATCTCAAATAACAGCAACAAAACCCAAGCAAACAAAGCCATCTCCGCAGATGGGCAGAGTATGTGTCTACTCTTGCGTGACTGAAGCGAGCACACACTGGATGCCACAGGATGGGTGGCGGTGTTGTCTTCACAGTGAGGACCCTGGAACTCGGGTCAGAAGCACTTCTCATGCCATAGAGTTGGAAAGTTGGGCTTGAAAATGAGTTTGTTGTTTTCAAGACAGTTATGTAGCCTGGCTGGCCTGGAACTTGCTGATGAAACTAGGCTGGTCCTCAAACTTGGGACAATCCTGCCTCTGCCTCTTAATTGTTTGGATTATATCATGCATCACCATACCCAGCCAAAAACTTGGCTTGATTTTTTTAAACACTCTACAGAGTAGTAACTTTGGGGATCAATGTCTATATATCACTGAGACAGCTACACACCTCTTGGAGCTTGTAGTCTGGTGTAGCTAGCAGCTCTGCTCTGGTAAAGGGCTAGGCAGTAAGTGATTTAGGCTTGATAGTATGATAGACCAGACCCCTCTCTTGCAAACACACAACTCTGTTGTAATAGCATGGGCAAGGGCCAGTGTGGGTGTAATGAACATAGCTTTATTCCCGAAAACACAGAAAATGAATCTGAGCTTTGTGGGGAGTAGGCATATTTTCCTGACACCTAACTCATTAGTGTTTTCCCATAGTACGTGCTCAGTGCTTCCTTTCTACCCTGTCCTATTTCTTCTACAGTATGTGGGTGCCCCTGTGGCGTACATCCAACAGATATTTGTGAAGTCATCGGTGTCTCCCTGGCACAGAAATCTTCTGGCAGTCGATGTGTTCCGGTCACCTCTGTCCCGAGCATTCCAACTGGTGGAAGAGATCCGGAACCATGTGCTGAGAGACAGGTACTCCTCTCAGGGACTCCCAACTCCGAGTACCAAAGGGAGTTACATTCTCAGTCAGCTTTGCAGTTCTCAGGGTCCTTGTGGGCCTATTGACGCTGCATCCTCACAACTCACAGAGTGTCAATGGGCCTGACGGTAGGGAGGTAGCTGAGCAATAGCTGACCCATGGCGCCTGCCTCTGTGCTCCGTTGAGATTAGCAAGCTCTACCTGGGGTTACCTTCTGGTACATGCTGGCTCAACAGACTGTCTATTGCCACCAGGTTTTAGTTAGCTAATGCCTTTGACAAGAATTCTGTGAACTAAAGCCCTAAATCTTTTTGCTCTCACTCTTGCCCACTAAAACTGTCTAAGGTGTTTAGTGGGGGGTTTGCATGCTCTCACACACTTGCCTTTCCAGGAAGGAGACAGCTTTAGGACTCCAGTGCATTCTAAGGGCTGCATAGACGCATGATCTTCTTGTTGAATACTTGGAAGCATTTCCCTCAGTATCCTATCAGCAGGCTCTTTGGGGAGAGCAGGGAGAGAGAAAGCATTTAGGAACCTGATGACAGATGACTCCCCATAAATGCAGTGGTTAGCCCTATGCTGACAGAAACAGCAGAGGTTTCCTCCATATTCTGCTTAGCTCAGGGACCAAGAGCCTGGAGGAGGTTTGCCTGCAGGTGACAGACCTGCTGCCAGGCCTCAGGAAACTCCGGAGCCTACTTCCCGAACATGGCTGCCTGCTGCTGTCCCCTGGGAACTTCTGGCAGAATGACTGGGAAAGATTCCATGCTGACCCTGACATCATTGGGACCATCCATCAGCATGAGCCCAAAACTCTACAGACATCAGCCACACTCAAAGGTACCCTCAGCACTCAGGATCTAGAGAGATCTGTGTGGTCACTGTCTCTACTTCAACAGGTGCTCCAATATCAGGGGCTGCCTCTTGATTCTAAGAATAAGGGTAGAGAGGGGTTCGGGGTAGCCCGGTTGACACCACATATTGGTGACTCTCATTCCTTTGTCGGTGCTTGCTTGTTTCTGCCCACAGACTTGCTGTTTGGTGTTCCCGGGAAGTACAGTGGGGTGAGCCTCTACACAAGGAAAAGGATGGTCTCCTACACCATCACCCTGGTCTTCCAGCGCTACCATGCCAAGTAAGGTGCTCAGGTTCCTGAGCTCGGCAGAGATGTGGCCCTGAGTGGTTGCTTCTCTGACCAGCATGACCCCAGGCCTCCTACTGAACTGTTCGTGTTCTTTATAACAAAGAATTCTATCTGATAATTGGAATGAGGATGGCCCTCAAGCCTGACTAAGAACAAGGGAATTGAGGCAGGTCTGACAACTCCCCTAGCCTGGCATTTTCTTCTGGTTTCCTCCTAAGTCCTGGGCTGGTGGCCTCAGCTGACTACTGAGCTCCATGCAGCCTCTGTCTTCTCAGTAGGCCACTGTGGGTAGCTCTCCACAAGTGGCTGGAGCCCCTGAGGCACCTCAGTGTGCTTTTCTGGGCCTCTGGCACCTGATAGGTCAGGAAAGGAGGTTTGCAGCTTCATCATCATCCTTGTGGTACTTGTGGAGACTAGAAAGATGTTAAGACACCTCAGGTGGGAGGAGACCCTGCGGGGGGGCCCTTCAGGGACTCTTTTATCTACAGGTTTCTGAGCAGCCTTCGTGCCCGGCTCATGCTTCTGCACCCCAGCCCCAACTGCAGCCTCCGAGCAGAGAACCTGGTCCACGTGCACTTCAAAGAGGAGATTGGCATTGCTGAGCTCATCCCCCTCGTGACCACCTACATCATCCTGTTTGCCTACATCTACTTCTCCACACGTAGGTCGCAAGATGAGCTGCTCCATGACACCCACTTCCCTGCTGTCAGGAGTGGCTTGGAGCCGAGAACATATCTGGCAGTCACTAAAGCTAAGGCTTCGTTCATTCCCCTATAGATTCTCAGGGGCTTCTGAGGAAAAGACACTTTGTGGGCTAGAGCTCCCAAAAGGTGTGCTATGTTCCCGAGACTGGAAGTGTTTCCTCGTCCTTTTCTTCTGGTTAAGCAGGACCTTCCCTCCCTTGACTGATGGCACATTCTATCTTAGGAGCCCAGTTAAGTCCACTGCCCTGATATGTCCTCTCTGCTCTTTAGGCAAGATCGACATGGTCAAGTCCAAGTGGGGCCTCGCCCTGGCAGCCGTGGTCACAGTACTTAGCTCACTGCTCATGTCTGTGGGGCTCTGCACTCTCTTCGGCCTGACACCCACACTCAATGGCGGGTAGGTCTCCCAGGCCAGAGTGAGCCATCAGTCCCCTTGCACGTCTGGGCCCTGTTGACCATAGTTATTTATTGTTATGCAGTGTCTTTGCCTTATTATTTTTGACATTGAAGAGTACATTTTTCCCTCTTTAATCATATGTGTATATATATATATATATATATATATATATATATATATATACATACACATATATATGCCATGTCTTCTTTATATAGAACATATAGTTATATGCATATATGTGTTTATACATATGTATTGATATACATACATTGAGTGCTTTTAGAATATTTATATTTGCATATGTATGGTATATGTGTATATATGAATGTTACTGTTTATATTTTAAGCAATAACACTTTAATTTTTTAGATTTATTTATTTTTATTTGGTTTTTTTTTTTTTTTTTTTGGTTTTTTTGAGGCAGGGTTTCTCTGTGTAGCCCAGACTGGCCTTGAACTCAGAAATCCACCTGCCTCTGCCTCCGAGTGCTGGGATTAAAGGCGTGAGCCACCACGCCCGGCTTATTTTTATTATTTTTAATATGTTGGGGCATAAGGGACTGTGCAGATGAGCAGAGGTGCCTCCGGAGCTCTGGCTTTGGGGGTTGTGAGCTGCCCGGTATAGGTGCTGGGAACTGAGCTCAGGTCCTCTGTAAGAGCAGCAAGCACTTTTAACTACTGAATTATCTCTGCAGCCTGCGCACTGCTCCCAAAGGGCTGGTGTCCAGGGAGGTGCATGATAAAGAAGCATATATGTCTTCCTCACTCTTAAAAGAGGACTGGCGGGGCTGGTGAGATGGCTTAGCTGGTAAGAGCACCCGACTGCTCTTCCAATAGGTGCTGAGTTCAAATCCCAGCAACCACATGGTGGCTCACAACCATCCTTAACAAGATCCGACTCCCTCTTCTGGAGTGTCTGAAGACAGCTACAGTGTACTTACACATAATAAATAAATAAATCTTTAAAAAAAAAAAAAAAAGAGGACTGGCAGGGTGGTTCAGTGAGTAAGGCACTTCCTGCCAAACCTGATGGCTTGAGTTCAATCCCTAGAATCTGTATGATGGAAGGAGAAAACCAGCTCCCACAGGTTGTCTTTTGATCTCCACATGCATCTTGTGATACACATGTGCATGCACGCATACATACATACATACATACATGCACGAATATAATGAAAGTTTTAAAAGAAGATTTAAATACGCAGACAGGGTAAGTGGGGAGTCTGTGTTGTCAGTGGATGGCATTTGAGTTCTCTCCCTCCCACACTAGTCTCCTTTCCCCTCATTCCTAGCCAATCTTAGTGCAGAAGCCCTTGCCTGTGCCTGTCCTTGGGCTTTGGGCTCTGTGGCTGCCCAGCCTGCCTGTGTTACTAATCGCCTGGCCCATCTGTCTCTGACCTTGACTTCTCAGGCAGTCATAGGAAAAACCACTCTGCCCCCAGTGCTAGATACCAGACCCAAGGCCCAGGGCAGCAGTCAGCAGCTGTGCAGAGAAGCTGCTTTGTGTGGCTCCTGCTGGGTTTCGTGTCCTGGACTGCCCGCTTCCTTTTCTGAGCCACTTTGAGAGCTTCAGGTACATGGATAAGGCTCATCCAGCAGCCAGATGCCCATGGGGACAGTTACTCCTCTCAGAGATAGCTTCTCATTAAAGGTGTAGGCTGCGGCTATCCCTCCCATTTAGATGAATATCTTGACCTGGAGTGACAAATGTAGAGTCCATGGTCAGTTCATCAGCCATTGGAGTCTAGTGTGGGAAGGGTCAAGAAAGCTGGGGTCTGGCTGTTCTCTAGTAGGGCTGCTTTCGAAGAGACAAGAGACAGTGGATGGCCCTTAGCAAAGCTTCGGAGTCTGCCTGAGGGCCAAACCCGGGTTTACAAGGTGCTTTGCTGGATGAAGGTACATTAGGGAGGGTTTCTTCCCTGTGCCGCAGAAGCCACTCGGCAGCCTCTGTTATAGGCTGGAAGCACCACAGCTTTCTCAGGGCTCCAGCCTGGTAAGAACTAAGCCTGTATTAGACCTGATCATGCCACCATCCCTTACTGTCTTTTCCTCTGCTCCCCAGTGAGATTTTCCCATACCTGGTAGTCGTTATTGGGCTAGAGAACGTGTTGGTGCTCACCAAGTCAGTGGTATCAACTCCAGTGGACCTCGAGGTGAAGCTTCGGATTGCACAAGGTAACACTGGGGTGATGGGCTGTTCCTCGTATATTTAGGCCTGAAGAGATAAGGAACCCTTAAAATGTGTCTTTTAGGGCTGTGGTGATAGCTCAATCAGTAGCGTACTTGCTGCACAAATGTGAGGACCTGAGTTCAATCTCCAGACCCATTTAAAGGCCAGGCACAGTACAACACAGTTGTAATCCCAATATTAGATAGATAGATAGATAGATAGATAGATAGATAGATAGATAGATAGATAGATAGATAGACAGACAGACGGACCCTTAGCTGGCCTAACCCAATCAGTGAGCCTTGGGCCAATGAGAGACTGTCTCAAAATACAAGGTTCTTACAGAACGATACCGATGTGACCTCTACACACACTTGCATACATATGCACCCATTCAACCCTACAACAGAGTCTCTCACTGTGCAGCCTTGGTTGGCTTAGAACTTGCTATGTAGACCAGGCTGGCCTCAAACTCATAGAGATCCATCTGTCCTTGCCTCCTGAGTGCTAGGAATAAAGGTATGTGCCACCACGCCCTGCTAAGGGGAAGTCCGTCTCTTGAGACACTTTATCCTAGGCCTATGTCTGTGACAGGAACCAGAAGCTGACGGTATTCATTCCACCATCCTCCGATGAACTGTGCTGTTAGACTCTGCCCTGGGTGTGGGTGTGGGGTTATGAAGTGATGAGGCAGAGCCTTGTGTGTAAACACAGACTTGTTCATATGACAGTTATGGCCGCACAACCCTGAGGGCAGCATGAGGAGGAATCGGTTAGCTCGGCCATTGCTCTGCTGGTCGGGAGTGGATATGGCTGTAGCTAAGAAGAAAGCCCTGGGCTCTCCTCGGGTCTTCTCATCTCATTGCCATGGTTCTCCCTTGTTCTGCTGAACCCCACCCTTCCTCTGTAGTCGCTGCACATAGTGGTGACTCCCTAGATCTGCTCATTGGGTGGGATGGCTACCCAGAGGCCGGACCTCCTCTTCGTGCTCTGTCCTTCTGAGGACACCGTGGTCGGGTGTAGATGTATAAAGCAGACCGGGTCACCGCCCCTCAGTTTCCAGTTTCCCCGTGCAGGCTTGAGCAGTGAGAGCTGGTCCATCATGAAGAACGCAGCGACCGAGCTGGGCATCATCCTCATTGGCTACTTTACCCTTGTGCCCGCCATCCAGGTAACACTCCAGGACTGGCTTCACCTCCTGGCAGCCATATGGGGCATGGGTGGGTGTGTGTGTGGGGGGGGGTCCTGTCATCTCACGAAAGCCTTTAATAGGATCCATGTTGCTGTGCCAGAGATCTCAAACGAGGGCAGGGGAAGAAGACCTAAGTTCCAGCAAGTTCTGCCCCTTAACTAGGCCTAGGATGCAAGCCACCCTTCCCCCACTTTAGGACAGAATTCCTCTTCTTCCTGTGGTAACTGGCAGACAAGCACACGAGTAAGTCAGGACTTGTGGAGAAAGGCTCTTTAGAGAGCATGCTGGTGGGCTTAGTTTCCTGAGTTGGATCAGGCCCTTATGCCTTTCTCAAGGAACTAGAAGATTCTAGAAAAGCACCCTCTAAGGTCACTCTGAAGCAAAGTATGCAGGCTCTGTCCTGCTGTCCTGACCATACTAGTCAGCTCCCAGTCTCCAGGCCAGTAGCGGAAGAATGTTTTCCTTTGCTGTTTCTGTGCCCTGCCAGTTCTGGAGCCTGTGCCTCCCAGGCTGCGAGCCAAGCAGCCACCATGCCTCTTGTGTGTTCGCTGCAGGAGTTCTGCCTCTTTGCTGTTGTGGGCCTGCTGTCGGACTTCTTCCTCCAGATGCTCTTCTTCACCACTGTCCTGTCAATCGACATTCGCCGGATGGAGGTGAGAGAAGCTGAGTCTTGCTTGTTGCTGACTTTGTTCAGAAGGTCTCTGAGTGAGCGAGCGTGGGCCCAAGCAGAGACAGCCTCTGAGCACCTTGGGGCCTGATCTCTGTGTTCTCAACAGCTAGCAGACCTGAACAAGCGGGTGCCCCCTGAATCCTGCCTGCCCTCGGCCAAGCCTGTGGGGAGGCCAGCACGATATGAGAGACAGCAGGCTGTACGGCCATCCATGCCACACACCATCACATTGCAACCGTCTTCCTTCCGAAACCTGCGGCTTCCCAAAAGGCTGCGTGTCATCTACTTCCTAGCCCGTACTCGCCTGGCACAGCGCCTCATCATGGTACCTGTCAGCCCTGCTCTGCCTTGCAAGGGGCAGCACTCAAACCCCAGGGGTAGCACTGCAGAGCCTTTCTTCCTGAGCTCTCTGACCAGGAACTCCTGGCCTGCCTGGTGGGGAAGCAGTGGGATCAGCAGGGGATGAGCTGTCTCTAGAGGGACCAGGACAGGGATTGTCTAGGACAAAGTCACTTTGTGTGGTCAGTGTTTTCCTGGGCCCTGGCTAATCGGCCTCTGTGTAGCATAAGAGCAGCAGAGAGCAGTGGGGTGTGCTGGCTGCTGAGGTGGCAGCTAAAGGAGAGGGTGGGGGTGAACCGAGGCCCTTGGGAAGGTTTGCAGTAGCTTAGGCACCTGGGTCCTCTCGCCAAGCTGACCAGGGAATAGTATCAGCTTTCTGGGCCCAGTGAAGAGGAGGTTGGGAAGTTCTGTCAAATTAAAGGGGTTCCAGTGGTTTCTGGCCTTGAAAACCAAGTTCTTAGCCACAGAAAGGGAACCAGTCCTCTAGTGGCAGATGTTGGCAGGTGGTAGTGAGACTTGGGGGAGTAAAAGAGAGTACAGATTGGGGGCCATGTCCTACCTGCACATCCAGGTCCTTCCAGTGTGCGAGCCAAGACTGCTGGGGCCTGGGGCTGCCCATTGCCTACAAGGCCCTACTGAGCACTCGACACCCCACTACAGGCTGGTACCGTTGTCTGGATTGGCATCCTGGTATACACAGACCCAGCAGGGCTGCGCACCTACCTTGCTGCCCAGGTGACAGAGCAGAGCCCACTGGGTGAGGGTTCCCTGGGCCCCATGCCTGTGCCTAGTGGAGTGCTGCCTGCCAGCCACCCGGACCCTGCATTCTCCATCTTCCCACCTGACGCTCCTAAACTGCCAGAGAACCAGACATTGCCAGGTGAGCTGCCTGAGCATGCCGGTCCAGCAGAGGGTGTCCATGACAGCCGAGCCCCAGAGGTAACTTGGGGGCCTGAGGATGAGGAGCTGTGGAGGAAATTGTCCTTCCGCCACTGGCCCACACTCTTCAACTACTACAACATCACACTGGCCAAAAGGTAAGCTGAGCTGTGCCAACTGCCCTCTTTTTTGGTGTCAGCTCACCATCCCCAGAGCATCTCCTCCACTAGGTGAGAGAAAACTAGTGCGAATTCTGCATTGAGTTTGAAATAGTTGAAACCAGTTTATGGGGACAGTGATACAGGCACTGGTGTTCCCAGCAGATACACCAGAAGGGTGGCCCTGAGTCCTTGTTCAGAAGGTTGCTTGCCTCTCTTCCCCTTGGCAGAATGAGATGCGTTGATGAGTGCCAGGGTGCCAGTGTTGGAAAGTAGCAAGACAGGGGTGCCAGAGCTGATTTGGGAGGGGACTGCAGGCAGTGAGACTCCACTAGGAGGGCATCCTCACCGAGATGGGGCATCACTGCCTACTCACAGGTACATCAGCCTGCTACCTGTCATCCCTGTCACACTACACCTGAATCCACGGGAGGCTCTGGAGGGGCGACACCCTCAGGATGGTCGCAGTGCCTGGGCCCCACCAGAGCCTTTGCCCGCTGGCCTCTGGGAGTCCGGACCTAAGGGGCCAGGTGGAACACAGACCCATGGCGACATTACCTTGTACAAGTAAGGCCTCAGTGAGGCAAAAAGTGGGTCAGGGTGGAGCCGGTGTTGGGGTACACCCTGCTCATGCTTTTGCTGCCCCGCACAGGGTGGCCGCGCTTGGCCTGGCAGCCGGCATCGTCCTGGTGCTGCTGCTGCTCTGCCTCTACCGGGTGCTCTGCCCGCGTAACTATGGGCAGCCGGGTGGTGGCCCCGGCAGGCGGAGGCGCGGGGAGCTGCCTTGCGATGACTATGGTTACGCACCGCCGGAGACGGAGATAGTGCCGCTGGTGCTGCGAGGTCACCTCATGGTGAGTGGGGTGGGAATCAGCGTGCAGCAGGTCGTCGCGGCCTTGGCCCTTGTCAACATAGCACCCTCACGCAGGACATCGAGTGTCTGGCTAGCGATGGGATGCTACTAGTGAGCTGCTGCCTGGCAGGCCAAGTCTGCGTGTGGGACGCTCAGACCGGGGACTGCCTCACGCGGATCCCGCGCCCGGGGTAAGCGTGGTTTGGCCCCGCCTTTGCCCGCTCTCGCAGGCTCCGCCCTCAGCTCAGACTCTTGTGTGCTCCTCGACCCGGCCAGGCCACGCCGGGATAGCTGCGGAGGTGGAGCTTTTGAGGCTCAGGAGAGCTGGGAAAGGCTGTCAGATGGAGGCAAAGCTAGCCCGGAGGAGCCCGGGGACAGCCCTCCGCTGCGACGCCGCCCCCGAGGACCTCCACCGCCTTCCCTCTTTGGGGACCAGCCCGACCTCACCTGCTTAATCGACACCAACTTCTCGGTGCAGCTGCCCCCAGAGCCCACTCAGCCCGAGCCTCGGCACCGGGTGGGCTGTGGCCGCTCTAGAGACTCCGGTTATGACTTCAGCCGCCTGGTGCAGCGTGTGTACCAGGAGGAAGGCCTGGCTGCTGTGCACATGCCGGCCCTGCGCCCACCCTCCCCTGTACCTCCCTTACCCCAGGCCTCTCAAGAAGAGGGGACTGCACCCGAGAAGGGCTCCCCTCCTCTGGCCTGGACCCCCAGCACAGCCGGTTCCATCTGGAGCTTAGAGTTGCAAGGCAGTCTCATCGTGGTTGGGCGGAGCAGCGGCCGGCTGGAGGTGGGCCGAGTGGCTGCCCACAGCGAGCTGGGGGGGTTCCCAGGAGGAGTGGGTGCTCACAGCCTCTGTTTCCACAGGTGTGGGACGCCATTGAGGGGGTGCTCTGCTGCAGCAATGAGGAGATCTCCTCAGGCATCACAGCCCTTGTCTTCTTGGACAGGAGGTGAGTTATCTGGCTGCTTGCCTCAGCCCCATGTTTCACCCAACCTGTGAGGGTTAGACCGCTGTCCGAGCGAGACTTGAGGCTTGCTTGGTATGGGGTTTGACCTATTTTTATTCAGGCTCTGGTGCTATGGTGGTTCACCTTAAAAAGGTGAAGTCTTTGTAGCAGGGGACAGGCATAGGCTAACTCAGAATACACTTTTTTCTTTCTATCCATCTAAGGCAGTGTCTCTCACTGGATGGTGAATACTGACCCTCTGGCTGTTTCACTCTTCAGATGTAGAAAATATGTTTGCAGGACTTTTTTTTTGTTTGTTTTTTAACAAGATCTTGGTTTGGATGTTATTTTTTTCTTTTCATTTTCTTTTGTCACATGTTCAGGGTTTTTGTTTTTAAATAGGTATTTTGCTTGCTTTTTTTTTTTTTTAAAGATTTATTTATTTATTATATGTAAGTACACTGTAGCTGTCTTCAGACACTCCAGAAGAGGGTGTCAGATCTTGTCACGGATGGTTATGAGCCACCATGTCGTTGCTGGGATTTGAACTCCGGACCTCCGGTGCTCTTACCCACGGAGCCATCTCACCAGCCCCTTGCTTGCTTTTATATGTCTGTGCACTACATGTGAGTCTGGTGCTATAAATTCTAGATGAGGGTGTGTCGGGCAGGGCTCTGTAGACAGTTGTAAGCTGCCATGTGGGTGCTGTGAATTGAACCTGGGTGCTTTGGAAGAGCCAGCAGTGCTCTTAACCTCTGAACCATCTCTCCAGCCCTCATTTGGGTCCTCATCAACTGCCCAGAAACTCACTTTATAGCCTAGACTGACCTTAAAGCAGTCCTCTTGCCTTAGCCTCTCAAGGGTTGGGATCACATGAATGTTGTACACCCAGGCTCAGAACATCTTTCTTTGTTAGAAGTCTGTTTGCTTGTTCTGTACTCCTGTCCTGCTGCTGCTTGTCCTTCCTACCATCATGGGCTTCTGCACACCAACTCTGATTGGAGACGAGGAATCCTAGTTCCTGAGCTTTGGCTGTAACTGCATTTACAAGCTCAATCTACCTGCCTATCCATGATGGCTCGTCCACGGGTTCCTGGCCTTTGAGGGGGGCCTTTGCTGGGGGTGGGAGGAGGAAGTGTCAGGGGAACTCTGGCTCTCTCCATTTTATCTGTTGCTATCTCTTCCTGCCACCACTGGGACTATTGTCCCCCAGCCTAGCCTATCAGGTCTCTGAGTGTGTTGGGAATTCTTCCCTACTGCTTGTTCTCCAGCTTCAGGAAGTGCCCACGTCTCTGACCTTTAAAGTCCCTGACGACCATGCTTTCCCCTTCTGTGCATCATGGAATTCCAGATGAGCCTTTTTGATGAACAGGATATGTACTGCCTTTTGCTGGGACAAGATTTCAGGATGCACCAGATTTGTGATTGTAGGAGCCACTGGCAAAGATTCCTGCCTGTGTCTGTAGCTTGTAAGAATTCTTGGGAACAAAGAAAATCTTATGTGGATAAAGGACACAAGTAGACCATATACTCAGCAGGTTCAAGTTGACTGTCATAAAGATTGCAGCAGCCCTCTATGGCGGCTTCATGGCATCCTCACCCCGACTTCTCTTCTCTTCCTCAGAACTAACACAGTTCTGACCCTGGAAGCTCCAGGGGAGATTTTCCTCCATCTGCTGTCTTTTCAAAGACTGTTTTAGGTTTATCTTACTGCTCTTTTTCCTGTGTGTAGAAATGTGCACCATGAGCCTGGTGCCTATGGAGGTCAGAAGAGGGCATCAGATTCCCTGCACTGGATCCAGATCAAGAGTTGCCATGTAGTACTGGGAACTGAAACCAGGTCCTCTGCAAGAGCAGATGCTCTGCACAGTGCTGAGCCGTCTCTCCAGCCCTGTGTTTCTACTGATTTACAAGTGTGGATGACACCTACCAGCTACCACATTATGAATTATTAGCTCATTTAACCTTTTCGACCACTTTGAGGTGGGGACTATTAAGTCCCATTTTACAGAAAGGCAAGGCTTAGAGGCCGAGCATCTTCTTATGGCACTCCGTGCATCCCTCCAAGCTATAGTCTTTCCTGTCCTTCTCTTCTAGGATTGTAGCTGCTCGGCTTAACGGTTCCCTTGATTTCTTTTCCTTGGAGACCCACACTTCCCTCAGCCCCCTGCAGTTCAGAGGTCAGTGGGCCTGAGGCCCGCAGGCATTATATATGGAGGTGGGGGGAATATGCCTGCAAAGTGTCTTTTTAAGAATCTCCTCACTGAGCTTGTCTCCTCAGGGACCCCAGGGCGAGGCAGTTCTCCTTCCTCGTCTGTGTACAGCAGCAGCAACACAGTGGCCTGTCATCGGACCCACACAGTGCCCTGTGCACACCAGAAGCCCATCACAGCCCTGAGAGCTGCTGCTGGGCGCTTGGTGACAGGGAGCCAAGACCATACTCTAAGAGTGTGTATTGTTTATCTCTGGATACTGGTGAGCTGGAAAGGGGGGGAGGAGGAGGAGGAGGAGGAGGAGGAGGGACCAAGCTAGAGGAGTCTTAGAGGAATGGTGGAAAGCATTCCTAGCTAAAACACGGACCTTGAAAAGTCCCAGAGACCAGAGCCGATCCTCTCTGCCCTAGGTATTCCGACTGGATGATTCGTGTTGCCTCTTTACCCTGAAGGGCCACTCGGGGGCAATCACAACTGTGTACATTGATCAGGTAAGGGACCTGTGGTGGGGCTGTGGGATTTGGCACCTGGAACAGTAATAGGATGGGGACATTTTTGTTGATAAAGGCACATTACCTGTGACTGAGTTCCTTTGGGCCTCTTTTCCCAGACCATGGTACTGGCCAGTGGAGGACAAGATGGAGCCATCTGCCTGTGGGATGTACTAACAGGCAGCCGGGTCAGCCAAACATTTGCTCACCGCGGAGATGTCACCTCCCTCACCTGCACCACTTCCTGTGTCATTAGCAGCGGCCTGGATGACTTCATCAGTATCTGGGACCGCAGCACAGGCATCAAGCTGTACTCCATTCAGCAGGTGAGCAGGCGGGATATAGGTGTTGGTGTTTGGGGGATTGAACACCCCCAACATTGAAGACCTCTTCTGGCTTTGCCTGCAGGACCTGGGCTGTGGTGCAAGCTTGGGTGTCATCTCAGATAACCTTCTGGTGACTGGTGGCCAGGGCTGCGTCTCCTTTTGGGACCTAAACTATGGGGACCTGTTACAGACCGTCTACTTGGGCAAGAACAGTGAAGCCCAGCCTGCCCGGCAGATTTTGGTGCTGGACAATGCTGCCATTGTCTGCAACTTTGGCAGTGAGCTCAGCCTAGTATATGTGCCCTCTGTGCTGGAGAAACTGGACTGAAGGCAGGTCAACCACTCTACTCCCTTTCTCCCATCCCACTGTGGGGCAAAGGGAATAGCAACTCTTTGGACCTAGATTGGAGGCAATAGCTGGCATCTTCTTTGCAGCTGACTCTGAGCTGTTGTCTCCTGACTGTAATAATAAACTTTTTTAAAAAACCACATTTACCAGGGCTGAAGTTGTCTTTCCTCACTCCTAGACCCTTCTCAGAGCTGTCCAAGAAATGTGGGGTAGGAACAGCAAAGGGCAGGGGTCTCTGGCACCTCTGAGGCAGTAGTAGGTGAACTCAAGACAATGGCCACAGAATAAGTTTATTATTTCAGTAGCCTAGGGCTGGAAAAATGTCAGGTTCCACAAGGGAGCAGAGCCTGATCTGAGGCCTGCAGTGTTTCTCCATCTGGCAGAGCTGAAGGCAGCAAGGATGGGAGGTGTAGTGTAAGGATCAGATAGGCAAAGCCGTTTCAGGTCTTATTGAGTGTCCAGAGTGGATCCAGGAGGCTGAGGGGGTCATCCGTAGGCTGGGCAGCCCTTAGACCCTGCCCGTTGTGGGCCTGCAGAAAGTTCTGCTTGCTCATCCGCTGCTTTCCCCGTAAAGAACTGTCCAGTGAAAATGCTTCTGGAGTCAGAGAGGCCAGCAGCTCCAGGGATGACGAAGGGGGCCCTAAGCTGGGGGCTTCAGGCACTGATGGCTCCTCCTCTGGCTGGGGGGCTTCAGGCAGAGGCGAAGAGAGAGGGGGAGGCGAGGAGGATGGGACAGGGGTAGACTCTGGAAGGCTAGCTGGTGGAAGACCTGGGGCTTCTACAAGGCCTGGGAGGATGGCAGCTGGGGAATCCAAGCCACCTAGAGGCCGGATGCTGAGCTTGGCAATGGTAGCCTGAATGGAGCTGATGGGCACGTCTCCACCAAGGACCAGATCCTGGGAGTCCTGAGGAAGGTGGTTCTGTGGAGGGAGGGCTTAAGTAAGAAGGCGTTCACTGGGTTGTTACCATCCCAGCTGCCCTCAAGGAACTGCCCTCACCTTCTGGCTGATGTTCACGGTGGCCACAGGCTTGCCAGGAGGAGGCACACCATGGCGCTGTAGGACCTGCTCCACGTGTCTCACCAATGCCTCATGGCAGAACTTGAGATGAAGCTAGAGACACACATTTGGTCTTGTCAGCTGGACAGGGCCATCCTCACTAAGGGCAAGCAAGACCCCAGCTTAGCCCAACCCACCCACTCACTTTTTCCTGTAGCATGTGTTTCCTCTGCTGCCGCATCCGCCTCACCAGCTGGGGCAGCTCTGGAATCCCATTCCCAGCCTCCACCTCCTGCACTGCTGCATAGAGCAACGCGAAGGCTCCTGTGCGGCCCACCCCAGAGCTGTGACAACAAACAAGTGTAAGGCCAGGCTAAGAGCCCACAGGATACAAAGTCTCACTCTGGTACTGCCGGCTCCCTACCTGCAGTGTACAACAATAGGTGTGTGCAGGGGTCGCTGGTGCAAATAATGTGCATGTACCTCCTGGATGAAGCGCAACAGATTGCCAGGGCTGTCTGGCAGGCCTCTGCAGGGAAAGGGCAGGTATGAACTAGGCTTGATGTGAGGCCTTCATCCCTAAGCACTCAAAGAGTTTGCACTTGACCCCACCACCCAGAACAGTGAACGCACAACTCAGGCCAAGTAGGGAAGTGGAGGTGCACAAGAGAGCGCTTGAGGCTCTGATCCCGGAACTGCAGACTCAGCACTCGCTCCACATGGGTTTCGGTAGTACGAATACTGCTCAGTGCCACACTCAGGGCTCCATGCACCATGGGCTGGCCCCTCTCCGTGGGGAAGTAACGCGCCACCTTTTGCTGAAGGGTAGACAAGACAATTAAGGCTTGCTTTCCTGGACTCCCTGCTTCCCCACTCCGATTCCCTCTTGGATGCCCATCTAGGCTCTTACCTTTTCCATCTCAGCCTCAGACACCAGCATGACAATGACTGACACTTTCTGTTCATGCACCATGAGCCAGAAATCTGCAGCTGTGCCAGGCAGCGGAGCCTGGGTGGCCACTAAGGGTGGACAGTATGGCGAGAGCCCCTCCACACAGCTAGCATTGATATAGTCATCTTTGCCTGAGCGCAGCACCACACGGTTACTGTCATATGGCATGACGTCCTGGTGCCGGTTCTTCAGGGAGTAGCAGCGGGCAATGGCAATGGATCGACCTCGGGCATCATGTTCCTGTGCCTCTTGCAACTCTCTCCAGATGGCATCCAGTGCTCCTGCATCCCCCAGCTGGCCCCGAAAGGCCTCTAGCTCCTGCTGCAACTGCTGCAGCCTCTCGGGATGTTCATAGGGGTCCTGCTCGATTAGCCGCAGGGCCTGTGGCCGACGGCCCTCAGCTGCATCTACCTTGGTAGGCTGCAGCAAGGGCTGCCCACCCCCAGGAGGCTGAGTGCCTCCATGCTGGCTCTCAGGGCTAGAAGACAGTAGGTCTGCAGCTGCAGCACCTCGACGCAAACAAGGTGGCTCGGCTGCTGGAGGTCTTGAAGGTACTGGGCCAGGCCCTGGTGATGGGGCAGGTGAAGGCACCAAGTGGGGACTAGGGGTGGGCTGACTGGCTGGTGGGGGGCCTCGAATGGAGACAGGGGTTGCCTGAGGACCAAGGGGCCTAGGGGAAGGGGCAGGGCCATATGTCAGGGTGGGGTGAGGATGAGGGGGCCCAGGGCTGGGGAAAGGCAGAGCTCCTGAATGTGGGGGAAGAGGGTCTTGAGATGGGCCTGGATAGAGCTGTGTGTGCAGGGTGGGTTGTGGTTGTCCCAAGACAGCAGGCTGAGGAGTAAAATGGTAGGGGGGTGGTGGTGGCAGAATCCCTGGGGCCTGAGATGGGAAGAGATGTGGATGCTGGAATGGAAGGGGCTGTTGTGTGGGTTGTGGCCCAAATGCTGGCCGCTGGGGCTGGGGCTGGGGCTGGGGCTGGGGCTGGGGCTGGGGCTGGGGCTGGGGCTGGGGTTGGGGCCCAGTCCTGGGGACTGGAAAGCCTGTGGAGATCCCAGGAGGAAACTGATGCTGTGGTAGAGGGCCTGTGAGGTGCTGCTTGGTCCCTATAGAATAAGTATAGGGTGCAGGCAGAGGCTGCTTGGTCCCTATAGAATAAGTATAGGGTGCAGGCAGAGGTTGCGGTTGGGGAACAGATTGGGGTACAGGCTGAGGCACTGGAAAGCAGGGCTGGGGAAGAGCTGGGGTCGGGTTTGGCCGTGGTGCCGTGTGGCTAGAGATCGGGGCTTGGACACTATCTACTGTGGTGGTAGCTGGCCGAACTGCCATGGCTAACTCCGGTCCTGAGAGCTGAGGAGGTGGAGCAGAGGGAAGACCTACCACTGGTTGGGGTGGCCCTACCCCTGCATAGGGACCGCTTACAATTCCATGTTGGGGAGAGGATCTGGGAACAAGGCCCAATTCCGATGTATAGGCAGGGGCTGGGTAGGGGACCGTCGCAGGTGCCATGGGAAGTGCAGCCCTAGGCTGCATCAGTTGAGTGGGACCTGAATAAGTTCCAGGGGGTAAGGGTCCTGAGAGATAGTGGGTTGCTGGGCCTGTGGAACTAGGGAAGGTGCCAGGAGAAAAGTGGAGAGGGACAGTAGTTCCTAGGAATGGGTCAGGCAGCCGTGGGCCGACCATCATGTCAGGGGGCAAGCTGCGCAGCTCCTCAGGTGGGTCTCCAGCCTCCACTGCCTCCCCCTCCTCACGGCGGGACAGCAATGGCTTTGGGGCTGTAGGCCGAGGTGGTGGTGCCTTCTTCTTCAGCTCTCTAAGGGACAGGCAGGGAAGTAAGGCCAGCCTCCATAAGCCAGGCTGGCCTGGGCTCAACCTACAGTGAAGCCTAAAGCCCACACCTACCTGTCCAGGAGCTGCTGGCGAGCGGCCTCTTGGGCACGGCAGATGGATTGTGCCCGTTCCAGCAGGGTAGCCACCTTGCTTTCCAAGTCTGCATAAAAGTCCTTGCCTTCCTGGGACTTCTTCATCAGGTCCTCATAGGCCTCACAGGATGCTACCAGGGTCTGTAGTGTGGAGTTCCACCTTGGTGGGCAAAACAAAAAAGCCAGATAAGCCAAGCTATAGGGATAGAGTTCTGGAAGGAGCTGCGCTAAGCACAAAGGCGGGTACTGACTTTTGGTCCAGCTCACTAAGCACCCGCCGCACAGCTGCATACTGCACGTTGGCCTCAGTCAGGGCACGGAGGACATTGTCCTGGGCGGCCAGGTTCTGCTCCAGGTACACCTTCAGCTGGTCATACTTCTTCAGCTGTTCCTCAAACAGTTTCTGAGGGAAGATGGGGACAACAATACCTAAGGAGAAGCCCAGAAACAGAGCCCTGTCTCGCTGCTCATCCAACCCACCTTCATCTCTGAGTGATCAGTGGTGACCAGGGAGGCAGTGATGTCATCTTTCTGGATCAGCTCTCGGAGCTGCTGTTCCAAGGACACCCGCTGGTCCCGCATCTCCTGCACCTTGGCGAGGATGCGCTTCAGGTTTTGCAGCACGGCTTTGTCCTCTGAGGGCAGCAGCAGTCAGTAAGATCAAAGGGACCCTAGTTCCAAGCCTTTCCCCATAGCAATGGGCGGGGCTTACCTGGGGTGAGGGCTGGTGTGGGTAGGGCAGCCCGCACCTGGTCCAGTGGTCCACTGAGCAGGCGCAAGTTACCAACATGCAGGTTCATAGCACGATGCAGCTCACTGTTGGTGAAGGAAGCCTTTTCATGCACTTCCATGTACTTGGCCCATTCTCGCCTCACCTCTGCAAGCTCAGCCTTGGCAACAGAGGGGCCAGAGCCAGCCCCAGCCTGGCTCAGGGTCTCCTGCAATTTCTGCTCTTGCAGCTCATCTTCCTCCAGTAGATCCCTGATGTCCTTCAGGGAAGCCTCCACGTCCGTGAACACCCCTGACAGCACTGAGGTATATTGAGGGTAGACACTGAGGTAGGCAGACCAGGCACCACCCTGCCTTCTGCCCCCAAGACACTGAAACGCCCACTTAGACTAGAGCTTGTTTCCTAGAACTTACTAAACCCCACAAACATAGAAGTGATCCACAGAAACATGTGGGCAGGACACGCCCGGCCCAGGGCTTCACCAGCATCCTCAGTGAGGAGGCCATGGCAGACGCTTGCACGCTACCCCTGCATCTGTCTGCTGTGCTCTGCTCACCCTGCATAGACTGGACAAGGTTCTTGACAGTGTCAGGCCGGACGCTGAGTGCCGCACACTTCTCCATGAGCTGGGGGGGGATATGGTTGTAGGCATCCAAGTTGTCCACTGTCTCGGGGTCAAGCTGCATGGAGTCCATGAACTGACTAGGGAAGGAAGAGGGATGCTGGGCTGGCCCAATTCCTTCCACATAAAGAGCCTGCTCAGCCTGCCACTGGAACTAGACTGAAGACTTAGCAGGGAGAAAATTGTGACCTTTACCTCTCTAATACCACATGGCCTAGTAGGCTATGCCCAAGCACTGATACAACTGGTGTCTCCACAGCACATTGACACCTATAGTCTAGATCTACGCTCTGGGCAGGGAGGCAGGAAACCTGGTGTGTACCCACCCCCCACCACTTGTCCCGCACTTACTCTAGGACCTCATTCTTATCTTCAATTTTGGCCAACATTTCCCGGAGCAGTTTGGCCTTCTCCTCACTGTGGAGTAAACAGAGCAGCTGCTAGAGACCTGTATTTTTGAGAGACACCAAGACCCTTTATGCCAAGGAAAGGGCCAGTCCCTCCTACACACCTGTATAGTGATGAGGCCTCATGGGCAGCCATGGGTACCAACTTGGCAAAGATGTCAGGACCTGTAACAGCTGGGTCTGTGGGGTTTACTGGCAAGGGCTTCACCAAGGGCGCTCCTAAGGGCATCACAGAGATCAGGTCCATATGAAAACTCAAGCAGCCCCCTCCCTATCCATCTTCTGCCAAGCCCACTCCTCAGCTTCCCTCAGCTGTCACACCTTTCACAGGCTGAAGGGTATCCAGTGCTGGCACAGCCTCATGGTAGATAAAGTCATTGTCCTTCTTGGCAGAATTATATCTGGGAGTCAGGAATGGGGAGGAGACAGATTACCAAGGACAACTAGATTCCCATAGCACTGTTAGCTTCCTCCCAAGAATATAAGGATAACCACCCTAGTCCCACACACTCACTTTCCCCCAATGACATCCATAGCAAAGCGAAGTGCATCTTGCACAGTGTCAGGCTGGCCCTGTGGAGCAGAGATAAGAAATAACCAAGGCCAGTGCTGATCTGTCAGGTCAGCTAGCTCTGCTTTCATGGCTCTGAAGGGCAGCCACATGTGGTCAGCTTTACCTTGGCCAACTTGATGGCTTCATTAAGTTTGTCCAGGGCACTCTGGAAGTAGGCCACCTGTGGAGGGCAAAACCTGGTCTGTCCTTTCCTGCTTGGACCCTAATGTTCCACATCCCTACTTCATCCTACCTGATGATCGCATCACTGACCGTAAGACCAGCCCCTCAGGTAGCAGATGCAGCCAAGCCAACAGCCCCCAAACAGCTCCACTGTGGCTTACACCTCCAAAGAGCTATCCTCCCTGTGGGGACCCCACCATACCTCCTGAGACCCTTAAAGACAAGGACTGCAAGGTGGTGATGGCTTGGCACATGGTGTGAGGAGGAAGACAAGGGTGGGGACAGAGAGGACCAGCTCCAATATGATGCAAAGATGATCATAAAAGCCCGGAACAGATCCTCAGTGCACCCCCTTACCCACAGTCCACTCACCCGTTCCCCAAATTTCTGTTGCTCCTCAGCCTGCTTCCCCATGTGTAGCTGGGCAAAAAGGAATAGGCATCATGACTTGTTTCCTAGGCTACAGCCACCTGGCTCACTCCACACCCAGCAACCCCTCACCATACATGAGCCACAGCCGCAAAGTAGTAGATCTTCATTTGGACAAGTTTCTTCCAGTCCTTCTGGATACGGCCCAGCAGGGAGGCAGTATCAGGGTTTTCCAAGGCCCGGCATGCCTCCTTATAGTAATCTACCACCTAGGAGTTGGAATGAGTCCAGTTATCAAGGACCAGGGGCAAAGCAAACTGAGCATCCTCAGCCCTCTTCCTACCTGTGCGCTGATGCGGGCCACTAGAAAGCTCTTCCGGTTGTCCAGCATGGACTTCTCCAACAGGCACTCCTGAGCCTGGCCCTAGAGCAACAAGTGCAGGTCACCTGAAGGTCCTTTCCTTCCTGGGAGCCAAGGGACAGACCAAAATATCCCCTCTCCTCTAGTCTCCCCCAGAATGAACTCACTGCCTGATCTCCTGAAACTCAGAAGACCCAACACCAGGGCCTCTCCTGCCTGTCCCTTACTACAGGTGTGTGGCTGGCCCATGATCTAGCTGGAACTGCCTCCCTCCTCCCTTAGTCATTTTTTCTCCAACTCAACTTAAAGTTAGGGGCGGTGGCTCATGATTAACCCCAAAAAGACAAGAGGCAGGAGGATTGGCCATGATTTTGAAGAAAGCACGGACTACACATGGACCAGCCTGAGCTACAGAACATGACCCTATTTCAAAACAGAAACAAGAGCAATCTGGCTTCACCAGGGCCCCTCCTGCTCACCAGCATGAGGTTGACATTGAGCGTAAGGATCTGGCGACTCATGTCCACACTGAAGGCCTGTGGGAAGTGTTCACGCAGGTAGGCAAAGGCGCCTGCTGCACACTGGAAGTGGGTGCAGGAGACTTTCATGCCCTGGGAGGGAAGAGGTGAGAGATGCCACTTCCATAAGGCAGGAAGCAATCAAACTCTGGCGGCTGAGCCCACACTGCCCCCATGCTCACCTCCTCAGACACCCGCTTGTCCATAGCCCCCAGCATGGAGTGCAGTGCACCTACAGAGGCAGGGGACACTCGGTTACAAGAGCCTGGAGATGCTTCCCAGGCTGCCCACTCCTGTGCTGAGGCTGAATTCGAGGGGCACTGCTGTCAGTCAGTCAGAGAAACAGGTCTGAGACCTGGGCAGTCAGTCCACGGATTCCCGAGGAAGAACTAGCACAAGCCAGCCAAATCTTTTCTCCGGTTATACGCCTGACCGGGGGAAAGCAGGGAGGAGCCCTATTCTTTCCCTCAGCCAATAGCACAGCTGACTTGAAGGACAGTCTAAGGCCGGCTTTGACCTCCCTCCCTGAAGCAATCTGAAAGCCATTAATTGGGGAGCAGGGGTGATACTCTCAGGCAAAGAGAGGCCATGACTCCCTGTTGGAGTAAGTACACAGCGACAACTTTTGTGATAGCCCAGCAGAGTAGCCCATTAAACAGCGACATGCCAGGGCCCCAGAAAACAGCACAAGTGCCTGTGTGCTGTGGTAGAGGTGGGGGAGAGGTTAGAACCCAGGCATCTTCCTTTCATCCACCATGGCTGTTTTGGCCATCTGACCTAATGGACTGAGAGCCTGGGCTGGGAGGGCTTGGAGGCGGCCATGGAAGGACCAAGCAGCTCACCGAGGTTGTAGAGAATACAGGCCTGCTCGTACTTGATGTCCTCATGGGCCACAGACTTGCCCGAGAAGATCTCAGTCCTGCAGACATGCCATTGATCTCAGTCACAGAGATGGCAGGAGCTGGACTGGGCCCACGGGTCAGGGGAGGGGACCAACCACCCCAGTATGAGACAGGAGTCTATGGGAGATCACACTAACCCATTCCCCATCTTGTGCAGCAAGGAGAGAAGAGAGGGGACCCAGGCACCCCAGCTGTCCAGGTACCTTCTCAGTTCTCATCTTCCCAGCCCGGTCTACAGTGCTCACCAGGTGACAGCTACAGCAGCCTCCTGGCCTGAGCCCATGGGCACCCGACTCTGTAGGTAGTGTAGCTGGCCAAGGTACTTTCGAAGGACACTGCAGCCCTCAAAGTCCCGGGCAACACGAATAGCATTCTGGGAAGTAGGATGGAAGAAAAAGGCTCACCATCACTAGAATTGCAAAGAAAGCCCTCTCTCTGCCCACAGTTATTGGAGATACAATCCTGGCAGCCAAGGCTGGCAGACTGAGTCTGTCCCACATTTCTAGAAGACACTCTGCAATGTGCTTTGAATTTTTTACTGTATTTAACTTTTTACTTTTATTTGTTTTCTGTTTTCTTTTTTTCGAGACAGGGTTTCTCTGTATAGCCCTGGCTGTCCTGGAACTCACTTTGTGGACCAGGCTGGCCTCGAACTCAGAAATCCACCTGCCTCTGCCTCCTGAGTGCTGGGATTAAAGGCTCGCGCCACCACGCCCGGCAACTTTTTACTTTTAAAAAAAATTATTTTATGTGTATAGGTGTTTGGCCTGCATGTATGTGCACCACATGCATGTCTGGTGTCTGTGGAGGCCTTCCCTGGATCTGTAATTATATATGGCTGTGAGCCGCCATGTGGGTGCTGGGAACTGAAACTGAGTCCTCTAGAGGAGCAGCAGTGCTCTCGAGTGCTGAGACATTGCTCCAGCTTCATCTGCAGTTCTTCATCTGAAACTGGACAGTTAGAGAAATCCAGGCCAGCGGGGCAGGAAGATACGCAGCTGCATCCCAGAACCAGGAGGCAGGGATAGGGGCAACAGTTGTTTAAGGCCATTCTTGGCTACAAAGCAAGTTTGAAGTCAGCCTGAGTTACAGGAGACCCTGCATCAAAAAAAAAAAAAAAAAAAAAATGATGTGTGGGAGGCCAGATATTCAAGACAAAGAAAAAATCCTTGAATGTGCATACAAAACCACTTCTCACAGCACTGTCAGATTAAAAAACTGGATGCCACAAGACTTTCTATTACAGAAGACTGTTTACATGAATTATGTCAAGGCTACTCACACAAGAAAACAGTCCACAGCTAAACTAAAGACAAAAGTTAGCCGGGGGTGGTGGTGCGAGCCTTTAATCCCAGCACTCGGGAGGCAGAGGCAGGTGGATTTCTGAGTTCGAGG
>NC_034599.1:103777815-103779522 GCF_900095145.1 Mus pahari
AAAAAAAAAAAAAAAAAAAAGTAACAGATGAATATAGTGTGATCTTATCTCTGTAAAAGCATGTGATATGCAAATAAATATATAGACCAAAAAGGGGGGGAAATGAGATGAACTATACCTCAAAATGCTGACAGTGATTATCTATAGGTAGTGAAGTGATTTCTGTGTGTATGTAGAGTGAATATATGCACACATGTGTGCAGGTACATATACCCAAGGTTGACATCAGGTATCTTCCACGATCACCCGCTACCCTGTCTTTTGAAACAGGGTCGCTCAGGAAACCCAGAGCTCTCCAACTGGCTGGACTGGCTACTTATCTCCATCCTCACCCCCCACCCCCACCCCCCAAGTACTAGGGTTACAAATGTGCATGACCACTCCTGGTGTTTTATATGGATCTGGGGATCCAAACCCAAGTCCTCATGTTTGTATGCTTGCACTTTACCAAATGAGCCCTGGCTTATCTTCTTTTAAATACACACACACACACACACACACACACACACATATATATATATATTTACATACACACACGCACACACACACACACGTGTATATATATATATATATTTACATACACACGCGCACACACACACACACACACACACACACACGCGCGCGCGCGCGCGCACGCGCAACAGAAATCAATGCCACCTGATTTAAAATGAAAACCAAGTATTGTGTGTATTTGTTTAGAGATTTATGTTTTACTGACTGTGGTGGCACTTGCCTTTTAACCCAGCACTCAGGAGGCAGAGGCAGGCAGAGCTCTGTGAGTTTAAGATTAGCCTGGATCTCACTCTGTAGACTAGGGCTACAGTGAGACTTTATCTTTAAAAGGGGGATGGGGTTGCTGTGTAGTCTTGCTCGCTATGTAGTCTGGAGCTCACTAGTAGACCAGGCTGGCCTTGAACTTGAAGGCACAGTGATCTGCCTGCCTCTGCTTCAGTTTTATTTTTCAGTTATGTGTATTCCCATGTTGCTGTATGTGGGTATGTGCATGTGCATGTAGTCGCTTTCCAAAGCCAAAAAGGGCATCAGTTCCCCCAGGGCTGGAATTACAGGTTGATACAGATGCTAAGAACCAATTGGAAGCAGTGTGAACTCTAACCACTGGGCCATCTTTCCAGCTCCACAAGTGTCTAAAATGAGAGCTGCCATGGACGGTCTGTCTATAATCCTAGCACCCACAGTGGCCCAGGTTAGCCTCCAACTCTAATCATTAAGAATGACCTTGACCTCTTTTTCTGTTTGTTTTTGTTTCTGGAGACAGGGTTTCTTTGTGGCGTGGCTGTCCTAGAACTCGGTAGACCAGACTAGCCTAGAATTCAGAGATCCGCCTGCCTCTGCCTCCCCAGTGCTAGGATTAAAGACATGTGCCACCACCACCCAGCGGCTTTTTGTTTTTAATGTGTGTTGGAGAAAGGGTGCCACTGTGGCTGAGGCTCACACTCAGCAATCCTGCCTCTGCCTCCTGAGCCTGGACTCAGAAGTGCGCACCATCATGCTTGATATCAAGTGTTTATTTCCCAGGTTTTCTTTGATATATATGACTGCCAACATCATCACTACTTACTTAGACCCGTTATTAAGAAAATAAGGAAGCCGGGTGTGGTGGCGCATGCCTTTAATCCCAGCACTTGGGAGGCAGAGGCAGGTGGATTTCTGAGTTCGAGGCCAGCCTGGTCTACAAAGTGAGTTCCA
>NC_034599.1:103779843-103781414 GCF_900095145.1 Mus pahari
TTAATCCTAACACTCAGGATGAGGCAACAAGACCTCTGTGATTTCCATGCCAGCCTGGCCTACACAGCAATCTCCAGAATGGCCAGGGCTACTGAGAGAAACTCATCTCAAATAACAACGACAGCAGCAAAGAGAGTAAGAGTTACTTAAACACAGCACCGAACTGTTGGGGTGCTCAGTGCGCAAACGTGCTTGGTGTGAAGCCTGATGAGATGAGTTCGGTCCCTAGAACAGACTTTGCAGGTTGTCCTGTGTTCGCCACATAAATTCCCACCACCCCCCCTTCCAAACATGGCCCCCTTTCCCTCTTGAGTGTATATAATAAACACAAAATTTAAACAGGGTATCATGAGATTTCATTTGCTCTACTAATCAAGATTGCAGCTACGTGAATAATGACCAGGTAGAATCCAGTGTGGAATCACTAACCAAAGCAAAAATTAACGTTTCAGGTAGGATAAGATAGTGCGGGATGCCATAAGAATTAATTATACTACTCAGAACTGCAAGCTTCTACATCACCTATTCTGGAATTTTCCATTTAGTATTCTAGAATACAAGTGACTGAGAGTAAATGAAGTTTCAGACAGTGAAACAACAAATAACGGAGGAGCTACATATTTGAAATCTCATGGACCAGAAAAAAGACAATGTAGAAAAGTAGAAAAAAAATGTTTCAAATAAGTGAAAATGTGGGCCAAAAAGGGAAATTCCCACCATCTCTTACATATACTATACCTAGATGAATGCCATATAGATTAAGACTTAAAAAACAAATCAAAACAAAAAGCCAACCTCAGGGGTTTGGCAAGATAGCTGAGCTGGTAAGGGTTCTTGCCATTCAGTTTGAGGGCCTACTGTTGCCCACTAGCATGGTGGAAGGAGAGAACCAACTCTGACTTCCACACATGTCCACACATATACACATACATACTATAAACAAATGTAATTAAAATATTTTAAAATAAACAACAAGAAGAAAAAATCCTTGGGTCCACACATAAAGGCATCTACCTATAATCCCAGCACTTGGAAGACAGGGGAGAGGATTTAGTCCACGATTAGGTTGAACTACATTACAAGTCGTTCCAGGCCAGCAAAAGTACATGACAAAACCCTGTCTCAAAAACAAAAATAAGGACCATCCGGGTCTCGTGGCTTTAATCCCAGTACTCAGAACACAGAGGCAGCAGATCTCTATGAGTCTGAAACTAGCCTGGTCTACACAGAGAAAACCAGTCTCAAACAAAGAACAATGGAGTACTACGTGGATGCCCAGATGGTGGAATGCTTGCCTGGCACGCATGCAGCTTGGGCCCGACCCCCAGCACCACAGAATCAGGTGGTGTCATCTTAGCACTCAAGAGGAGGAAGTGGGAAGGTCAGAACTTCAAGATCATCCTCAGCTGCATACAGTGTCTAGGCCTCTGTGGGTTACATGAGATTATGTCTCAAAAATAGAACACGTAGACAGCTTAGCAGCTAAAAACACTTGCACCAAGCCTGAAGACATGAGTTCAATCCCCAGTACAGCAAAATAACTAAGTCTCTCTCTCTTTTTTTTTTTTTTT
>NC_034599.1:103781459-103796241 GCF_900095145.1 Mus pahari
CTCACTTTGTAGACCAGGCTGGCCTCGAACTCAGAAATCCGCCTGCCTCTGCCTCCCAAGTGCTGGGATTAAAGGCATGCGCCACCACTGCCCAGCAAAATAATTAAGTCTTAAACATAAAGGAACAATGCCTATAGTCCCAGAACTTTTGGAACAGAAGCAAGACCAGCCTGAGCTACATTGAGATCCTATATAAAAGAAAGTAAAATAAGCTCCCTTTTATTCTGGTGCTTTTATAGACAGACAGACAAACAATCCTAAATCCAAATATGACCATCGCAGTAGAAGGTAGAGTTGTGTTTTGTTTTGTTTCTTTAAAACCTCTTCAGCAAACCAATTAAATTTGGCCCTACATAAAAATACTTTCTCCTACCTGTCTGAGTAACTCCAGCTTCTTTAGTTCCTCATTGTAGGCTTCTGGGTTCTCTCCATAATTCTTCAGGACAAACTAGAGGGAGGAAAAAAAAACGTAAGCAGAATGACCTGCAGAGCCGCTCTGAGTCTGAGGCAGCACAGACGCTGATTCTGACAGCCCCCTCTTCCTCTGGTGCAGCGAGAATGAAGACTACACCTGCACAAACAAACACCTCATGCAAGCATCCTTTCTGCTAGAGTCACAACTATACCCCTAGATTCAAACTGCAAATAGGCAAAAGGCATCAAACAAGAGCAAGGGAACAAACCCTTCCCCACCAGTCCCTCCTGACAAGGAGCGCAGCAATGAAGAAAGTGCGCCACACTTTCCTCCACTCCAGAAAAGCCAGAGGGAGCGTGATGAGAAATGAGCCAGCATGGAGTAGGGTGTCAACCAAAAACACCGGGGCTGGAGAGATGGTTCAGCAGTTCAGAGACTAGGCTGATCTTCCAGAGGATATGGGTTCAATTCCCACCCCCACAGGGCAGCTCACAACCATCTCTAATTTCCACTCCAGGGGATCCAGTGCCCTCTGCGGGCCTTCCTTCAAAACTTGGTGCAGAGATACACATTCAGGCAAAATAGTTGTACACATAAATAAAACATTAATATAAAATTAATTTAAATAATAACAAACAAACAAACAGCAGGGCTGGGGAGGTGCAGGCGGTAAAGGGCTCCCCTGTCTCCCACAAAGGCCTACATTTTGATCCTGAGTGCCTCATAATGCAGTCACGGTGGCTCACACTTGTGATCCCAGCACCCAGATTGAGAGAGATCTGTTTCTCCTCATACAGTGCTGGTGGGACTATAAATTAGTGCAGCCATTATAGGAATAAGTATGAAAACCCTTCCTGGGGAACCTAGGTTTAATGTCCAGCAACTAACTACATGGTAGCCCAGAAATGTCCATTACTCCAATTCCAGAGGATCCAATGTCTTCTCACCTCAAGAGCCACCAGACACACATGTGGTGCACAAATATACATACGGACAAAACAATCATAAACATGAAATTAAGTAAGTTTTAAGAAATAAAACAACCTTGGGAGGCAGAGGCAGGCGGATTTCTGAGTTCGAGGCCAGCCTGGTCTACAAAATGAGTTCCAGGACAGCCAGAGATATACAGAGAAACCCTGCCTCAAAAATCAAAAAAAAAAAGAAAGAAAAAGAAAGAAAGAAAGAAAGAAAGAAAGAAAGAAAGAAAGAAAGAAAGAAAGAAAGAAAGAAAGAAAGAAAACAACTAAAAATAGGCACAGCAAGCTGGTTTAGTGGGTGACATCAGGTCCTTGCCATAAAAGCCTGGTTGACCCAAGTTCAATCCCCAGAACACAAAGGTGGCAAGCAAGAGGGACGGACATGAGCTGTCTGACCTCAGGCAGGAGCCTGGAGGCAGAACCGAGAGCAGAGACCACGGAGGACCCCTGCTGGCTGACGATGCCCCTCTTTGCTCAGCTTGCCCTTCTTTTCCTTCCTTCCAACAAAACTGGGTAAACTGAGCTGTATCCAGGAGGCATGGCTCGTTGTGGATCTGGGCCTGATTTGTCATTGCCTTTACATGTAAAAGGTGTTAATATCGCCTGCTACACCTGCCTCACAGATCTGTCATAAAGACTCGATCTAGATCCTAAACAGAAAAAGAGGATGCTCAACTGAAGATACACTTTATGATATGGCAAGACCTGTACTAAGACTCAGAACCATGCGCTCTTCTCATGTGGTAAGATGTTAATCTTTTCAAAATTATAAGATTTCATATCACAGCTGGTCATGGTAGAACACGCCTTCAGTCCCAACACTAGTGAGGCAGAGGCAGACGGACTTCTGAGTTAGAGGCCAACTTGGCCTACATAACGAGTTTCAGTCTGGCCAGAGCTACACCCTTTCTCAAAAATATTTGGTACAGCAGATAAGAGATGTGTGATTAGCATATGATCATTTGTAGCGCAGAAGGTCATTTAGCACTGAGGGACGGGAAGTCTGCTTCTAGAGGCTGCACTTGCTCTGAGCTGTTACTCTCTTTTTTTTTTTTTTTTTTAAGATTTATTTATTTATTATATGTAAGTACACTGTAGTTGTCTTCAGACACACCAGAAGAGGGTGTCAGATCTCGTTACAGATGGTTGTGAGCCACCATGTGGTTGCTGGGATTTGAACTCAGGACCTTGGTAAGAGAAGTCAGTGCTCTTAACCGCTGAGCCATCTCACCAGCCCCCGTTACTCTCTTCTTATAACAAATGATACAAAACCATGTCAAGAATGATCACTGGAATAAGAATTCTGAATCATGCCATGGTTTGCAGGTTAGAGAAAGGGAAGGTCGGTGACTAAGAATGGGGGCAGAAGGACCCTGAGGTGGACTCCCTGACACCAACAGTACTCTACCTCAGTCTCTTCCATTAGCATGCTCTCTTTCTGCATTACTCTTAATTTGATATAATGCCTTCAAATTTCACCACGCCAATTAAAGCAATGAGCAAATAAAACATTAAAAGGTATCACATGGAACTTTTTAAAAGACTGTCTCACTGTTGTCTAGGCTGGGCTTTGACTCCTAGGCCTACATGATTCTCCCACCCCAGCACTCTGTGTGGCTAGGACTACATGTATGCACCCAAATCATCATACATGTCCAGATCATCACATACACTGTTTCTTCCTTCATTTTTTAAACTTCCATTTCCAGAGCTGAATCAAATCTAGGTCATTCTGTGGGCTATACTAAAAAAATGCACATAAAATTGAGTCGTACATACAATGTTGTTATTTTATACATGATCAGTTGCTGAATTTCAAATAAACAAAACTTTATTCACACAGCAGAGTGTTGCCAAGTAAAGCTTTCAGCCCCGTCATGTCTTCAAGTCGGACAATTACAGGTCAAAGGTACAGGCACGAGAGCACTCTCTTTAAGCCCTACCCTAGTCTGACCACACATAATCCTCAGACTCCCTCCGCATCCCTTTGGTCAGCTGGTTGGTCTCTTCTGAACAGCGTGAGTGGGGAGGATGTAAGCTACAACTCCCAGAGGGTGCTAGCACTAGACTGGTTATTCAGCCGACGCGCACTGGGCGCACACAGTGGGAGAGCTGCCTTACTCCTACAGAAGCCCAGCATGAGGAGGTGGGGACAAGATCAGATATCAAGATCATACTTGGCTATATAGCAAACTCGAGATCCATTTGCACTACAACTCTCTGTCTTTTTTCTTTTTTTTTTTTAAAGATTTATTTATTTATTATATGTAAGTACACTGTAACTGTCTTCAGACACTCCAGAAGAGGGCATCAGATCTTGTTACGGATGGTTGTGAGCCACCATGTGGTTGCTGGGATTTGAACTCTTGAACTCCGGACCTTCGGAAGAGCAGTCGGGTGCTCTTACCCACTGAGCCATCTCACCAGCCCCTACAACTCTCTGTCTTAAAAAGGGTGTGGGGCAGTGGTGGCGCACGCCTTTAATCCCAGCACTTTGGAGGCAGAGGCAGGTGGATTTCTGAGTTTGAGGCCAGCCTGGTCTACAGAGTGAGTTCCAGGACAACCAGGGCTACACAGAGAAACCCTGTCTTGAAAAACAAAAACAAAAAGGTTGTGGGGGATGGGGGAGCTAAGTAGAGACAGTTCTGTTGGGAAAGTGCTTGTCACACAAGCATGCATGAGGGCCTGAGATCAATTCCCAACACCCACATGAACAGCTGTCCACAGCACCCAACTCTGTAATCCCAGGAGCGCTGGAGAGATGACGGAGATCCCTGGGTTTGCTAGTCAGCTACCCTCCTCCACTCGCCCCAGGTACCAGTGAGAGACCCTATCTCAAAAACTAAGGTAGACAGCTCCTTAGGAACTATACCTGAGGTTGGCCTCTAGTCAACATATGCATACATGTGTATATGCAGACACACAAACATGTGCACATACACACCAAAGAATTGATTACTTTCTAAGAAAAAAATCTAAATAAACCCTGAGTGAAATGTATACAGGCTTCTGCTGTTTGAAATTAAGTCAGGAAAGACTATGAACCATCCAGGTTATCATAATGGAGCCATTCTGCATTAAAACCTAAGTAGAAAGACAGGCTCAGGCAGATCGACTGAGATAAGATATAACCAGATCTGCACCACAGATGACTGACAGTATTTTATATATTCCGTGGCCTCCACTGGTGAGCATAGGGCACCGGTAGGCTTCATTTCAGTTCTTCTCATTTACCTGTCCTGTGGGAATCCTAGAAGAGACAACTCCTCAAAGACAAAAAACCAGATGTGACCAAGTTGAGCAGCAGGAAGAAGCAAGAGCATTGGCTTTCTTCAGAGCAAGTCAACTGACAGGACAAAGGACCCGACTGTGCTAAGCAGATGAGGGATTCAGAGGAAGTGTGGCTTAGCTGTGGTTAAGGAGCATGAAGCAGGAACTCAAGAATGCCCTGAGCAGGGCAGCAGTTGATATGGGAGTGGGAATGCTCCCACAGAAGAGGACTGAGGAAAAGTTACAGAGGCAGGCTGCAGCGAGCTGGGGACACACCTGATAGCAGACAGCTTTCCAGAGGCCTCTGACGGGAAATGAGCATTTAGAGATCAGCCAGAGCGAGAGGAGAAAGCAAATGGAGGCCCAGTGGGTGCCCAGAGTTCCAAGGCAAGCTCAATGAGGGCAGGATTCTCAGAATCACTGCACTCTCGGGTCTGCATGGAGAATGAGAGAACAAGGGATGGATGGCTACACCACCTCAGGCTAAGTGAGCCTGACTTCTGCTCCAACATAGCTGCTTATGGATAGGTACTTGGCAAAGAAATGACTTTTAATATTAACAGTAGCCAAATCATGCACTGGTAAAGAGCACAGAGCCACCTTCATACGTTTTCAGTGAGTCAGTCCTTTGGGCCTCCAGAGGGTAACATGGCACACAGGACTGATGATGTAGCACTGATGAAGGAGTTGCCCCATTTGAACCCCTGGGTTCAATCCCTGGAACTGAAAAGAAGGGAGATGCAAAACAGCCCAAAGCCAGTGCTTGTCCACTAAGGGCTTATGTGAGCCCAAGTGCTAACCTAGCTTAGCACTGCAGTTTAAAACTGGTTTATTCTTCTCCTTATTCCTATTTCATATAAAGGAAGGGAAGTCACATCCATTGGAAATGACAATACTGTTAAAAGAAAAACTAATAGCCAGGAGTGGTGGCATATGCCTTTAATCCCAGCACTCGGGAGGCAGAGACAGGCGCATTTCTGATTTCTGAGTTCGAGGCCAGCCTGGTCTACAGAGTGAGTTCCAGGACAGCCAGAGCTATACAGAGAAACCCTGTCTCAAAAAAACAAAACAAAACAACACCACCAAAAAACAAAAAACAAAAAAAAAACAAACAAACTAACTAACTAATGAAGTTTATCTAAGCAAAAGCAAAGACATATTGATTTGTGAACAGGGCATTCTTCCAAAGAGCCACTTCAGAGCCTGCAGCCTACCCTGAAGCACAGAACACAACTTAGTTATGGTATCAACAACCAGTCAACAGTTACACCTCTACTAGTAAAATGTTTACAGGTTAGTTAACTGACTACAGGGCTTCCTGCCAACAACCAAAGCTAATGTCCCTGTGATAATCCTACACTGGGCTGGACGTTGGAGAGTACACAGCCCAGCATTCACTCCCTAGCACCAGCAAACAACCCAAACCCTGCACTGTGCAGATCTTTTGGGTCCAGCACAGTGTCCAACACAAATCTCTTCAGATGCGTGCTCCTGTACCTTGTAGATATTCCTATGTTTTTAAAAAAGATTTATTTACTTAATGTCTATGGATACTCTAGCTGCTTGTATATCTGCATGCCTGAAGAGGGCATCCGATCACACTATAGCCGGCTATGAGCCACCATGTGGTTGCTGGGGGATGAACCCAGGACCTCTGGAAGAGCAGTCAGTGCTCTTAACTGTTGACCCATCTCTCCAGGTCCGGATATTTTTACTCTTTAAATTGCCCAAACTTTTAACTTTCTTCTACTACACAATGGATCCTTGTATTAAGGGGTAAGGGGCTGTATTATAGGGATATAACTCAGCGACAAAGTCCTTGCCTGGTATGCCTAGCAGACTCTGGGTTCAAACCCCGCACCAATAAAAAAACAAAAAACAAAAACCTTGGAAGTCTGCCTGTATTATTGCCAGGGCTGAACCTATAAACGGAACCAATTTTTACTCTCTCTCTCTTTCTCTCCTGAGTTTCCACCAAGTCAACAGTAGTTTCTGGATTTAGAATGAGGACAGAGAATGACAATCAGACCAGAGGCAAACAGTAGGGCAAGGACTCTACTGTCAGGAAGAGTAAGTTCCAAGGCTCTGGAGAGGCTTCTGCAGAATCCCTTCTAATGTTCAGGGAAATGTATGCTCGTGGGCTTCCTTTTGAGATAGGGTCTTACTATATAGTCCTTGCTGACCTGGAACTATGTAGACTAGGCTGCTCCTGAACTCACAGAGATCCACCTGCCTCTACTTCCCAAGTGCTGGGACTGAAGGTATGTGTGGCCATGCCCAGTAGGAATTGTATTTCTGCAGCAATGCCTCTCATTGAGAACAGGTGCTCTCACAGTCTTTCTTGACCAGAGGTTACATTCAAACAGAAAGCTGGAGGCCTGATGCGGTGGCATTTGCTTGTAATCCTAGCAATGGAGAGGTTGAGGCAAGAGGATCAGGAACACATATAGGAGCACATATAGGAGCAGAGTGTAGTGGAGCACACCTTTAATACCAACACTTAGGAGGCCAAGGCAGCCCTTTGAATTTGAGGCCTACCTACTCTACATAGCAAGTTCCAAGACAGCCAAAGCTACATACTGAGACCCTGTCTCGCAAAAACAAAATGAACAAAACCCAGTATGTATAGGGCCAGAGCAGCAGGGTCAGGGGAGGGAGGCACTTGCTGCCAGGTCTAGCCACCCGAGTTTGAGTTCCTGGATCTGTCTAGCAGAAGGAGAACACTAACTCCTGCAAGCTGACCTCTGGCCTCCACACAAATGTCCTGACATGCCTGAACCCACACACCCAGACACACACACACACACACACACACACACAAATAAAGATCAAACAGCACACAGAACTGTTGTTAAAGAAAGGGTGAAGGAGGCCGGCCCTGGTGGCGCACGCCTTTAATCCCAGCACTTGGGAGGCAGAGGCAGGCGAATTTCTGAGTTCGAGGCCAGCCTGGTCTACAGAGTGAGTTCCAGGACAGCCAGGACTACACAGAGAAACCCTGTCTCGAAAAACCAAAAAAGAAAAAAGAAAGGGTGAAGGGAACGAAATTCAGAAAAGGAAAGGACTAATCCAGATTAGGTTAAGCTTTTTGGAAGTCAGAGCTTCAACTGGACCTTGAAAACTGAATGGAACCAATTCACAGAGATGAAAGAATGGCCCTATTGCCTCTCTGTGGGGCAAACGTGAGAGCTCTTTTAGGTAGAACTGTGGTTCTCATCTTGTAGGCCTCAATTCCTTTGGGGTGGCAGATCTGATAGCCTGCATATCAGATATTTACACTATGATCCCTAACTAGCAAAGTTAACAGTTATGAAGTAGCAACCACTGAGGTAATAGAATTTCCACAATCAAAAGTACAACAAGGAGAAAAGCCTACTAAGGAAACAGGAATAATTATGAACAGAATGTGGAATACCTATATCACAGAAACACAGATCAAACATATAACATATTATAACAGGGCTGAGACAAAAGATCAAAGAATTAGGCTATGTCTGAGAGAATCCTGAATGGGAAACTAAAAATACTGGCTTTACTCTGTAAGACTGTATAACCAGGGCCCAAGATACTATGTCTCTATCTTCCTCAGTTTTGATACATTTTAGAAAAATTCACACCTCATTATATTTACATTAAACAGAAGATGGGAAAGAATTAACAAAATTCTGTAAATGTAGATCAATTGGCTTACTACGCTGGTCTTACAGGTGCGAAGGAGTCTGGGCTGGGGGGCGTATATCTCTGCGGAAGAGCACCTGCCTAGCTTCTTGTGCCAGGCTCTTTCTGGGTCTGATACCCACCGCTTGGACCACCACCACATGCACACACCCAGCACCTGAAAGCACCTCACCCCATCCTCAAGCATACAACCAAGTAGGGCCTGAACGGAGGAAGTGGTGATATGAAGAGAAATCAGGAGGCAAGTCCATCGGAAACTACTTCCAAACCCATTTTTCTTTCTCCTCCTTTCCCCAAACACCACAGAGTGGTAAAGGACTCTAGGATTCTAGACTGTCTATTCCAACAGCTGCTGTGCTAAGTCCCCAAGACTCTTCCCCACCTGCTCACTGCTGCCACGGCCCTCTCGGAGGTCACCCAACTCCACACCACCACACCTGATCTCACCACGGAAACCCCTTGCCTCAGTGAGTTCCAAACGACTGCTCTAGCTGGCACAACGACTCCTAGGATACCAAGAGCCCTAGCATGAGTCAAGCCCTCTTATCATCAACGACAAGAAGAAACTGTGTCTATTTGGTCCAAAGGAACTTTGGAACAGAAATTTTGTTAGGGGACCATAGAGAATTGGAGGGTCAGACATACCAACTGCACACAGTCACACACTCTAGGAGCCAGACATTCCCATGGACCACTGGGGCTCCGGTCTTAAAAACACATTCTTTCCTAGTCCAGTCTTGAACTGGGAGGCCTCCAAGGCCCGGGCCTAGCATGGACTCCGTAGATCCTGGACCGCCATCGCTCCCCGTGGGGGCTCCCTGGACATGGAGGAACAGGGCAGAGCTGGGTCCAGGAGCGTCATCACAAGGAAGCGCTGAACCTCGGTAGAAACGCAGGTGGTCTGGGACAGAAGTCGGGAAGAGGGTCCCCACAAGGATGCAGTGCCAGTCGGAGAAAACGATGATGTGCCGGCCCGGGAGGGGAGGGCCATCCTAAGGGAAAACGCCTGGCCTGACCTGCGACGGAACCCGGGGAGGGACAGGCGCGCAGGGGGGGCGTCACGCGCGGGCAGACGACGGAGATGCGCGGTGAAGGTGTGCTCACCTTCTTCACCGCAGACTGGAAGTGAAAGTCACCGGCCTCCTTCAGGTCCAGCCAGATCATGGGCATCCGGGGCACGGCCTCCATTGCGGGTAGCGCCTAGCGGCCCCACGGCCGCTCCCCTCCCAGGTCCAGCAGCTGCCTCCGCGGCGCGCGCAACCCCGCCCCTCCACGCCGGAAGCTGCTCGTCACGCGGAGTGACGCACACCCCCCGCAGCCTGTTGGGAGGTGCAGTCCGCGCCCCCCGGTAGTCTTTTGCACATGCGCAGACCTCTTCGCGCATGCTCAGTCTTCTCGCGCGAAGGGTCTTGGGTGAAGAGAAGACCCAATCCACGGTGAAGGGGCTTCTGGGAATAGTGATCTCCGCCACTAAGCTTGAGGCTTTGCTGGGATTTTCTAGTTTGCGTAACGCTCTTCTGCCTCCTGGGAGGGCCCTTCAAAAACTCACCCATGAATTTGTAATTCCCAAATCTTGAGAGCGGCGAAGGACGGGGACTGATGCTGCATAGAGAAAGATTAGTGTGATGTTGGGGAGGGGGTCGTGAAGACAGCCATGAGCTATGCAAACTGTATGGCGGGATGGAACTCAGGCTAAAAGTGCCAGGGGATTCCTTCTGTCCGCGGTGAGGGGCAGGGACACTGCTCCACACCACCACCCACCCTCTGCAGCCTGAGGAGTTCTTGATTTTTTAGTAGGGTACATTGAACAGCCAGGTTAACACCTAAGAAGACTGCGACTCTGGGAGAAGCTGTACAGTGCCGAGCATTCGTCTCTGGAGACACCTGTGAAACAGGCGTGTGTGTGTGTGTGTGTGTGTGTGTGGTGTTAAATTTTAGACATAAATAATGGAGTCGTTCGTGGGGGTGTGACCCCCTCCTATAATCCCAACACCCTGGAGGCTGAGGGAAGAGACTAGGTCATTTCTAGGCTGGACTGGGCAACATAACAATACATTGTCTTAAATTTTAAAAATAAGGAAACGGAGAAAGTAGTGAGTGACCTTTTGTAGTCTTCTAGGAGACCGGTGATTGTGGCTTTGGGTGAAAGGCTTTAAAAAAAATAAAGTGGGGGGCTGGTGAGATGGCTCAGCAGGTAAGAGCACCCACTGTTCTTCCAAAGGTGCAGAGTTCAAATTCCAGCAACCACATGGCGGCTCACAACCATCCTTAACAAGATCTGACTCCCTCTTCTGGAGTGTCTAAAGACAGCTACAGTATACTTACATATAATAAATCTTAAAAAAAAAAAATAACAAAGTGGGTAGATAATGCACTTTGAGGAACATCTGAGAACTATTTTAAAAACAAAAGTATCCTAAGTTGGGGTGGGTACATGTTAGGGAATGAGATCAAAGTTGATTTCCAAGTTTCTGCCTGGTGTAGGTGGATGGCTGACATGAGGAAATTGAGAGGAACGTGTAGAAGGGAGGGCAAAACGTCAGGTCTAGTTTGTGCGAAGCTGAGGACAGATGCATTTAGAGGCGATGTAGAGCCCAAGAATAAAGAGTCTGGATTCATAAGAGCAGATCTGGTTTCCCCGACCCCGGTAGGACCCAGGTCCTCTTTGTAGAAGTAACAAAACATTTCCATACTAAGAGTATGTTAGGGACTGGAGAGATGGATTGGTCGTTAAGAACACTGGCTGCTCTTCCAGAGGACCTGGGTTTGATTTTCAGCATCCACATGGCAGTTCCCAGCAGTCCATAACTCCAGTTCTAGACCTGAAGTCTTCTGGGCTCTGTGGGCACTGCATATATGTGGTGCACAGACATACATATGTGTCAAGCAAAACTCCTATACATATACAATAATTTTAAAAATAAGGTTTAAAGAGTATGTTAGGCTTGGGGGATGATTCAGAAGGTAAGGTGTTGCCACACAAACACGGGAACCTGAGTTCAATCCTGGGAATCCACCTAAAGATAGAAGGATTGAAAACTGGCTGGACAGAGTTGTGCATCATGGCCTGTGTCCCCCACCCCCAATTCATTATGCACATACATGATAAAGCTAATTTTTGGAAGTCGGAAGCCAGCTAGTGCAGTTACTCATTCTGTGTCTCTGCTTTCTGGATGCTATAAGGTAAATTCTGCCACCGAGTTCCTCCCTACGATAACCCTTGAAGCTATGAGGCAAAATAAATCTTCCTTTAACTTTGAGGTATTTTTGTCATGGCAGTTAGATTTGAGAACAAAAGGAGTTGTTTGTGGGAAGAGTTTCATTATAAATTATAACCCTCTGGGGATGGATGATGGGGGCGGGGTGGTACGGTAGCGAGTGTACCTAAAAGCTGTAGCCTTCAAACAGTTAAAATTTTAAAGTTTATATTAGATATGCTTTACTGCAAGACTAAGGTGTGTGTGCGCGCACACAAGATCTTTCACTAAGCTATCCAGGGGTGGGGAGCACACTCATATAATCCCAACATATGAGAAGTGAACGTGTCAGACTGAAGGCAAGCCCCACCTAGACTACATAGTAAGTTCCAGGCCAGCTTGGGCTTCATTAGGACCTGCCCCTAAAAGGAGCATTCCAGTGGGTGGCACTGCAGGAAAAGTGCTAGGATTCAGAACAGCCAAGTAGCTACCTCTGCATCTTGAGCATCCTGTCCCTAGTGGCTGCCCTCCCCTGAGCCTCACTACTTATTTGGCAATGCCAGAGCTTGAACCCAGTGTGTTGTGTGTGTTAGGCAAACACACTCACCACTGAGCCCCATCTTTAGCCCCCTCCCCTCTGTAGAATGGCTATCCCTGGCCCCAAATAGTACTTCTCAAGTTAAACTACTGCAAACACAGGTGTGAGTTCTGGGGTATCTCTATAGTGGCTATAACAGAGTACAGTAGACTAGATGAGCCAGACAGCAGGAATTTAAGGCTGGGAACGAGGCTCAGATGTAGCATACTTCCCTAGCAAACGTAAAGCCCCGAGTTCAACGCTCAGTTACAGTAATTGGTATGAAAGTATCAGAGAGCAAGAGATCCATCATAGATGTCAGATGCTGACACCGGTGGTGGGATGGACCGGGGAAGGTGAAGGGGCAGAAGGGATGCCCCGTGACAGAGGATGTCCTGTCTCATCCTCCCCTCCCACTTACCCATTTCCCCAGCAAAGCAGGAAGATAGAAGTAACACAGGCCCCAGAGATACAAGGGAAGAGTCGGCCCCATCACCAGGGGGCAGCAGACACCACAGGTCAGCTTGTCCTCTCAGGACCTTTCCCTCCACTAAGCTGCATGGTCTCTTAAAGACACACTGAAAGCCTTCCTCCTGTTACTAATGTGGAAACTTGAGTCTGGGTTTTGGGAGTTGACCACCCAAACTGCCCCCAGCGAGTGAGTGTAAGCGTCCAGGCTGGAGGTGGATCATTTATTCAGCTGACTTTACTTGACCGCCCCCCCCCCCTCGGGGTACCACAAAATGTTTTAGGTGCTGTTGAACAAAACAGGTGAACATCTCTGCCCTCAAGAAAGATGGCATTTTAAAAAATGGGCCCAAGATATGACACAAAGCAGAGACTCATCATTTGGAAGGCTGAGGTTTGAGGCCAGCTTGGGCTACTTAGGAAACCCTGTCTCAAAAGAAACAGCAGGATGGAGAGAAAGAAAATAGAAGACTTAGGAGAAGAGGAAGAGGTGGAAGAAAAGGAAAGGAAACACACACACACACACACACACACAGAGAGAGAGAGAGAGAGAGAGAGAGAGAGAGAGAGAGAGAGAGAGAATATACAATGTGGATAGAAACTTACTTGGACAGTCAAAAATATGTGAAAGATGTCCCATGTCATCAGTAACCAGGGAAGTGCAAACCAAACTACACTAAAATGCCATTTCAGATTGGTAACTATGATCCAGTTAATAACAGTCCTTGTCAAGAATGAGTTACTTTGGGCTGGAGAGATGGCTCAGCAGTTAAGAGCACTGACTTATCTCCTGAGTTCAAATCCCAGCAACTACATAGTGGCTCACAACCATTAGTACAGCTACAGTGTATTCATATACATAAATAAATCTTTTTTTAAAGAAAGAATTACTTTCATAGTACAGCTAAATTAAACTTGGTTACATTTGTTTGTTTGTTTGTTTGTTTGTTATGGAGATAATGTCTCTGTATAGCTCTGGCTGTCTTGGAACTTGCTCTGTAGACCAAGCTGGCCTCAAACTCACAGAGATCCACCTGCCTCTACCTCTTGAGAGCTGGAATAAAAAGGCTTGTACCGCCAGGCAGTAGTGGCACATACCTTTAATCCCAGCACTTGGGAGGCAGAGGCAGGCAGATTTCTGAGTTCAAGGCCAGTCTGGTTTACAGAGTGAGTTCCAGGACAGCCAGGGCTACACAGAGAAACCCTATCTTGAAAAACAAAACAAAAAAGGCATGTACCACCACCTCACAAATCAAATTGGCACAAGGATTCCTTGGCCCAGAATTGCCTTCCTACTTGTCTGTGAGCTCTGGAAAGGGTCAAACCACCCCAAACAGGAAGCTTTGAGTTTTTTCTCTGATGCCTCCCTTGGCTCAAAATCCTGAATCACTTCTTTACAGAGCAGGAAACGAGGCAGAGAGGTAAGTGTTCTTGAGCCTGAGAACAGGAGGGGAAAGGGGGCGGGGCGGGTTGAGGACAAAGTTAGAGGGTCCTGACTCTCCTGGTCTCAGACTTGGCAAAGCAGAGCCAGGGCAGGAGCTGGGGCCGGGGCCAGAGCAGGGGCCGGGGCAGGAGCAGGGACACCCACCTTGCATTGCTTCCTTTCCAGCCATCATCCAGGTTTTTGAAGCTTGGGAGAAAGGCTTCTTCCTTACACCTAAAAAGAGGATGCATTTGCCCCAGTGGGGAACACAGGAGCCGCTCCTCTCTGCGCCTCTTCCTTCTAGACGGTCCTGGGCCTTCGAAAAACTAAAGAATGTTGGGTACTTTTCCCTGGAAAAGATTCCAACACACGAGATTTTCAAGTACCTTTGAGGAAGCCTATCCAGGGGAACCAGAAACATGGCCCTGGTACCTAGGGTCACTTGGCCAGCAGGTGGCGGAAAAGCCATAGTATTGCCGGGCCTTGACTACAGACTCCCAAACCTGCAGGAAAAGCCCAGCAGATTCCAAAATATGTCTAGTCGAGCTTCCTTTTTATTTTCTTTTTCTTTTCTTTTTTTCCAGTTTATATTTTGCATTACGCTTCCTTTGTCTGTATGGGGGGGGGCGCATGTATCTGGGTCTGGAGGTCAGTGGACAACTTGAGAAAGTTGGCTCTCTCCTGCCTCCATATGGATCCCAGGAATGGACCGAGCAGCAGACTCGGCAAGCAAGCATCATCATCATCTTCTTCTTCTTCTTCTTCTTCTTCTTCTTC
>NC_034599.1:103796251-103816782 GCF_900095145.1 Mus pahari
CTTCTTCTTCTTCTTCTTCTTCTTCTTCTTCTTCTTCTTCTTCTTCTTCTTCTTCTTCTTCTTCTTCTTCTTCTTCTTCTTCTTCTTCTTCTTTTTCATTTTGAGACAGTCTTGCCTAGCCTAGGCCAGTTTCAAGTTGGTATGTAGCAAAGGATGTCCTTTAACTCCGATTCTCTTGCCTGCCTCCACTTCCTAGGAGCTTATATTGCAGGGACTACTTTGCTTAGCTTATCAGTGGAATTCCTACAGCATCCTTTGTTTGTTTATGTAATGGGGAAGAGGGGGCGTTCATACCATGGTCCATGTGTGGAGGTCAGGGAACAACTTGCCAGACTCAGTTCTTTCCTTCCACTGTATGGGTCCTGGGGATCAAACCTGGGTTGTCAGGTTTGGTGGGAAGGGTCCTTAATCATTCCACCAACCCAAAATCCTTTTTTTTTTTTTAAAAAAAAAAAAAAAAAAAGGACTGTTTCATTTGAGGATAAGGGAAGCTTTTGTACTTCTATCTCCACATGGAAGAAAACAACAGGGGATTTATCCCTCTCATGCCTAGAACACAGATGCAAATTTAAACCACTGATAGACAGGTTCCAGAGCCTTCAAGATTGTTTTCCACCTACACACACACACACACACACACACACACACACACACACACACCTGTCTGGTGCCAGGCAGCAAACAATAGCTGAGTCAAACATACTGGACTTTGCAGGGCTTACCTATAGGTTGGATAGTGTGCCGATGTGTGTGTCAAAACTACTGAGCCAGGGGTGAGATTAGTTGGGAGACCTCTAAAAATGTACCCAGGGATGCCATTCTGCCTGTGGATAATGGCACAACTCATGTCCACACACCGGTTTAGAACATCAGGAAAGGGGGAAAGACCTGTCACGTATGTCTTCATGCAAGCACTGTGGCCACACCTACTTTCTTCACCCAGCTCACCTTGCTCAGACCACTTGAGCAAGGCTTCCGGAATCTGTGTCCACCTCCTGACCACACATTACAGAAATGGGGAGACCTGAGAAGGAAACAGTCTTTCCCAAGGGCCCCCAGGAGCTCAGATGGGTCTTTCTTCACAGTTCAGCAGCCCCTGTGAAATCTTCTGGCTAGGCCTGATGTATGTTACATGGGAATAGATGGGCACACAGAATTTGGGGTGGGGGGCACCCACCCAAACCTGCCTTTTGAAGTTCATAGGTGGATGAATTTCTTGGGGAGGTGGAGTGCTTTTCCTGCAAGTGCCCATGACCACTGAGCCTCTCTTTAGCTCTATAGCCCTACAGGACCCAGAGACCCTGGGTCCTCTGCAAGAGCAGCATAAGCTCTAACCACTGAGCTTCTCTTCATTCTTCCTTTCTTTGTCAATTTTGAGGACCATGTGAGTGTCTGTCTTGTGGAGAGCCTTGGCTTAGGTATCTGCAGACACCACCGAGTCTAAAGCCTTGATTGTTTTGCTTCAGTGTGGGGGACTGTAACCTGTCATCCACACACGCCAGGTGAGTGCTCCACCAATGAGCTGCATCCCCGCCCCTTCAAGCCTTGATTTTCCTGAATCCACCATCCTGTAATGGCTATCTTATGCTTTTTAATTAAAAATTTAAAAAGATTTATCTATTTTATGTATATGTCTGAATGTTGTATACAGATGCCCTTGGGATCCAGAAGAGGGTGACAGGTGCCTTGTGACCTACCAGGTGGGTTCTGGGGGTGAACCTGGGTCCTCAGCAAGAGCAGCAAATACTCCTGACCACTGAGCTATCCTGCATCCCCTTCATTAGATTTCATATACAATATATTCTGCCTATATTTCCCCTGCTCCCAAATCCTCCCAGGCCCTCCGCACCCCTCTGCCTACTGAACTTTATGGTCTTCCTCTCTTTCAAAACAAAATAAAACAAAACAAAAAACAGGGTCTCTTGTTAGACCTGTAGCTGTGGATGTCCTTGTACTGACCCCCCCCCCGCCTCCACCTCCCAAGTGCTGGGATTACAGGTGTCTGCCAGCACTCCAAACCCGAAATATAAAACATTTGGTGTTAAAACAGTTAGGGGCAATTAGCATAACTGTATGTTAAAATGTGCAAGCCGAGTGTGGTGGCACTCTTTGACAGCCCAGTTACTCAGGAGGTGGAAGCAGGAAATTTACCTGAGCCCAGAAATTAAAGCCCTGCCTGGGTCACACAGCACGACTCCATATCTTAAGAAAGAAGGAAAAAAATAAAAAGGAAGGGAGGAAGGAAGGAAGGGACAGAGGGAGGGAGATGGGAGGGCAGGCAATTGTTTACAGAGCTGTGATAAGCCTACTTTCCCCCTTTCCATGGGGAGTAGGGGTTAAGACTGGGTTTCTCTGTATGTCTGTCCTAGAACTCACTCTATAGTCAAGGCTGGCTGCAAACTCAGAGATATCTGCCTGCCTCTCTGCCTCATGGGTGCTGGGATTAACCTGAGCACTTGCCTTTTCTTAATGACTTTAAAAAACAAAACCACTATTATTTTGTTTTATATGTATGAGTGTTTTGCCTACATGTATGCCTGCACCACGTGTGTTCCTGTTCCTGGGGCTGTCAGAAGAGAGCACTGGGTCCCATAGGACTGGAGTTACAGGCAGAATCCAAGCCTTCTACAAGAAGAGCCCGAGTTCTTAACCACTGAGCCATTTCTCTAGCTCCCACCTGCTCACTCCAAAAATGTAACTTTCCCCTTTCCATCTCTTCTTTGGACACCAGTCCAAATCTTAAGCATGTTTGCCCTGACCCCCTGACTTTCTCAGTGTTTCCTCTGAAGGCTCCTCCCCTCCCCCGGCCCACACATACTTTCTACAGCGGCTTGCAGACCCTAACTCAAAAGGGACAGTTTTCTGTCTTCCTCTTAGCCTTCCTTCTCCTGGCAGTTGCTAGGATTTACAATTTGCCTGCCCTAGTTTTTTTTTTTTCTCTCAAACTCTAGCTTTGAGAAATGAATTGATCAATTAATTAATGAAAAGAGGGAAAAGAAACTTTACAAAGATTTGGAAGAGCATTTTGCTAAAGACAGACAGACAGACAGACACTAAGCACATAAAAAATGCTAAAAGCAATTAACCATTAGTAATATGTGAATTAAAACCACAATAAAATAGCATTCCATCATCAATGCTGCACTCAAGCAGCTAAGGCAAGAAGTTTCTGAGTTTGAGGTCAAAATAACCTTTCCAAACAGAGGTAGGGTTGCAAGATGGTTAGTGTTCATTTTGAAACAAAGATACGGTTGCCTTTTTCCTGGACCAGGAAGTGCAGAACCATTTATAGTTAAGGTTACAGGTGGGGCATACCCCAGTCCTTGAGAAATAGACATTTAATCATAAGCAGGATTGAGCCTAGCTTGTCTTTACTAAGATGGCCCTTAAGCCTAAAATGGAGGCAGGTTGGTTTGTCACCTGAGAACAATGGCTCCTTAGCCATGGATTGGCTGGGAAGCTAAACGCCATTCCCACTAGCAGAAAGGTATAGCCTGTTTGGTCCTCTCTGAAGCTGCCTCCTGGACTGACCCACACCCACTAACAGGAACTCTTGTCCCTTTGCACAGTGAGGATGCTGACGTCAGCTCTGTGAGGGGCTGGAGGGCCATGGATTGTCAGGTCTTTTTTTTTTTTTTTTTTTTTTTTTTTTTTTGGTTTTTCGAGACAGGGTTTCTCTGTGTAGCCCTGGCTGTCCTGGAACTCACTCTGTAGACCAGGCTGGCCTCGAACTCAGAAATCCACCTGCCTCTGCTTCCCGAGTGCTGGGATTAAAGCCGTGCGCCACCATGCCCGGCTGGATTCTCAGGTCTTAATTTTTCAAAGTTTTATCCTTGATCTTATCCAAAAGGCTAAGAATGACTGGCAAAGAGCTGGCCAGTGGGTAAAAGGTATTTGCTTCGTAAGCCTGATGCCCTGACGTTTATCCTGGAACCCGCATGGAAGAGACTGTTAGGGACCAGGTGCTTCCCCAGCCTGCCTCCAGTGACATTCAGCACTGGCAGCCATGCATCATCAGCCTCCAAATGCAACACATTTCTACTGTTACCAGGAGTTGTGTACCCTTTATAAAGTCCCTGCCATAAAGGCCCATGCTTCTCCTATTCCTTCTCCTCCTCCCTCTTCTCTCTATTCTGCCTGCTCAATAGACCCCTCCCAAACAGATCTGTTTTTCATACTTGTGTCATGGCTAGGTGTGCATGTACATATACTAAATAATAAAATATAATAAATAAATATTTTATTTTACTTATTTATTGAAACAGGGACTCACTATGTAGTCTTCCTGGAACTCCTTATGTAGACCAGGCTGGTCTTGAACTCACAGAGACCTTTTGTAAATAAGCCCCTTGAGGTGCAAGTAGCCAGGCCCCACCCCAGACTTCCAGTCCCTTGAGATGAAGGTGGCTAAGCTCTACCCTATAGGGGGAGAAAAAAAAAAAGCCCAAGACCAGGCCATGGAATCCCACCAATGCCTGAGCTTGCCCAAGATGAAGTCACAAAATCCCACCAATCCCAGGCCACCCTCCTGCCTCTGCCAACCAAGTGCTGGAATTGAAGGTGTGCACTAACAAACCATACCTTTATTTTTAAAAGACTGGGTCTTACTATGTAGCTCTGGCTGGCTTGAGACTCACTTTGGAAACCAGTCTGGCCTTGAACTCACAGAGATCCACCTGGCTGTGTCTCCCAAATACTGGGTTTAAAGATGTGTGCCACCATGCCCAGTCCATAAGCAAAATTTAAAGATGTGTGCCACCATGCCCAGTCCATAAGCAAAACTTAAAGGGCAAGAAGTGGTGACACTCAGTGTTTTAAAAGTTCATGTATTTTAAAAATGTAGTTAACGTGGTGCACGCCTTTAATCCCAGCACTCGGGAGGCAGAGGCAGGCGGATTTCTGACTTCGAGGCCAGCCTGGTCTACAAAGTGAGTTCCAGGACAGCCAGGGCTACACAGAGAAACCCTGTCTCGAAAAACCTAAAAAAAAAAAAAAAAAAATGTAGTTAACATTGTGGGTAGTGCCTTGAGTATGGCTTCACAGCATCTCTTTGTGAACCTGGGTGATGAACTCACATGTGGAGTCTGTGGATTCTGGGCAGCTATTTTTGGGATCAAAGCAGAAGAGCCAGGTAGAGACATAAGAGCTATGAATGGGCAGGTCTGGAGAGGTCGACAGGGACAGAGGCCCAGAGTGAACAGGCATGCCCAGCTTGCCCACAAGTCTCTCGCTCCTAGCTTAGGACTCATGTTGATGTCCTGGTCTATTGCCCAAGCCTCCTTGCCTTTCTTGGCCAACAGTGTTTCATAACATTGGCTAATATTTGATCTCTAGCCAAGTAAAGAAGGGGTCCTCTTTCTAGAGTCACCAGACCTTTATGTCACCGGTAGTTCTTGGGCAAGGCAGTCTCAATATCACCTACATAAAAGGGGCCAAGAGTGGTAGTGTGTCAGAGACAATGGCAGGGCTGTGGAAGACCTTTGTATTGGTGGTGGCCTTGGCTGTGGTTGCCTGTGAGGCTCTTCGACAACTAAGATATGAGGAGATTGTTGATAGAGCCATAGAGGTATACAACCAAGGGCGACAAGGAAGACCCCTCTTCCGCCTGCTAAGTGCCACTCCGCCTTCTAGTCAGGTGAGCATCTGCCATCCCAGTCTGGAACACAGGCAGTGCAGGTTTCTCTTACCCGGTACTGGGGATGTAGCTCAGTTGGTTGAGTGTCTGCCTTGCATGCAAGAAAGCCTGAATTTGAATCCTAGCACTCCACTGATGGATGCAGGAGGATGGAAAGATCAGGGTTAGTCTCAGCTAGGTAATGGGTTCTAGGCCAGCCACTTCTATTCACAGGTAGGACAAGTCTATACTTGTGAGACATGAAGCAAAGGGACAAAAATCTTGTTCCTATTTTATACAAGAGGATATTGAAGGGCAATCACAGGAGTGTCACATAACTGTTGGTGGGAAAGATCACAACCTTTCCTGTGTTTTAGACAGAATGTCATGTAGCCCAGGCTACATGGAACTTGCTATGTAGCCAAGGATGGCCTTGAATTCCTGATTCTCCTGCCTCCACCTCCCAAGGGTTGAGATTACAGTTTTGTGCCACCATGCCTGATTGAACCCTTTATTTACGTTACCCTAACTGGCTTGGAACTTGCTATGTAGATCAGACTGGCCTTGAACTCATAGAGATCTACCTGCCCCAGTCTCTGAGTACTGAGATTCAGGCAGGTACCACCACTGACTTTACCCTGTGGGTCTCATTTATGGCCATTTAATAAGTCCCAGATATTGGTGGACAGGACAGACTTGGACTAGACTGATGTGACCCCTCTGTGCTTTGTTCCTTAACCTGTAGAAGAGAGATGGTCATGAGTTCTCGGTTGCTTCTTTAGAATCCAGCTACCGGCATCCCACTCCAGTTCAGGATTAAAGAGACGGAGTGCACTTCCACCCAGGAGAGACAGCCTAAAGACTGCGACTTCCTGGAGAATGGGGTGAGTCACCTTCTTCCAGCTCCCAGACTGCTTCCTGGAGGAAGACAAATCCCCTCCTCTCTTGCCTTCTCTTGTGTCACCCGGCCACTTCACCAGCAGTTGTAATGTTGAAGCCTTTTTCAAAATCAGATTTTTGGGCCCTGAGATGGTTTGGTGGATTGAAGGGACCCTGGGACCCAAGGGGATGGAGACTTCTGACTTCCACAGCTGTTCTCTAACTTCTGTAGACATTACTCTCACACAACCCAAGTAATCAAAGAAAAAAAAGGCTCTCTTTAATACCCTTTCTTACTATAAATTATTGCAATATCTCACTACAACGGCATCGTGTGGCTCCGTGATAGAGTCTTATTTAGCATGTACCTGGTGCCACCAAAAAAAAAAAAAAAAAGAAAGAAAGAAAGAAAGAAAAAAGAAAAGAAAAAGAAAAAAGAAGATGATGCTGTTTAAAGACAGAACCAGAAAAGTACCATTTTAAAAATGTTCTTTTTACCATTCACATTTAAAGTAGTGGTTAAATTTATTGACTTGTGACCCAGGAACAGGCATTGGCTGTTGACATGGCTTCACCCACAATCTTCAACAAACACAGTTTTCTTTGGGAGTGGTAACTTATGGTTACCTCTCCTGTAATCGTCTATGTGCATGTCCTGCTGTTTATATTAATGGGTGTGCATCTGTCCCTCCCAGCCACTCTTTTCTGGGTCTGGCTTGCATCTCTGGTTTAAGGATAGTCCCTGCCTCTTTCCAGAAATGAGGCAAGGTGCCTCTAACTCTTGCCCCACTCACCTACAGGAGGAGAGAGACTGCACAGGGAAATTCTTCAGAAGGCGGCAGTCAACCTCCTTGACCTTGACCTGCGACAGGGACTGCAGCCAAGAGGTGAGTAGCTTTACTGCCCCATGTCCACTCCAGGCCTCTTACCACAGAGGCCGAATCCTGAGGTTAAACATACCCTCGTGCTGGGCTCTCTCCTGGGCTCTGGGAGACACCGAGTTGCCGTGTGTGTGTGTGTGTGTGTGTGTGTGTGTGTGTGTGTGTGTGTGTGTGTGTGTGTGCTGCATACACAGCGTCTTCATCTGAAAAACCAAGCCTTTCAAAAAGTGTGGCATGTCCTATGTCAGTATGGCTCAGATCTTCCCACTGTTAGGGGAGGGGGGAATATCACACAAGGCAGCCTATGGAAGCCTACCTCCCCCTAATTCAGATCTGCTCAGGCCCTCTGGCCTCCTGTGGATGGAGGCCAGGCCTCCGTGACTCATCAAGCCCTTGTAGCCGATACCTCTGTCGCCTCACCCTCTTCTTGAGGGGAAGACCACAGGCAGGTTGGGAAAGGACTCTCTCTACTGTGATGGCGGTGACTGTCCAGCATCTTTCCCACAGGACACCCAAGTGACCAGTTTTAATGATAAGCAAGTCGACTCTGAAAAGGACAAGTTCGAAGGCGTGCCCCCTCACATCAGGAACACTTATGAAGATGCCAAGTACGATATCATCGGCAACATCCTGAAAAATTTCTAGGGCTGGAAAGAGGAGGGAGGTGCCCCTGCTCACTATGACCTCCTCTTTACCTCCACTACCCATCTCCCCCTGCTGCCTTCAGGACCTGCCCCTCCTTCCTGCCCTTCCCAGGAGCACCCCTCTCTAGAGCAGCTCTAGCTCCTAAAACATCCACACCTTTGTCCATTTGCTTCCTTCTGCTGGGCCCTCCTGCCTAACCCTCTATCTGAAAGTCTTATCGATTCTTCAAGGCCCAAGCTCAAAAGTCCCCTCCAGCGGGAAGCCTCCTCATTCTCCCAGAACCAAAGTCCTGCCCACATCAGTTCATTCATAATCCTCAAACCGCATTGGCATTCCCTGCTGTGTCCCCAGCCAGATGACCCTGTATCTCTTCACAGCTGGGCCTCCCGGACCAGTTGCAGGTGGCTGCAGAATGACTTTTTCAATGATGTGTTCCCAGTATCCTGGGGGGGGGGGACAGAACCCTGTAGACTCCTGCTCTCTGCCTAGTCACTGTGACACCAAATGCCCCTTTATGTACCCAGATCCCTTAACCGGGATGCGGCAGGTGAGTGTGGTCAGATCACCTTGTGAGTCCTATAAGAGAGGTTCAATAAAACTGCTTCTAAGATTAATGAGGATGTGGCTGAATTATGCCCAGGAGCTGAGCTGGCTGAACTTGGAGTGAGGAGACAGATGTGTCAGGTTCTGGATTGGGGTTCAGGAGATCCAGACTCTGTGAGGCCAGAGAAAGGGGACCATAGAGAAGTGAGAGGCCAGCTAGATGGCTCAGAGGGTAGGGGTGGTTGCAACCAAACTAAACAACCTGAGTTCAATCCCAGGACTTACATGATGGAAAGAACAAACTACTGAAGGTTGTTCTCTGACCTCTGCACATGTGCACATGCACACGCATTCACACAAGAGAAAAAATAAAAATGTTACATTCTTTTCCTACTTTTTAAAAGAGAGGAACCGGGTCTGGGGACAGAAGAACCCAGGAAGGCAGAGTAGTCTGTCCCCAATCTCTCTGGCTACCTTTAGCATAAAGTTCTAGTCAAAACTTTAAACTTTCACTTGGGTATTAAAAAGATCCCCACAATCATCACTATCTGAGGGTCACTGCTTGTGTGTGTGTGTGTGTGTGTGTGTGTGTGTGTGTAAGACAGGGTCATGCTGGTGAGAGGTCAAACCTACTCTATCTTGCGACTGGACGCCATCTTAAAAAAAAAAAAAGAAGCCTGAGAACTTGACCTGTAGCTAAACGCAAGTACTAGTACCAGGAAGGACCCCATGGCTTGTCCTTGGCCCATATTCCAGAGTTACTCCCTAGCTACTTCCTAGCAACAGTCAATCAAAGATTAGTCTGGTTGTTTCAGATGTACATTCAGATCATTTGTGATTGTTCGTGGTCTTGCTTCAGAGCACCCACCTGCGGCTTATGATAGATGTTCAGTCAGATGCTTGCCAGGCTGACCCCCCCCGTCCCCCACTTGCTCCCATTCCCTATACAACCTTGTCCCCCACCCCCCGTCCCCCACTTGCTCCCATTCCCTATACAACCTTGTCTCCCACCCCCCGTCCCCCACTCGCTCCCATTCCCTATACAACCCAATGAGAGTTCGGGGCTGCTTCACCAAACCGTCCTGTGAGTCAGTGGTGAATAGGCCCAAACTTGAGTTTGTGATAAAGAGTCCCTAGTGTGATTACATAGGAGTCGGCTCCTTGGTGGTCTTTTGGGGCTCATGAACGCTTCCTGGCACAACACTGTATAGCCCAGGCTGATGTTAGCCAGATGAAGAGGCCATGCTATGTCCCAAAGACAGTCTCAGATCACTCTACCCTGTCCATCCCTCTTCTGTGATGTCCCTGAGACTTGGGTGGGGCATGTGTGATACAGATGACCCACTTAGGACTGAGCACGTGGTAGACACTCACCCTCAACACTCTGACCAATTATGAATATCTGCACTAACACTGACCTCTGTCCGTGGCTGGAGCAACACTTGTCTATGAGTATAAACATACACACACACACACACACACACACACACACACACACACACAGATATGTATAGATATAAATATAGATGGTTGTTTGACAATGTGCTTTGTAGAAAGCAGCAGTAGAGGGCCTGTAAACCAGTGAGCTACAAGCTGCTTTCAGTCAGGGGCCAGGTTTACAGGTCCAGGTCTGAATTCCTATGTGAATTCCTATGGATTGGGCCTCAAACCCAGTCCCAAAGCAGCTGGCCACACACATACCCATTATCCCACTACTGCACCAGAGGGCACATCTTGCCTGGTAGGTCAGGATCACAGCATGCAGGCTGGATGCAGGCACTCCATTCAGGTCTTTTCTCCACCAGTGGCCTGCACAGCACCGTCTGGTACTATGAGAGGAAGTTTTTAGGTTTGTTACAACTTTATTTCTCTATGTCCTATAACAAAGTACATTATGCATCAGCAACAGGGGCATTAGCCTGTTTTGTTTGGGGAGCCTTTGGGACCTCCTGGGCCAGTAACTTGTAGGGACTTGGTACTGAGATTTTCATTAATAACTCTTCTCTTTCATGGGGATCATTATCCAGCAATTCAAGGGCATCTATGTTCAAACTACTAATTTTTTTAAAATTATAACTTTAGATTAGATTAGTTTATAAAGTGGTGAGTTTCCAGCGGGCAGGGGTGGCACACGCCTTTAATCCCAGCACTTGTGAGGCAGAGGCAGGAGGATCTCTGAGTTCAAGTCCAGCTTGGTCTGTAGAATAAGTTCCAGCATAGCCAGGGCTATACAGAGAAATTCTGTCTTGAAAAACAGAACCAAATCAAACTAAACCAAACGACCCCCACCTCCACACAGATACACAACACCCAGTGAGGTTCTACAGGGGTTTTCATACATAATTCATATTGGTTAAACCCTCCCCACCACCATATCACCCCTTCACCCCATACCCCAATCCCAGTTTAAATCTTTTTTTTTTTTTTTTTTTTTTTGGTTTTTCGAGACTGGAACTCACTCTGTAGACCAGGCTGGCCTCGAACTCAGAAATCCACCTGCCTCTGCCTCCCAAGTGCTGGGATTAAAGGCGTGCGCCACCACGCCCGACTCAAAAGTGATTTTTGTGTGTGTGTGTATGTGTGTGTGTCTGTGTTAGTGTATGTCACATGTGTGCGATGCCCTCGGAGGCCAAGGGAGGGTGCTGGGTCCTCTGGAGCTGGAGATACAGGCAGTTTTGAGCTGCATGACGTCATTGATGAGAACCAAACCTGAGTTCTCTAGAGAGCATGGAGCTCCCTTAACTGCTGAAGTGCCATCTTTCCAGCCAGATCTTTCTCCCTGCTCCCTTCTCTCCTTTCTTTTCTTTTTCTTTTTGAAATAGGGTCTCACTATTAGCTAATAGCTCTGGCTGTCCTGAAACCAGGCTGGCCTTGAACTCACAAAGACCTGCCCCCTTCTGCCTCTCAAATGCTGGGATTAAAGGTGTGTGCTACCAGGCCTGGCCTCACACATAATCTTACATTCTTTTTTCACTTGACCAGAGGTTCCAGACTCTAGCTGTACAACTGTGGATATGCTGGAGTGGACTGGAAGTCCTGGACAGTCAACATGGCAACTGGCTGTACCCCACCACGGAACTAGATCTATACTTTTGTGGTGGTTGAGAAAAGGGAACCCTTGAGCACTGGGGCAGTCTGGAGAAGCAAATACACAGTGGTGGCGACAAGCAAACGCCATCTGTGTATCTTCCACCAGTATCCGTCTGTAGAACGTGAAACACACGTATGCTGTTTTCCTGTTGCGGACACTAAGACCAGGGCAAATTACGGAAAGAAGGGTTTATTTGGGCTTACGGTTCCAGAGTGATGAGAGTCCATCGTGCCAGGGAATTGTGGTAGACGTGGCAGCAGGGAAAGTTGAGCTCACGTCTTGACATGACCCAGAAGCTGGAGGCAAAGATCTAATGCAAAACTTTTGATATCTTGAAGCCTGCCCCCAGTGGTGCACTTCCTCTAGTCAGGTCACATTTCGTAATTCTTGCCAAACAACTGCTAACTAGGGACCAAGTACCCAAATGCCAGAGACTCACAGGAGATGTCTCATTCAAACCTCTCAAAGATTGCTTCTGATAGAGGTTCATTTGGCTTTTCCCTTATTTTCATGGGAATATTTATAATTTGTCCAATATACTTTTCTTTTAAACCAAATCAAATAAAAATGTAACTTACTTCTAATATTTACAACTAAGTCAGGAGAGGGCTGACTCAATTGGTTAATTGGCTGCTGTGCAAACCCGAGGACCTGAATTTGATGTTGGGCGCCCAGGGTAAAAGACAACACAAAACACTGGATGTGGCAGTGTGCAGCCTACAACCTCAGTACTTGGATTGGATGAACTTCAAGCTCAGTAAGGATCCTGCTTCAAAATCTAAGATGGAAAGCACTCAAGAAAGACACCTGATGTCGACCTCTATACACACGCACAGGAATGGACACACACACACACACACACACACACACACACACACACACACACACAAAATCAGGAAACGTCAAGAATATTAGGAATGTTCTCTTTATTTCTCTTTGGTTTCTCAACACAAAAGACATGCGTCCTATAAATAAGTTTCCCGTGAAATAGCTGTGGGTGAAGAGGGTCAGGATTCCTACTTAGTTCCATCAGAGGCTAGTCTTCAGCTCTCTTCTGCTTGTGATCCCTGGTGAAGCCCAGAGAGAGAAGAGATGAAGTACAGTGGCCAGCCCCCATGGTCCACCGGGTGTGTGGGACCCACCTCCTGCTATGTTCTTCCCAGTGTCCTTGTGTGATGCCTGTTCTCACATGATCCTACAGTTCTAACACTAATGAGACAGATCAGCCAGCCACCCTCAGACAGGGGAGGATAAAGATGTTCCTGTTCGCTTGTGTGTGCTCAGAGCCTAGATCAAAACACTGACTTGATCCTTCTTGGAAACACTGTCTCCGTGCAACCTCTACACTAGGAGGTGGGAGCGGTGGCAGGAAGGCTAACCCCGCAGCAGCAGGCTCAGGGGAGATGGTGTATCATCTCTAGGGATGCAGTCTGCTTGCACTGTGAGGACCCAGAAGGCCCACCTGGGAGCCCACAGACTGGTTCTCAGCACCTTCACAGTCGAGGCTGGGCAGTACATTCACATAAGGACTTAAGAGGAATGTGGAAACCGAGACCCACAGTTCCCTAGAGTCTACCTCAGCAGGCAAACTGAGGGGCAGGAAGAAATGCTGGTGCTCCACTGGGAGCCTAGTTAAAATGTATCAGTTACCAGATTGTTCAGTCTTTTAAGATAAAAACATTATTTTCAAGTGCTTAGAGCAGAGGCCCAGCTCTTTACATTTCAGGGAACAAAAGTCCTTCCTTTCGAATCTATGGCAATTGCACACACTGGTAAACCTGATGGTCTGGGGAAAGGGATCCCCCGCAGGCTTCACATTGAGCCTTTCTGAACCGTCTTCTAGGCCGATCCAGGTAGGCAGCAGAGGGCAAGAAACCAATCAGGTGGACAGTGGAGCAGACCGGACCCTAAGACCCAGTTTGGGGCTAAAAACAATTATATCCTTCTTGTCTCTACTGGAAGAATTTTAGGAAAGCAGATTTTGGCAGTGGCAGTTGAAGGTCTGCCCCACTGCCCAGTGCACTGATAACAGTCTCCTCTCTGGATCCTTCTGTGCTATGGTAAGGTCCCATCCAGAGGAAGGAGGAGCATTGAGTCTCTTCACGAGGTCATTTGCCAAGATCAGAGGAAGAAATAGAAAACCTCTTCCTTGCAGCAGCAAAGACATTTCTTTGTAAGCCTTTATACCATGACGCCAGCGTTCATAGCTTGAATGTAAAGGCCCATCTTGCTGGAGAGAAGGTGAACAGACACCCAGGATTGGCAAATGGATGGAAAATAGCGGAATGGCAGGGCAGACGAGTCACCTGACAAAGCTGGTCCATGGCTGGTAGGAGCAAGCCCCTGGTTAGGTCCTAGAGGTACAAATGGTCAATGTGCTCCGGAAGCGCTGTGATGAGGGAGAGTTATTCAAGGATGGTGGATGGGTGAGTGAGAATCTGGGTAGACATGTTGTTTCCTGCTGGCCAAAGAGGGAAGGGATGTATGTGGGAGTGAGGATCTGTGGGAGCGTTGGGTGGTGGCGGGAGGTAACCTTGGGGTGACAGTTGGGAGCTTGGGCAGAGGCGAGTGGCAGTAATTTAACCCACTCCCTAAGCCTATGATTTAAAAAGTCCTCTGACAGTGGGTGAGGAGACCAAACCCCATGAGCACCTTGCTACAGGTCAGTCAAGAATGTCCTGATTTCAGACACACTGTGGGGTTCAGAGGGAACCCCAACTGCTTTAGGAGGACATGGGACCCTGGGATCCGAATGTGGGAGTGGATACCACTGTTGTCATGTTTGATGGTTTTCCATGTAGATGTGTATTTGCTTTTAGTGTCTTTTCTGTTTTCTTCCTGTGAAAAATGTTCACTTCAAGTCTTTTCCTTCCAGTTTCTCTCCAACATTCTCTTGTTTCCATTTCCTCCAGTTTCTCTCGGGCATCTCCACCCCCTTTCTGTTTCTCGGGGACAAGTGGAGAAAGATCTTACTGGATTCCTAAAACATCAGGCACGGGGAAGACTTCTGTTCTCCCTGCTTGCTGGAGACAGGGGCCAAGTCCTCTGTGCCCGCGGTGGAAGGCAGAGCCCGTGCACACACAGCAGGTAGTGTAGCTGCACTACCACAGGCAGTGACAACAGCAGGGTGTCCCTTCTCTCCCAGCTTTACTCACACTTCCCAAATGGCTACAGCAGGGCTGCAGACAAGCAGGAGGGGGAGCCTCGGCTGGAAGACCTCCTGCCTGTGAGTGATCCCTGTGGCAAGGGGAGCTGTGCCAGCGCTGCAGTAGGTGTGCTGGGCTTGGATGGAGCCTGTGTACACGGACTGGCAAAGCGCTTCCGTGTTACTGGCTGTGGACCCAGAGGGCCTCCTGTCCTGTGCTATGCATCTTGACAACCTAAGGTCACAGGGCAGCACAGTGAGAGAGGACTTAAGCACCTGGAAAAACTGTCCCTCTGGCAAGCTCACATTACACCCCGTCTTCTGGTCCACCACTGCGTCTTCTGAGAGGACTTCCCCCTGGAAGGAAGCGCCTACGCTTGTACCAGATCCCTAGCCCACCACGTCCCATCCTCTCCTTAGATGGTGAGAAGAGGGATGCAGCCCACACCAACCCCCCCCTCATGGCACGCCATGGGGGCCATAAATGTCCAGCGGTCCGTCTCTGGGTCGTACATCTCCACTGAGCTTAGGTTTGACTGTCCATCATAACCTCCCACTGCATAGAGGCGCCCACAGCTGGCCACGAGGGAGACCCGACTCCGGCGTGTGTGCATGGGTACTATGAGACACCACTGGTCTGCCACAGAGCTGTACATCTCAGCAATACTGAGAAAGCCAGAGCCATCATAGCCCCCACAAACAAACATCTTGCTTCCCAGGGAGGCGGCACCGTGTCGGCAGCGCTTGTTGAGCATGCTGGCTGCTGGGTGCCAGGTGGCCGTGTGGTGGTTGTAGTGCTCCACCTGCAGTGGGGAGAGAGGGCACAGGTACAACACGGTCAGTAACAAGACCTGGCCCGTGGGGTGACCCTTCAAGGCACAGAAGCCCACACAATGCCAGTCTGGGAGACACTGGGGAGAGGGAGTTCAGTTAGCGTGTATGTACCCTAGCTCTGATGCCATTTCTTTACAACTGTGTACCTGCTCTTATACGAAGCAGATACCTTCTGGGCACATGCAAGAAATGAAGAAAGGGTTTTCCTAAGGAAGGGTTTCTAGGTGATGGTGGAGCTGGGAGGAGAGTACTGTCTCATGCGACTGTCCCCAGCACTTTCTGCCTTGGTACTGACTGACTCTGGAGCTGCTACTGCATGGCTGCTGCGCCCAGCAGTGTCCAGAAGAACAGTTGCTGGCATTCATTCCTGGCATATGCCTGGGCTGAACTCTGCAGAGGGATTTCAAAGGCTTTTCAGCAGTCCATGGACACCTGGATGGGGTAAGTTCAGGATGGCTACACCCTACACGTCCTTGTGGACATGGGCTGGGTAGAAGTGAAGGGTTTTTTTTTTTTTTTTTTGGTTTTTCGAGGCAGGGTTTCTCTGTATAGCCCTGGCTGTCCTGGAACTCACTCTGTAGACCAGGCTGGCCTCGAACTCAGAAATCCGCCTGCCTCTGCCTCCCGAGTGCTGGGATTAAAGGCGTGCGCCACCATGCCCGGCAGAAGTGAAGAGTTTTAATGTTTTTTAAGATTTATTTACTTATGTATATGAGTGCTCTATTTACATGTATGCCTGCATGACAGAAGAAGACAATCAGATCCCATTACAGCCGGTTGTGAGCCACCATATGATTGCTGGGAATTGAGTCTAGGACCTCTGGAAGAGCAGCCAGAGCTATTAAACACTGAGCCGTCTCTCCAGCCTGAAATGAAGAATTTTAGTTGATGCAGGAGATGGCCTGAAACCTCAACAGATAACCTTTATCCAGCAGTGGTGGGGTTGAAAGTTTTTTGTGTGGTGCTGAGAATTGAGCCCAGTGTCTTGTGCATGGCTACACCCCATCTTGGGGCTGAATTTGAAAAAAAAAAATCCAAGGATGGAAGAAGTCACCCAGGAGGGGCCAGACTCACACTGCTGAAGATCTGCAAGCCATCGTGGCCTCCTGACACATATATCCTGCCCTCGAAGACTGTCACCCCAGCAGCACTCCGGTTTGAGCTCATCGGAGTCACCACTGTCCACCTGCAGAAACAGTGAGAAGAGCAGGGCGTGAGTGTGAGTTTGGTCACCTGCAGAAACAGTGAGAAGAGCAGGGCGTGAGTGTGAGTTTGGTGTTCCTGACCTTCCAAGACAACTTGTGTACGGAGAGTTTCATAACTTCTCACTTCTCCCTCTACCCCTGCAGACAGCACGGCCTGCTGCTATGCCTTTCCCCCAAGCCTCAGATGCATAGAGTCAGTAGAGGCATGATTTCATCAGCACACTCAAACGAGACCTGCCACACAGGTCTGCAGCCGCTTTGCATACCTTGGTCTTGTAAATGAGACCTAGTTATGAATGAGACCTGCTTATGAAACTTAGGAGAGTGTCCACTGGAGCCTTCCTCCCTCAGCACTCCTGTGGTCCACAGGTACTGGTGAGCTGATCTCCTAGTCGGTACTTGCTCCCACTCCTAATACCACTTGCCTGGCTCTGGTTTCCCACCTGGACCATTGCTACAGCCTTGTCCTCAGGCCATCTTTACCTCAATAGCACACAGCAAGGGGAGTCGAATTGCTTTTCCAGCAACTGTAGCGCATCCTTAAGTGGTTCCTCACTGTCTTCTTTCAGGCAATGCACACGTACCTCAGTGTGGGTTTGGTTTGGTTTATTTCTTTTTCTGAGACCTGTAGCCCTGTGCAGCCCTGGCTGCCCTAGAACTTTGTAGACAGGGCTAGCCTGGAACCCCCTGCCTCTGCCTCCCTAGTCCTGGGATTAAAGGCGTGTGCCATTCTGCCTGGTTCTGTTTGTTTGCTGAGGAAGGCTCTCATTCTATAGCTCAGGCTGGCTTTGAACTGGAGGCAGTCCTGTTGCAGCTCTCAAGCGCTGAGATTACAGGATGAGCAACCATGTCCAGCTCTTGCTGTGTTCCTGTGTTTACCCTGTGGTCTGTACCTATCCTCTAGCTTTTTCACAGCACACAGTGGGGACTTCCTTACTTGAACCCCTTCTTGCCTGCTGTCTCCTTGTTTAGGATAAGAATTCACCACTGTTCAATCTTTTAAATCAAACAATGTGTACATGAAGGTGCTTATGTATGCAGGTACACATGCATGTGTAAATGTGCACATGGAAGCCAGATGGGTATTACCCTCAGAACCATGCCCACCTCCTTTTTTTGAAGACAGGGCATTTTTTAATAGAAAATTACTTATTTTAAGTATATGAGAACTCTGTCTTCACGCACACCAGAAAAGGATATTGAAACCTATTACAGATGGTTGTTAGCCACCATGTGGGTGCCTGGAATTGAACTCAGGACCTCTGGAAGAGCAGTCTGTGCTCTTAACCACTGAACCATCTCTCCAGCCCCAAGACACAGCATCTTACTGGCCTGGAGCTCATCTATTAAGCTAGACTGGCAGGCCAGCAAGCTCTGAGGTATCCTCCTGTCTCTACCTTCTCAGCCAGGACTATAAGCATGAACTATCATGCCTGGCATTTTTGGACTCATTCTTGCAGGGCAAATATTTTATAAACATAAGCCATCCCCTCAGCCTTGCTGTCTGACTGGTGAGTCCACCATGCATCCCTGCCCTAGAGCAACAAATGCTCCCCACACCATGCCAAGAGCTTCAGACACAGACCTCTAAGGAAAGACAATGACAGTGCACTGCTCATGGCCTACCAAACTGAGCATTAGTAGGAACATGTCAATCTGAGGATAACCAAAGGGAGCACCAGGGAGGGCCTTCCTACCTGAGGATAACCAAAGGGAGCACCAGGGAGGACCTTCCTACCTGAGGATAACCAAAGGGAGCACCAGGGAGGACCAGCCTCCTTTCTACTTGATAAGAGCTGCAGTCAGTTGTTAGGCAACAGAAGACTGGCTTTGGAACGTGCTGATGAGTTGGCTCAACCCATCCGTTCAGTCTGTTATCTAAGGCGGGAGGATACAAACATCGGAATGAGTAATTCAGCCAGCACTGCCCGTGTTTCTAGTGCTCCACAAAAGCATCCTGCAGGATTGTAATGGGTGTTACAGAAAACACAAGTTTAAACGGGATTCCTCACTGCCAGATTTTCTAGAACTTTTTTTTTAAAAGATTTACTTATTTATTATATGTAAGTACACTTCAGAAGAGGGCGTCAGATCTTGTTACGGATGGTTATGAGTCACCATGTGGTTGCTGGGATTTGAACTCCGGACCTTCGGAAGAGCAGTCGGGTGCTCTTACCCACTGAGCCATCTCACCAGCCCCTAGAACTTTTGCAATGTCATATATGTGGTGGAAAGACAAAGGCTCTGAAGAAACAGATACCAACACTGCCCGAGCTTATCTGACCACACACTCCTTCATACCAGGCCTCACTGCTATGAAACAAGCTGTGCAGATACTCCTTATCTGCTTATAAGGAGAATCTGCACTTGCACTTCCAGTACAGTGGACTGATGTGACCAAGGAATAAGTGTTTCTGAGCATCTCAGCCTTTCGTTTATTTGAAATGGGCTCATGTAGCCTCGAACTCCTGAGCCTCCTGCCTCAAGTCCTGGGATTGTAGGCATGAACCACCATTGCTTTAGCTCTTTTGAAATTTAACCATGAAATTTCACTTAAACAAGGAATTTAAAAAAATGTTTTTGTTTTGTTTTCTGCGACCAAGTCTTGCTCTGTAGCCCTGGCTAGTCTAGAATGCACTATATAAACCAGACTGGCTTTGAACTCACAGAGACACACTTGCCTCTGCCTTCAAGTAAAAGGATCAAAGGGGTGCACCACCATGTCTGGCATTTAGCCAAAGATTTACAAATCTACTCCATGCAAGTGCTGTTAAGTCTCTTCCTATCCCGGAGAAGCGTTAAGCTAGGTGCCACAGCATGTCTCTGTGGCTGAGATGGGTTATGAGAGTCCTTGAGTTTGAGACCTTTTCTCCAACAAAGCAAAGCAAAACTAAACAAGAGGTGGTGGCTGGGGTGGGGTGGGAGTGGGTGAGTCTGGAAGCCAGGCAAGCACAAAGGCCTGGTAGTGGGGAAGGTAGGCCGAGTATAATGGTTTCTATGTGTAATTTCAGCACTCAAGAAGCTGAGGTGGGGTGGGGTGGGGTGGGGGTGGGATAAGTCAGCCTTACTTGTCCGTCTCAGGTGAGTAGGTCTCCACAGAGTTGAGGGAGGAGTTGCCGTCATAGCCTCCACACACGTAGATCTGTCCATCCAGCACGACTGTCCCCATGGCACTGAAACAGACAGAATGGTCATCCCTGCAGCCCCTCACACACTAAGAAACTAATCTGTCAACTTTTTCTAGAACAGACCCGATCCCGGGGACACAACCAGGTAGGGGCCGACCACGAAGATCCTGCTTCCTCCCTGCCCCCCTCCTCACCCCCAGGCTCAGCAACAAGCTCTCTCCCCTTCAGTCATTCAGCCCTTGATCTGCCTGATGTGCTCACCTCTCATCCCATGGCAGGATGAGTTCATTCACTTGTTTATGTAGCTGAGGATGGCCCTGCACCCCTAATTCTCCTGCCTCCATTTCCCAACTGCTGAGATTACAGGTGGCACTGTTGTGACTAGCCCGATTTACCCCAAACTATTTTTAGGCTGGAGAAATGGCTCAGAGGTTGAGAGTACTGGCTTCTCTTCCAGAGAACTACAGGCATATGGCATACAGATATACATAAAAGCAAAACACCCCAACACAAATATAAATAATAAGAAAAAATAAAAATTTATAATTATTAGTGTGTGTGTGTGT